>NC_089233.1:20577170-20904426 GCF_963924675.1 Phocoena phocoena
CCTGGAGCCCCAACTGGCCAAAGGCCACCTCCTTCGTGAAGCTGTCCTGACTCCCTGGCTGGAATAAGCCCTGCCCTCCTCTGAGAGCCTCTGCCTTTCTGGGGGCTCTGTGCTGGGCAGGGTGTTGCCTGCTTCCCAGCACCCTCTCCCCTTGCTTGGATGTTTCCTCGGGTGAACCCCTCCCCCAGTCTCAGTTGGTGTGAGTGGCCAGGCTACCATCCCTAGCTCTGGGGGGGGGGGGCTCACATGACCGCAGTTTGGACCATTAGACTCAATTCTGTTACTTTATGTTGGAATAACTGAGGAAGAGACCTCCTTTTTAGCTAAGACTACTAAGTTGGCAGTATTTGGCATCACAAATGGGGAGACTGCCTGAGGAGAAAGCCAACATAGAGAAAAGCAGAGCCACAAGATGGAGACAGGTTCTGACAACATCGTTTGAACACCTGGATCCAGCCATTCCTGAAGCCTTTTATTCCTGGACTCAGCAGATATGGGAACCAATACATTTTCTTTCTTACTTATGCTGATACAAGCTGGATGTGTATCATTTGCAACCAACAGAGAAAGAAATTCTCCTTGTTCTCCTCTGTGACATAGCTGCTTGTCCTGTGGCTTCTCACTCCCAGGAGATCCTCCTGAAGGTTGCAGCACCGTATTCCCGACAAGCCCAGCACAGCGCCCAGAACACCACTGAATATCGGAAGGAGTAACGCCAGACCTTCACATCTAAACAGAGATCTTAAACTTGCGTTCACTCCTGACCTAACTGTCTGACACAGTAACATTCCTCACCTGCCTGGCCAAAGCATTAAGGGCTTTACTCTCTCAACACCACTACCTCTGCTCTCTGATGGAAATCAAGCTCCATGTGCCTGTCCAGGCCATCATGGCTGTAGGACAGAATGTTCATAGACTAACCCAACCCCCACCTTTCCCAGAGGACCCAGTCCCTGCTCTGGGATAATAAAGTAATAATAACTACAATAATGACAACTATGAGGGCAACATTAAAGTACTAAGTGTTTACCATGATCCAGGAACTGCAATGTGCTTCGTATGTTACTTCGTTCCTATACATTTTTACCCACAACCTTAAACTTGGAAAGAATTGGGGCTTCATCTGTCTCAAGGCCCAAGAGGTGAAGAGCACATTAGGCTCCTATAAATAGTTGTGGAAGAAATAGACCAAGGGCCTCTGTGACATCTACCCTCTTCCATTCTAGTTTAACCATTCTGATTAAGTCAAGAAGAAAGTTTTAGGTCCTTAACATCCACCTAACCCCCTCTAATCTCCCAGTTTAACAACGAGGCCTCAGGCTCGCTCAGAGCCCTGTCAGGCAACGGTATCTGTAACAACAACCTTCTGTTTTCACTGGGTTTCTTTTTAAGAGGGATCTTCTATTTATGGCAAGAGACACTGGCTTTTGCTTTAGGTTCATAAATACACTTAAGTTAAAAAAAAAAAAAAAGACCTGAGATTGGTTCAAGATGGCGGAGTAGAAGGACGTGCTCTCACTCCCTCTGCGAGAACACTGGAATCACAGCCAACTGCTGGACAAACATCGACAGGAAGACACTGGAACTCACCAAAAAAGACACCCCGCATCCAAAGACAAAGGAGAAGCCGCAGTGAGACGGTAGGAGGGGCGCAATCACAATAAAATCAAATCCCATAACTGCCGGGTGGGTTACTCAGACTGGAGGACACTTATACCACGCAAGTCCACCCACTGGAGTGAAGGTTCTGAGCCCCATGTCAGGCTTCCGAACCTGGGGGTCTGGCAACGGTAGGAGGAATCCCTAGAAAATCAGACTTTGAAGGCTAGCGGGATTTGATTGCAGGACTTTGACAGGACTGGGGTAAACAGAGACTCCCCTCTTGGAGGGCATACACAAAGCAGTGTGCGCATCAGGACCCGGGAAAAGGAGCAGTGACCCCAGGGGAGACTGAACCAGACCTACATGCTAGTGTTGGAGGGTCTCCTGCAGAGGTGGGGGGTGGCTGTGGCTCACGGTGGGGACAAGGACACTGGCAGCAGAAGTTCTGAGAAGTACTCCTTGGCGTGAGCCCTCCCAGAGTCTGCCATTAGCCCCACCAAAGAGCCGGGTAGGCGCCAGTGCTGGGTCTCCTCAGGCCAAACAACCAACAGGGAGGGAACCCAGCCCCACCCATCAGCAGACAAGCGGATTAAAGTTTTACTGAGCTCTGCCCACCAGAGCAACACCCAGCTCTACCCACCATCAGTCCCTCCCATCAGGAAGCTTGCACAAGCCTCTTAGATAGCCTCATCCACCAGAGGGCAGACAGCAGAAGCAAGAAGAACTACAATCCCGCAGCCTGTGGAACAAAAACCACATTCACAGAAAGACAGACAAAATGAAAAGGCAGGACTTCCCTGGTGGCACAGTGGTTAAGAATCCGCCTGCTAATGCAGGGGACATGGGTTTCAGTCCTGGTCCAGAAAGATCCCACATGCCGTGGAGCAGCTAAGCCCGTGCGCCGAAACTGCTTAGCCTGCACTCTAGAGCCTGCAAGCTGCAACTACTGAGTCCGCACACCTAGAGCCCGTGCTACGCAGCAAGAGAAGCCACCCAGTGAGAAGCCCGCGCACCGCAACAAAGAGTAGCCCCCACTCGCCGCAACTAGAGAAAGCCCACGCACAGCAACAAACACCCAATGCAGCCAAAAATAAATTAAAAATAATGATAATAATAAAATAAATTTAAAAAAAATGAAAAGGCAGAGGACTCTGTACCAGATGAAGGAACAAGATAAAACCCCAGAAAAACTACTAAATGAAGTGGAGACAGGCAACCCTCCAGAAAAAGAATTCAGAATAATGATAGTGAAGATGATCCAGGACCTCGGAAAAAGAAAGGAGGCAAAGATCGAGAAGATGCAAGAAATGTTTACAAAGACCTACAAGGATTAAAGAAAAAACACCTAGAAGAATTATAGAACAAACAAACAGAGATGAACAATACAATAACTGAAATGAAAAATACACTAGAAGGAATCAATAGCAGAATAACTGAGGCAGAAGAACGGATAAGTGACCTGGAAGACAGAATGGTGGAATTCACTGATGTGGAATAGAATAAAGAAAAAAGAATGAAAAGAAATGAAGACAGCCTAAGAGACCTCTGGGACAACATTAAATGCAACAGCATTCGCATTATAGGGGTCCCAGAAGGAGAAGAGAGAGAGAAAGGACCCGAGAAAATATATGAAGAGATTATAGTCGAAAACTTCCCTAACATGGGAAAGGAAATAGCTACCCAAGTCCAGGAAGTGCAGAGCGTCCCAGGCATGATAAACACAAGGAGAAACACGCCGAGACACATAGTAATCAAATTGACAAAAATTAAAGACAAAGAAAAATTATTGAAAGCAACAAGGGAAAAATGACAACATACAAGGGAACTCCCATAAGGTTAACAGCTGATTTCTCAGCAGAAACTCTACAAGCCAGAAGGGAGTGGCACGATATATTTAAAGTGATGAAAGGGAAGAACCTACAACCAAGATTACTCTACCGGCAAGGATCTCATTCAGATTTGACGGACAAATCAAAAGCTTTACAGACAAGCAAAAGCTAAGAGAATTCAGTACCACCAAACCAGCTCTACAACAAATGCTAAAGGAACTTCTCTAAGTGGGAAACACAAGAGAAGGAAAGGACCTACAAAAACAAACCCATAACAATTAAGAAAATGGTAATAGGAACATACATATTGATAATTACCTTAAACGTGAATGGATTAAATGCTCCAAACAAAGACACAGGCTCGCTAAATGGATACAAAAACAAGACCCATATATATGCTGTCTACAAGAGACCCACTTCAGACCTAGGGACACACACAGACTGAAAGTGAGGGGATGGAAAAAGATATTCCATGCAAATGGAAATCAATAGAAAGCTGGAGTAGCAATTCTCATATCAGACAAAATAGACTTTAAAATAAAGACTATTACAAGAGACAAAGAAGGACACTACATAATGATCAAGGGATCAATCCAAGAAGAAGATATAACAATTATAAATATATACGCACACAACATAGGAGCACCTCAATATATAAGGCAACTGATAACAGCTATAAAGGAGGAAATCGACAGTAACACAGTAATAGTGGGGGACTTTAACACCTCATTTACACCAATGGACAGATCATCCAGACAGAAAATTAATAAGGAAACACAAGCTTTAAATGACACAACAGACCAGATAGATTTAATTGATATTTATAGGACATTCCATCCGAAAACAGGAGATTACACTTTCTTCTCAAGTGCACATGGAACATTCTCCAGGATAGATCACATCCTGGGTCACAAATCAAGCCTCAGTAAATTTAAGAAAACTGAAATCATATCAAGCATCTTTTCTGACCACAACGCTATGAGATTAGAAATCAATTACAGGGAAAAAAACATGAAAAACACAAACACATGGAGGCTAAACAATACATTACTAACTGACCAAGAGATCACTGAAGAACTCAAAGAGGAAATCAAAAAATACCTAGAGACAAATTACAACGAAAACACAACGATCCAAAACCTATGTGATGCAGCAAAAGCAGTTCTAAGAGGGAAGTTTATAGCAATACAAGCCTACCTCAAGAAACAAGAAAAATCTCAAATAAACAATCTAACCTTATACCTAGAGGAACTAGAGAAAGAAGAACAAACAAAACCCAAAATTAGTAGAAGGAAAGAAATCATAAAGATCAGAGCAGAAATAAATGAAATAGAATCAAAGAAAGCAATAGCAAGGATCAATAAAACTAAAAGCTGGTTCTTTAAGAAGATAAACAAATTGATAAACCTTTAGTCAGACTCATCAAGAAAAAGAGGGAGAGGAGTCAAATCAATAAAAGTAGAAATGAAAAAGGAGAAGTTACAATGGACACAGCAGAAATACAAAGTATCATAAGAGGCTACTATAAGCAATTCTATGCCAATAAAATGGACAACCTGGAAGAAATGGACAAATTTTTAGAAAGGTATAACCTTCCAAGACTGAACCAGGAAGAAATAGGAAATATGAACAGACCAATCACAAGCACTGAAACTGAAACTGTGATTAAAAATCTTCCAACAAACAAAAGCCCAGGACCAGATGGCTTCACAGGTGAATTCTATCAAACATTTAGAGAGAGCTAACACCCATCCTTCTCAAACTCTTCCAAAAACTGCAGAGGAAGGAATACGCCCAAACTCATCCTATGCGGCCACCATCACCCTGATACCAAAATCAGACAAAGATACTAGAAAAAAAGAAAATTACAGACCAATATCACTGATGAATATAGATGCAAAAGTCCTCAACAAAATACTAGCAAACAGAATCTAACAACATATTAGAAGGATCATACACCATGATCAAGTGGGATTTATCCCAGGATGCAAGGATTCTTCACTATATGCAAATCAATCAATGTGATACACCATATTAACAAAATGAGGAATAAAAACCATATGATCATCTCAACAGATGCAGAAAAAGCTTTTGACAAAATTCAACACCCATTTATGATAAAAAAACTCTCCAGGAAGTGGGCATAGAGGAAGCCTACCTCAACGTAACAAAGGCCATATACAACAAACGCACAGCAAACATCATTCTCAATGGTGAGAAACTGAAAGCATTTCCTCTAAGATCAGGAATAAGACAAGGATGTCCACTCTCGCCACTATTATTCAACATAGTTTTGGAAGTTTTGGCCACAGCAATCAGAGAAGAAAAAGAAATAAAAGGAATACAAATTGGAAAAGAAGATGTAAAACTGTCACTGTTTGCAGATGACATGATACTATACATAGAGAATCCTAAAGATGCCACCAGAAAACTACTAGAGCTAATCAATGAGTTTGGTAAAGTTGCAGGATACAAAATTAATGCACAGAAATCTCTTGCATTCCTATACACTAATGATGAAAGATCAGAATGAGAAATTAAGGAAACAATCCCATTCACCATTGCAACAAAAAGAATAAAATACCTAAGAATAAACCTACCTAAGGAGGTAAAAGACCTGTACTCAGAAAACTATAAGACACTGATGAAAGAAATCAAAGATGACACAAACAGATGGAGAGATATACCATGTTCTTGGGTTGGAAGAATCAATATTGTGAAAGTGACTATACTACCCAAAGCAATCTACAGATTCAATGCAATCCCTATCAAATGACCAGTGGCATTTTTTTTTTTTACAGAACTAGAACAAAAAGTCTTAAATTTGTATGGAGACACAAAAGACCCCGAATAGCCAAAGCAATCTTGAGGGAAAAAAAGCGGAGCTGGAGGACTCAGACTCCTTGACTTCAGACTATACTACAAACTACAGTAATCAAGACAATATGGTACTGGCACAAAAACAGAAATATAGATCAATGGAACAGGATAGAAAGTCCAGAGATAAACCCATGCACCTATGGTCAAGTAATCTATGACAAAGGAGGCAAGGATATACAATGGAGAAAAGACAGTCTCTTCAGTAAGTGGTGCTGGGAAAACTGGACAGCTACATGTAAAAGAATGAAATTAGAACACTCCCTAACACCATACACAAAAATAAACTCAAAATGGATTAGAGACCTAAATGTAAGACTGGACACTATCAAACTCTTAGAGGAAAACATAGAAACAACACCCTTTGACATAAGTCACAGCAAGATCTTTTTTGACTCACCTCCTAGAGTAATGGAAATAAAAACAAAAATAAACAAATGGGACCTAATGAAACTTACTTTTGCAAAGCAAAGGAAACTACAAACAAGATGAAAAGACAACCCTCAGAATGGGAGAAAATATTTGCAAACAGCTCATATTAAAAAAACAAACAACCCAATCAGAAAATGGGCAGAAGACCTAAATAGACATTTCTCCAAAGAAGACATACATTTCTCCAAGAAGCACATGAAAAGCTGTGCTCAACTTACAAAGTTCAACATCATTAATTATTAGAGAAATTCAAATCAAAACTACAATGAGGTATCACCTCACACCAGTTAGAATGGGCATCTGTTGCACTGTTGGTGGGAATGTCAACTGATACAGCCACTATGGAGAACAGTATGAAGGTTCCTTAAAAAACTAAAAATTGAATTACCATATGACCCAGCAATCCCACTCCTGGGCATATACCCAGAGAAAACCATAATTCAAAAAGACACATGCATCCCAATGTTCATTGCAGCACTATTTACAATAGCCAGGTCATGGAAGCAACCTAAATGCCCACCAACAGACAAATGGATAAAGAAGATGTGGTAACATACAATGGAGTATTACTCAGCCATAAAAAGGAACGAAACTGGGTCATTTGCAGAGACATGGATGGCCCTAGAGACTGTCCTACAGAGTGAAATAAGTCAGAAAGAGAAAAACAAATATTGTATATTAACGCATATATGTGGAACCTAGAAAAATGGTACAGATGAACCGGTTTGCAGAGAAGAAATAGAGACACAGATGTAGAGAACAAACGTATGGACACCAAGGGGGGAAAGTGGCAGGGGAGGTGGTGGTGGTGGTGGTGGGATGAATTGGGAGACTGGGATTGCCATATATGCACTAATATGTATAAAGTAGATACCTAATAAGAACCTGCTGTATAAAAATAAAATAAAATTCAAAGAAAAAGAAATAGGTTTAAAGAAAATTATTAATTACAAACAATAGTAATACATGCAACAAAAACTGTGACAATGGTAGGCAAATAACAGAAGTTTGCTGAGTACTGCCTTATCTCCTAACTAGTTTGGGACATTAGCCAAGTTAAAATCAGTAAGTCCTATAAACCACTCTATGTTGTTCTTGTCAGGTTTCACCACCAGGGTGATAGATGGTCTGTGTTTGGAATGTATACACAGCTTGTGTAGAAAGGTTTGAATCAGCTTACAGCTTAAACCAACCCAAATAAGCCAAGTGGAGACTGAGTCCAGGTATGGACTCATGAAGACAGTCATGCTTCGAGAGTCACAGATCACTATCTACAACTTGACCCTGAACTTGTGGAGAACATTCCTGGCAGCAAATGCAAAAACAATAAATGTTGTGTACAACCGTTTCTGTTTTCTTATAAGAGAAAATATCTGCTCACTTTCAGAGATAAATTGTACCTGAGATTTGACTCAGTGTCCTGAGGGGAAGGATAATGGGAACCAAGTCGAGACTGAGTCCACGTATGGACTTCGAGGGGCTGCAAATGGATGACCCATGAGCTGTATCGGATTTGCAAACGTTTTTGTTGTTGTTAGCACAGTTTGTTTTTTTCTGTGTGAAGTTGAATTTATTTCATATACTCCAAGCAAAATAGTATTTTCCAACACAATAAATACCAAAACAGATATGGCAATATATTAAACAAGACGTTAAAGAGATTTGGTGAAAATAAAAACCAATGCCACTTTTTTCATTAAATTTTTGTGGGTTTGAAAAAGATTTTTTTAACATCTTTATTGGAGTATAATTGCTTTACAATGGTGTGTTAGTTTCTGCTTTATAACAAAGTGAATCAGTTATACATATACATATATCCCCATATCTCTTCCCTCTTGCGTCTCCCTCCCTTCCACCCTCCCTATCCCACCCCTCTAGGTGGTCACAAAGCACCGAGCTGATCTCTCTGTGCTATGCGGCTGCTTCCCACTAGCTATCTGTTTTACTTTTGGTAGTGTATAAATGTCCATGCCACTCTCTCAATCTGTCCCAGCTTACCCTTCCCCCTCCCCGTGTCCTCAAGTCCATTCTCTAGTAGGTCTGCGTCTTTATTCCCGTCCTGCCCCTAGGTTCTTCATGACTTTTTTTTTTTTTTTTTAGATTCCATATATATGTGTTAGCATACAGTATTTGTTCTTCTCTTTCTGACTTACTTCACTCTGTATGACAGACTCTAGGTCCATCCACCTCACTACAAATAACTCAATTTTGTTTTCTTTTTATGGCTAAGTAATAGTTATCAGGTACATATGCCACATCCTCTCTATCCATTCATCTGTCGATGGACACCCACGTTGCTTCCATGTCCTGGCTATTGTAAACAGAGCTGCAATGAACACTGTAGCATAGTATTTTTAAAAATATAATTTCCTTTTGTAAGTAACAGCTTTATTGAGATAGAATTCACATACCATATAACTCATCCACTTAAAGTGTAGATTCAGTGGATTTTAGTATATTCACAGGTTGTTCATCCATCATTACAGTACATTTTAAAACATTTTCATCTCCTCCAAAAGAAACTCTGTACCCATTACCAGTCACTTCTCACTCCTTCCTCTACCCTCCCCCACCCCAGGCAATCACTAATCTATTTTCTGTCTCTATAGATTGCCTATTCTGGACATTTCATATAAATTTCACATAAATATATTATGTGGTCTTTTGTGACTGGTTTTTCACTTTGCGTAATGTTTTCAAGGCTCCTCCATGTGGTAGCATGCATCACTACTTCATTCCTTTTTATTGCCAAATAATATTCCATATTATGGATACACCACTCTTTATTTATTCATTCATCAATTGATGGACATTTGAATTGTTTTTACTTTTTGGCTATTATGAATAATACTGCGGTGAACAATCATGTACAAGATTTTGTGTGGACATATGTTTTCCTTTCTCTTGGGTATATACCTAGGAGTGGATATACCAACTGGACCATATGGTAATTCTATGTTTAACCTTTGTAAGAACTGCCAGACTGTTTTCCAAAATGGCTGAACTATTTCACAATTCCACCAGCAGTGTATGAGGGTTCCAATTTCTCCACATTCTCTATAACACATGTTATTATCCATTAATACAGTAGATGTGAAGTGCCATCTTACTCTGGTTTTCATTAGCATTTCCTGATACCTAATGATGTTAAACATCTTTTCATGTGCTTATTGGCTATTATATCCATTATATGGCCAATATATCTTCTCTCAAGAAATATCTATTCAAATCCTTTGCTTATTTTTTAATTGGGTTATTTGGCTTTTTATTATTAAGTTGTAAGAGTTATTTATATATTCTATATACAAGTCCCTTTTCAGATATAGGGTTTGCAAAAATATTCTCCCATTCTGTGGATCATATTTTCATTTTCTTGATGGTGCCCTTTGAAACACAAAAATGTTTAATTTTGATGGTGCTCAACTTGTCTATATTTCTTTTGTTGTTTATGATTTGGTGTCATATCTAAGAATTCATTGCCTAATTCAAGGTCATAAAGATTTATTCCTATGATTTATTCTAAGAATTTTATGGTTTTAGCTCTTACATTTAGGTCTTTGATCCAGTTTGAATTAATTTTTGTATATGGTGTGAGGTAGGGGTTCGGTTTCATTCTTTTGCATGAGGATAACCACTTGTCCCAACACCAAGACTATTCTTTCCCCTATTTAATTGTCTTGGTGCCCTTGGTGGTTTTAAATATATATATTTAATTTAAAGAAAACCTGAATAAATGAAGAGATATAACATATTCCTGGATCAGAAGACTCAATGTGGTTAAGATGTCAATTAACCTCAAATCAATCTCTAGAGTTAATTCAATCTCAACCAAAATCCCAGCAGACAGCGTGTAGAAATTGACAAGCTAATTCTAAATATTATATGGAAAAGTAAAAAAACTAAAATAGAAAAAAAAAACTTTTGAAAAAGAAGAGCAAAGTTGAAGGATTTATACTATCTGATATCAAGACTTACTATCAAGTATAATAATCAGAACAGTGTAATACTGGTGTGATGATGGACATATTAATCAATGGGATACGATAGAGTCCAGAAATAGACCTACAAAGGTGCCAAGGTAATTCATGCAGAAAGGATAGTCGTTTCAACAGAACATGCTGGAACAATGGATATCCATATAAGAAAAAGGAATCTCATCTCCTATCTCACACGAGATACCAGAGTTAACTTGAAATGGATCAGGGACCTAAACACAAGAGCTAAAACTGTAAAACCTCCAGAAGAAAGTATAAGAGAAAAGTCTGTGCGATCCTGAGGCGGGCAAAAGACCTTTTAGATAGAACACCAAAATCATGAATAATAAAAGGAAAAAAAAAGAACTGTCCTTTATTAAAATTAAATCTTCTGCTCTTCAAAACACTGTTAAGAAAATGAAAGAGCAAGTCACTGGGAGAAAATTCTTGTAGTAATATGACTGACAAAGAATTTGTATGCAGAATACATAAACAATCCTTGCAACTCAGTAATAAGACAAACAACTCAACGACCGCAATGAAGGGCAGAAGATTTAAAAACACACTTCATAAAAGAGGATATATGAATGGCTCAGAAGCACAAGAAAAAACGCCTAACATCATTAGTCACTGGGAAAATGCAAATATAAACCACAAGGAGATACCATTTCCCACCCACTAGAAGGACTGACAGTATCTAGTGTTAGCGAAGATGTGCGGCAATCAGAACTCTCCTACATGACTGGATGGAATGCAAAATGGTGCAGTCACTTTGGAAAACAGTTTGGCAGGCTCTCATAAAGTTAAATGGGTACTTATTATATGACCTTTCAGGTCCACTCTCATTTATCCAAGAGAACTGAAAACATATTTTCACACAAAGGTGTGTACATATATACTCACAGCAACCTTATTCATTAATAATCCCAAACTGGAAACAAGCAAGTGTCCACCAACAGGTGAGTAAATAAACAAATTTTGGCATATCCATACAATGGAATACTATTCAGCAATAAAAGGAACCAACTATTGATACATACAACAACATGGATGGATATTTTTTTAAAAAGCCATCATTCTGGGGCTTCCCTGGTGGCGCAGTGGTTGAGAGTCCGCCTGCCGATGCAGGGGACACGGGTTCGTGCCCCGGTCCGGGAAGATCCCACATGCCGCGGAGCGGCTGGGCCCGTGAGCCATGGCCGCTGAGCCTGCGCGTCCGGAGCCTGTGCTCCGCAACGGGAGAGGCCACAACAGCCCGCATACCGCAAAAAAAAAAAAAAAAAAAAAAAAAAGCCATTATTCTGAGTAAAAGAAGCTAGACACAAAAAAGTACATAAGATATGACTTCATTTACATGAAGCCCTGGGAAAGACATAACTAATCTATAGTGACAGAAAGCAGATCAGCGATTTCCTGTGCTTGATGTGAATAGTGGATCGACAGGAATGGTACACGAGGGAACTTTTTGGAGGTGACGCAAATATTCTATGTCTTGAGTGAGATGGTGGTTAATCAGACGTATGCATTTATAAAAACTCATTAAATGCTATACTTGAAATGGATGTATTTAATTGTCGATAAATTACATCTAAATAAAGTTTTAACAAAACACTTAAATCCACTGCCATCTCAAAATTATGCAAGTTCACATTTTAAAAAAATCTAGATTTTCTTCAACTTTTGAAAAATCAGAAAGATCTGATAATTGTCCCCACATGGCAGTTTCTGCTCAAAATGACTAGTGGCTGCCCTCCTTAGATGGAGACTGTGCTCCCCAGTTCACCCCAATTCTCCCCATTCTCTATTTTCTTATGCTCAGCCCACTTCACTCGTTTTTTAATTCCTGCCTTGGCTTATGTGGACATCTGACTTTGTGACCCCTATAAATTACAGGTCAGATGCTTTCATTAAAATCCCCTGTATTTATTTTTGCAGCAAAACCTCAATTATCCAAGGTAATCAGGGAATAAGAGTTCTGGGTAGCTGGATTTTTATAGTTAATTGAAGGTTAACCTGAAAATGGGTTGGACTCCGGTTATTGAAAAATCTTTCATGTTTCTTCCTTGTTAGCCCCAGAGCATGACTGACTCTTTGTTCTTGAAAACTTAGCCAGGTCAGAGCCATTGATGGGCTCACTGTACCAGGCTGGAGATGGTGAAGGAGAGTTTTAGGGCGACAGTCAGAATCTCCCCAGGGACCAGGACATATCCTGGACATCATTTCTACTTATAAATGCAAATGTGTGCATTCCAGACACCCAGATTTTGGTCTCTAAATACCATTCTCGGCTAAAGGGAACCAGGGCTTCTTAGAAAAATGGCTGATACGAGTTTTGGTGCAGGAAATGTACAAGATGAGCCTGAGACCTCTTACCATACCAGAAAGCAAAGAAAGCTATCAAAGACTACTGGGTCGGTCAAAAGGACTCCTTGAAGGGATTCTTACTGGCAAAGATGGGACAATTTGAGCATCATTTAAAAAAAAATTACCAATGGCATTTTTTACAGAACTAGAACAATAAATCTTAAGATTTTTATGGAGACACAAAAGACCCCGAATAGCCAAAGCAATCTTGAGAAAAAAACGGAGCTGGAGGAATCAGACTCCCTGACTTCAGACTATACTACAAAGCTACAGTAATCAAGACAATATGGTACTGGCACAAAAACAGAAATATAGATCAATGGAACAGGATAGAAAGTCCAGAGATAAACCCACGCACCTACGGTCAAGTAATCTATGACAAAGGAGGCAAGGATATACAATGGAGAAAAGACAGTCTCTTCAGTAAGTGGTGCTGGGAAAACTGGACAGCTACATGTAAAAGAATGAAATTAGAACACTCCCTAACACCATACACAAAAATAAGCTCAAAATGGATTAAAGACCTAAATGTAAGACTGGACACTATAAAATTCTTAGAGGAAAACATAGGAAGAACACTCCTTGACATAAATCACAGCAAGATCTTTTTTGACCCACCTCTTAGAGTAATGGAAATAAAAACAAAAATAAACAAATGGGACTTTATGAAACTTAAAAGCTTTTGCACAGCAAAGGAAACTATGAGCAAGATGAAAAGACAACCCTCAGAATGGGAGAAAATATTTGCAAATGAATCAGTGGACAAAGGATTAATCTCCAAAATATATAAACAGCTTATACAGCTCAGTATTAAAAAAACAAACAACCCAATCAGAAAATGGGCAGAAGACCTAAACAGACATCTCTCCAAAGAAGACATACAGATGGCAAAGAGGCACATGAAAAGCTGCTCAACATCAATAATTATTAGGGAAATGCAAATCAAACCTACAGTGAGGTATCACCTCATACTGGTTAGAATGGGCATCATCAGAAAATCTACAAACAATAAGTGCTGGAGAGGGTGTGGAGAAAAGGGAACCCTCTTGCACTGTTGGTGGGAATGCAAATTGATACAGCCACTAGAGAACAGTATGGAGGTTCCTTAAAAAGCTAAAAATAGAATTACCATATGACCCAGCAATCCCACTCCTGGGCATATATATGCAGAGAAAACCATAATTCAAAAAGACACATGCACCCAAATGTTCATTGCAGCACTATTTACAACAGCCAGGTCATGGAAGCAACCTAAACGCCCATCGACAGATGAATGGATAAAGAAGATGTGATACCTATATACAATGGAGTATTGCTCAGCCATAAAAAGGAACGAAATTGGGTCATTTGCAGAGACGTGGATGGACCTAGAGACTGTCCTACAGAGTGAAGTAAGTCAGAAAGAGAAAAACAAATATCGTATATTAACGCATATATGTGGAATCTAGAAATATGGTACAGATGAACCGGTTTGCAAGGTAGAAATAGAGACACGGATGTAGAGAACAAACGTATGGACACCAAGGGGGGAAAGCGGGTTGGGGGGCGGTGGTGGGATGAATTGGGAGACTGGGATTGACATGTATACACTAATATGCATAAAATGGATGACTAATAAGAACCTGCTGTATAAAAAAATAAATAAAATAAAAATTTTAAAAAAGCATGCCATTAATTGAAACATATTAAATACATTAAAATCCATGAGTTCATAATAATACTGAAAATGGGAGTAAGTAGAACATTAATGGTATTAATAAATGTGTTATTAAGAGATGGGCCTCATACAGGTTGTTGTACCTGTTTTGGAGCACTAGCAGCTATTATGTTCAATAAATTCCTTAATTTACTGCGTCTGTAAAGTTGAAAAGCCAGCCTGTTTTTGTATGGCCCTCTGGTTAATAATGGTTTTTATGTTTTCAAAGAGTTGTAAAGAAAAAAAAAATGAATATGCAGTGTCTATGGCCCACAAAGCCTTAACTATTAACTATACCTGGCCCTTTGCAGAAAGTTTGTCAAAACCTGATTTACTGTGCCCTATATATTTGCATTAAATAAGAAAAAAATCCTTAAAATATGTTTTCAAATAAGTATTTGTAAGTTTGATTTCGTTATCTGCCCCCGCAAAATACCTGCTAATTCAATGTTTCCCAAACATCAATCATTCGCATACCACCTTCACGATTTTTGCTAAATCCCGATAGCCCTTGTATCATTATTCACTTAATATATAACATCATCTGAACTCGTCTGTTTTTCTTAAAAAAATTCACCCTCATCCTAAGCAACACTATACCTGTGAATAAGTTTGATGCGCTAAGCCATTTTTTTCTTAAGACATATTAAAATAATTCCACGATTGAATATAGGGTTCCTCTCAAAAGATTTAAAACCATCTTCCTTATGATCCTTGAGGAAATTCTCTGTTAATTGTTTTCTGCCCACTTGAAGCACACGACCTCTATCAAGCATTTCCTCCTGCGTTTTCATGACAGCCTTTCAAGAAAGTTCGGGTAGCCAGAATTATGCCCATCCCACAGAGAAGGTAACCAGAGCACAAAGGCACTTCCTCACGGTCACAGTGAGTCAGGCAGATCTGGAAACAGAAACCAGGTCCCTTGGCTTCCAGCCACCTCTTACCGACAAGCCTGATGGGACATGTGGCCTCTTGCTCCCGATCTGGTGGGTGCTGGGGAAGTCTGCAGGGTAGCAATAGGCTCCACCTCCTCTGTGTGCACATATGCACCTCCTCTGACCAAGGCTGTGGTTCCCGGGCCTCCAGGGGTCCTCCCATAAAGCCAAATGCAGTGTGACTGATAAGACCTTAAAAAAGTGGCTCCCAGGGGTTTGGGGGAAGGGGCAGAATAGGGTAAGAGGATTAAAAGGTACAAACTAGTCGGTATAAAATAGATAAGCTACAAGGACATGCAGCACAGGGAATGATAATAGCTTTACATGGAGTATATAGTCTATAAACATATTGAATCACTATGCTGTACACCTGAACCTAATTTAATAATAAAGTCAACTATACTTCAATAAAAAAAAAAGTGGCTCCCTCCAGTCCTCCAGGAGAGGAGACACAGTGGTCTTATTTGAGCTGCTCAGAGATGAAGAGTGCTGCCAAGGTATATCATTAAGTGAGAGAGAAGAAAGGGCAGAACCATATATAAAGCTGGTATGCATCTGTGTTCAAAAAAAGGGGGGGGCCTTCCCTGGTGGCGCAGTGGTTAAGAATCTGCCTCCCGATGCAGGGGACACGGGTTCGAGCCCTGGTCCGGGAAGATCCCACATGTCGCGGAGCAACTAAGCCCGTGTGCCACAACTACTGAGCCTCCGCTCTAGAGCCTGCGAGCCACAACTACTGAGCTTGAGTGCCACAGCTACTGAAGCCCGCGTGCCCTAGAGCCCATGCTCCGCAACAAGAGAAGCCACTGCAATGAGAAGCCCGCGCACCGCAATGAAGAGTAGCCCCAGCTCCCCGCAACTAGAGAAAGCCCACGTGCAGCAATGAAGACCCAATGCAGCATAATTAAATAAACAAATAATTTAAAAAAGGAAAACAGCATAGAGATATTTAGCTGTGTGTGCAGAGCCCATCTCCAAGGGGCCAGACACCAAAGTGCTGACATAAGCTGCCTTCAAGAAGGGGAACTGGGTGCTGGGGGCACAGGCAGGGAAAGAGACTTTTAAAAATGAGTTACTCCTTTGGCACCTTTTGTATTTTGGACCATTTCAACGTTTAATCTATTCATTTATTCAGTCAGGAAATATTTACTAAGCACCTACTGTGTGCTCAGCACTGTTCTAGGTACCCAGCATCCCTCAGTAAGAAGTCCCTGCCTTTGTGTAGCCTACACGCTCCCAGGAGACAGAAAAAAAACATTAAAAAAAGCAATTTTAAAATTTATGCTGATTGGAGTTAAGTGAAAAAAATTTCTGCATGGCAACCATTCGATTCGCAAAGATGAAAACATTTTGTAATACAAGGTATTACAAAGCACACCTTTACATGCCAATGGGGTTTAAGTTGGTGCAGTCACTGGAGAGTAGTTTGGCAGTCTCTATTGCATTTAATATTTATTGATTTATTTTTAAAATATATTTTATTTATTTGGTTGCGCCGGGTCTTAGTTGCGGCAGGCGGGTTTCTTAGTTGTGGCTCACGGGCTCCTTAGCAGCAGGTCGCTGGCTCCTTAGTTGTGGCATGCATATGGGATCTAGTTCCCTGACCAGGGATGGAACCCGGGCCCCCTGCATTGGGAGCACGGAGTCTTAACCACTGTGCCACCAGGGAAGTCCCTTTTTATTTTTTATTAAAAAAATTTTGGGGGCCACACTGCGCAGCTTGAGGGATCCTAGTTCCCTAACCAGGGATCGAACCCAGGCTCCTGGCAGTGAAAGTGCTGAGTCCTAACCACTGGACCAGGGAACTCCCCCTATTGCATTTATTTATTGTTTTTTTTTTTTTGCGGTACGCGGACCTCTCACTGTTGTGGCTTCTCCCGTTGTGGAGCACAGGCTCTGGACGCGCAGGCTCAGTGGCCATGGCTCACGGGCCTAGCGGCTCCGCGGCATGTGGGATCTTCCCGGACCGGGGCACGAACCCGCGTCCCCTGCATCGGCAGGCGGATTCTCAACCACTGCGCCACCAGGGAAGCCCCCCCTATTGCATTTAAAATGTGACAGCCAGGACCCAACAGTTCCACTCCTTGGGCATGTGTCCCTAGGTGCCTGTGTGCATGGGTGCTTGCGCGAGTGTGTGCGTGAGCGTGTGTACGTGTGTGCGCACGCGTGCAGGTACGCACAGGAAGGATGGTTGACTGCAACACTGTAATCCCCTCAACTAGAAACAACCTCAGTGCCCAGAATGAAAAGGCTGCTGGAGAGTGGAAAGGGTGTCAACTGCTCTCCACGAGAGCTATGGGAGCAAAGCAAGGAAGTGCAGTCCCGACAGGTGTGCCTGAGTCAGTGCTTCCGGTGAGCTGAGGTGTTGGTGCCCTTGGCCTTTGGGTGGCAGGCGCGGGCTGGGGCCGCAGGAGCATCCGCCCCCGCCATTGCTGGCAGGCACAAGCCGTCTTGCCCCTTCACCTTAATGCTTGATACAAACATGCCCATTCTCTATCTTCCATGACGTGAGAGGTTGGAAAGCACTGGTTTAGAAGCGCTTTCATGTTCGTTCTAGCCCCGAAATGCTAAGAATGCGTGGCTCTATACTGCAGAGGTCACGTCCGAGTCCTCGCCCTCTTCCTCCTCTACGGTGTCGAGGCAGTGACCACACTCCGCACCCTGTGTAGATGTCCTTTGGGGTCACTGCCCCACGCCTTGGGGGTGGGGTTTAGGGGTGGTATGGGGGATGCCGCAGGTGTCCCACTATTTCGCTTCATGGAGGGGTGATGGCGGAGTCACCCTCTGATCCTACAGGGCAGGGAGCACCCTCCCAGGGCAACGAGGGATTCCCACACACAGCACAGACGAGCACATCCTGGGGCTTTGACAGGCCACCAAACACACGATGTTAAGGACCCAGAAGGGACTTACATTCTCATCAGGGTCAGACGGGGGAGGGCTTGGGAGTCAGTCCCCAGTTAGGGTCTGACTCTGTTGTTTCTTCCAGTGGGGAGGGGCTCAATTCATGACAACAAGGGGTTGGCCTTTAGGAGTCTTAATTTTCTCATCTGTAAAGTGGGGATAATAGTAGCTGTGCCTTCTAGGTTGTTGTCAGGATTCAATGAGATAATGAGTGGGAAGCACTTTGCACAGTGCCTGCACGTAGTAGTCTTGATAAGTGATAGATGCTATTATTATTATTATTTTATGCAAGGAGAAGAATTATTCACAATTAACCAGAGTATTCCCCCTGAGTTTTGGGGACTGTCACTTGTGGCACAATGGCCAGCTGGAGAAGTGGCATCCAGGCTCTGCTTCCTGTGGGACTGAGTCCTTCCCTGACAGGGAAATCCCATGATCCCTGAGCTCTCTAGTGGTCCCCAAAGTCCCCATGGCTGGCAACTGGCTTTCCCAGACAATTCCTATAAACAGCTGTACCTAACCCTAGGCTGCCTGGTATCAGCAGCTGTGTATGCAGCCCCAGTACACAGACCATGTGTACTGGCCACTGACAAGAGCACTTTCTACGCTTGTTCCATATGAAAGAAGACCCATGGAGCTGAGGGTCCCTCCCCGAAATACAGCCCTCACCTCTTCATACCTTAGCCCTGGCATGTCTGTCTGCGGGATGATGGGAAACCTGGGGGATCAAAAACATCTCTGTGTGTCTGACTTTGGCCTTGTGGGTTACCCTATAAAGCCCTTAACCCACACCTGTGGTGGTGTAGATTCATCCCATCCCTCTGCACCGCCATGGCCAACCCACAAAGATACAGGTGGCAAGGCAAAACCCGGAACTGGAATACAGGATCCCTTCCTCCTGTGCCAATACTAAGCTATCCTGGGAAAGAAGTGGCACGGGTCCCTGCTGAAGCCCTGCTGTGTCAAGCTGGGGGGCAGGGGACCCCACCCCATGTACCTCCCTCCCTGCACCTTCTTTAAAAACCTGAAACATCCTGCAGTGAATCAGGTGCTAGCACTCTCCGTCCCCAACCAAAATGAAGCTGTCTTTCCGGGAGAGGCCACTTAGGACATGCACTTAGTGATCTGGGGTGTTGGGAAAGGAAGGGAGCCCGTCAGCCACTGGACACGGCCCAGGAGGAATAGGGACAGAGTGGTGACCCTGACAGAGCCAGCATGGGGCAAAGCGTATGGGCAGAGGCCGTTGTTATCTTCACCCCAACCCCACGTCGGGCTCCATCCTGCCCACCTGCCTGTTCAAAGCGGCCCTGCTGTGCCAGTCTGGCTGGTCCTGGGATGGAAGATGAGTCATCATGTCAGATAAGTGCTCAGAGCTGGCGAAGAACACTGGCCACACCTTGCAGGAAGCAGGCACCAGCGTTCTTAGAAAACCTGGTCTGGTCTCCAGATGTGAAGCCATGATTGAAGACCTCCCTGCAACCCTCCACCCCGACCCCGGCCCCAGCCAGCTCCATGGAGCACAAGAGATCCCACTGCTCAGAGCTCAACACACCACACACCCTCGCCCCTCAGGGATACACAAAAAGCAGGTTGCAGAATCCAAAAGAGAGGCATTTGGAAGGAAACGCTTTTTCAGTGCTTCATGGTGGACTGACGCCCCTGATGGAAACGAGGCATCTAGGCCCCCGGAATGGCTGCTTATACCTGCTTTTCTCCCTAACCATTGGGGGACCGGGAGGAATTATACGGGTTGGGTCTGTTCAGGTTGGAGGATGGGGGAGAGTTACTGAAGTCCAGCCCATGCTCCGTGTGCCCAGTTGTGAGCCCCCAAGGGCTGCTCCGGGCAGAGAGGCACCTTTCTCTAATTTGCTCCAAGGCGTCATATGGGCCAGAAGGGGAGGTCCTATCAAACATCAGCTTCTTCCCGGAGCCACAGTCAGCAACATTTGGCTCAACTGGGCCATATTTTCAAAAGAAGACTCTCTTATGCATTGGCTGGAAGGTGGGGATGAATTTCCCCAGGAAAAAAATCCAATAAAGATAGTTTTCAGTAAAGGTGTACCCACAACTCCCTGTATAGGGAAACAGCTCAGGACATAAGTGCTAAAGCCGAGCTTTGAGTTTGAATCCAGCTGTGATGTGCAACGCTGGGCAAGCTACAAGGTGTCTCTGTACCTTCACTTCCTCATCTGAATACTGGGGACAATATTACACCTATCTCTGAGGGTGATTAGAACAATGCCTGGTTTGCAGCAATATACGCGCATCAGCACCTAATAGCTTTTATTCAAGGGCCTATGCAAGTGAAAAAAAATTATTGTTTTCCAAATACAAAAAGAAAACTGCAGCATTTAAAATGAATGGAACAGTTAAATAAATGTTTGCAACATGGATGCCAACCAGACAAACGCCATTCAACTCTTAGGTAGTAATATGCCAATGAAAATGGGAGCTCATTTTTTTGATAGTGAAAGAA
This sequence comes from Phocoena phocoena, assembly GCF_963924675.1. Lineage (NCBI taxonomy): Eukaryota > Metazoa > Chordata > Mammalia > Artiodactyla > Phocoenidae > Phocoena > Phocoena phocoena. The sequence continues at coordinate 20,598,257 of NC_089233.1, forward strand.
ATAAAGATCACAAAAGAAAATGACCACAAAGATGAGGAACCTCGGTCTACACTTTTCCTTGAGCTTTGGTACATCCTGAGGGCACAGACCCGGGGACCCCTTTCCTGGTGATGATCCACCACCCACTTCCTAAGTGTCACATTTACCAGCCCCAGCCAAGAGCTTAGAGTCAAAATCCTAAAACCACTCTATTTTTTTTTTTAAAGACTCACACATACATAAATAGGATCATCAACAATAGTGGGGGGCTTCCCTGGTGGCGCAGTGGTTGAGAGTCCGCCTGCCGATGCAGGGGACACGGGTTCGTGCCCCGGTCCGGGAAGATCCCACATGCCGCGGAGCGGCTGGGCCCGTGAGCCATGGCCGCTGAGCCTGCATGTCCGGAGCCTGTGCTCCGCAACGGGAGAGGCCACAGCAGTGAAGGCTCGTGTACCGCAAAAAAAAAAAAAAAAAAAACAACAATAGTTGGGAGATGCCTTGGATCCCTTCATATGCCAACATGATAATCCAACGTATAAAGAAAATCTCAGGCTTCCCTGGTGGCGCAGTGGTTGAGAGTCCGCCTGCCGATGCTGGGGACGTGGGTTCGTGTCCCGGTCCAGGAAGATCCCACATGCCATGGAGCGGCTGGGCCTGTGAGCCATGTCCGCTGAGCCTGCGCGTCCGGAGCCTGTGCTCCGCAACGGGAGAGGCCATAGCAGTGAGAGGCCCGTGTACCGCAAAAAGAAATAATAATAATAAAATAAAGGTATCTCTTTAAAAAAAAAAAAAAAAAAAGAAAATCTCAATACACAAATCTATTTAAAAATCTCACTTCAAAAATAAATGCTCAAGTCATGGCATGAATGATGAAACCAGAGCCCACAAGTCAGAGGCATTTACCACAATCTTGCAGGACAGGACTTCTATGTTCAAAACTGACCGGACCAGACCAGCTTCCAGGTTTTAGGAACTCAGATGATGCGTCTGCACTGACTGCTTGTTTCCAGCACCTTCTGGGTTCTTAATCCAACTCATACTGGAATGGTGAAGAAGCTCCAAGAAGCTGCCTCTGAGGACAGAGGCCTCTTGTGGCAAAGGGGGGGCTGGTGTCAAAGACTGGAGCTGAAGGTGCTGGCTGTCTTTCTGTTCTCTGGGACTAACTGTCTGATGTACAAGGGCCAAGCTTAAGCGCTGCCTTCATGATTTGGGCTGCATCTGGGTACCAATTATACTTTCATCAACTTAATATCTTTCTTTATATTGACTCACTCTTGTTATCACTTAAACACCTACTTTAGCTTTGTCCTAAGCAAGAATGTCCACAAAATCACAGTCCTGATGTTACTAATTATATATGTTTTCTAATACACCTCAACATGAATAATTACTAATGAGATGAAAGACATTTGCTCACCATCTAAAAACCATCTCCACAGGCCACACTACAGGGAAACAGATTCACCAAAGATCCTCCCTTGTCTCATAAACTCACCAGATTAGATAAAATACCTTAGTACTTGCAACTCAGAAACAACCTGCCATGCTGACCCCTTGGCCCCGAGCTGCCGTGCACATCGGGGTTCTTACGAAACCTGTTCTGTAGGTTTCTCCGCTCCTGGGTCTAGGATTATATCAGCCTCCATCCTAGGAGTAGCCTGACACACGTCCTGCCACCCCAGCCAGAAGACCCCAAAGAACAAGGCATCAGATGTGACCACAGCTGCCAGAAAAACATGTTCTTTTTGTATGGCCTTTAAAGGAGAAACATACGTGCATCTGGGCTTTGGCCAATATGCTAAACCCTGGAGGACCCATCTTGTCATGAGGCCAGAGTACTCCTGGTTTGTCATTTCCTTGTCCACCTGGTGACCGAGTACCACAGGTGGGTTTGAAAGGTGACCACACCTTGTGGCGATTAATCCCTCACTGCCTGGCTTCCTTGCATGAACACAGATGCTCACGGCAAGAAAACATAAATGTACAACCGGAGCAGAAGGATGAGACAAACTATGATAGAAGCACACGACGGAATATTGGGGAAGAATGGTTAATTATTTTTGTTTAAAAAAAAACTATGAATTTCTAGGTAGCTATGTGCATAGGGAAAAAAAAAAAGTGGGTGAAATTAACCAGAATGTTTATAGTAACTACGTTTGGGTGAAGGATCTTGGATTATTTTTTAAAAATTATTTTTAGTTTATCTGTGTTTTGGAACATTCCTACAATGAACATATATTTCTTGTATAATAAAAAATAATAAAAGAATGATTTTTTATAGCAACATGGAAAAAGCTTATGATAGAATGTTAGGTGATAAAAGTGAGATTATAGCTTTATGGAAAAATCTGTTGTCAGGAAAAATGTTAGGGCAATGGGAATTATAGAAGAATTTTTTAAAATGCAGTCTTCCTAGAATTTAGGGGAAATTCTGGGGAAAGGAACAGGGAAGATGCTGGATTGGTTGGGATTAAGTATCTACTATTTGGCAGAAATGGGGCTTGTCAAAGAAGTTCAGATTGGATGTATACTTTAGCTTGTGTTCTAATATTTGTAACTATTTTCCAAACATTTGTTACTTTTACAGTTTTTTTAAAAAGTTAAAAAAAAAAAAACCCAAACCAAACAAAAGGGAGAGGTATTCAATCAACTAGGAAAATCTGCTGGGGTCTCCAGTAGCCCAGCAATTCTTTCTATAATTTACGCAGGAGGACCTTTCTTTTCCTCTTGGGGATGGGTGAGCCCAAGGTGGATTTCAGAAAAGGTGGTGGCATCAGAACTTGTATTTCTTGGATGGCTCCTGTCTTCCAAAACCTTGTTGACAGAGTCTTAATGCTATGTTTGCTTCCTTATTGCCGAGGACTTAACTACACCAGGCTTTATCCTGTACAATCCTGTACAATTACATGGGAAAACACCTTGTCCACTAGGCCTGGTGCCAGGAGCAGAATCATCGTGTCTTGATGGACAGATGACTTTGGGATTCAGGGATGCCAATGGTGTGCACACAAGCCCACGGCTTTGCCCCTACCCAGCCGTGCAAGTGGCCACTTGCCCAGGGTGGCTGGTATGTGTCGACAGCTGGCAGGGAAGAATGTGGTCAGTTTCATTTGCTCCCTACTCTCTCCCTACCAAGGCTGGAGGCAACTTGCAGTGGAGAGTATCTGCTGAGCCTTGGAAGATGCCAGGGGTGCGAGAGGAGCGGGTAGAAGTGGAGAAGGCAGGTGGTTATTGCACTGGGAATAAAATGCAGTGTCCCTGACTAGAGTCAGAAAAATAAGGTCAACCTGGTAATATTTTGAGGCTCACGTAGTAGGTCTAGCCTCTCTCTCTCTCTCTTTTTTTCACTGGGAAACATGAATTATTCTATTATCATTAAAAATGAGAGCTTTGGAGTCAGACAGACTTGGGTGGAGTCTTGGACCCATCACATCACCTCTCTGAGCCTCAGCTGTCTTATCTGTCAATGGGGCCAACAATAGCACCTCCGTCCCTTGGCTTTTTTTTTTTTAATTATTTATTCTATTTATTTATATTTGGCTGCCTTGGGTCTTCGTTGCTGCGCGCGGGCTTTCTCTAGTTGTGTCGAGTGGGGGCTACTCTTCACCGCGGTGCACGGGTTTCTCATTGCGGTGGCTTCTCGTGTTGCAGAGCACAGGCTCTAGGCACGCGGTCTTCAGTAGTGGTGGCGCACAGGCTTAGTTGCTCCATGGCATGTGGGATCTTCCCGGACCAGGGCTCAAACCCGTGTCCCCTGCATTGGCAGGCGGATTCTTAACCACTGCGCCACCAGGGAAGCCCTGGGCTTTTGTTTTGTTTTCAGTGAGGATTAAAAAGAGATAATGCATATAAAGCACTTGGCATAGCATTGAACAAATGTTGGCTAGTATTACCATTATTAGGGGAAAGAAAGATGACAACATGTAGGTGGCCACTAAGCTAACAGGCTTACTTGCAAGGCTGCTTTAGAAAGGACAGGTGCTGGAAGGGGAGTTTCCCAGCTCAATAAATGCATTATTTGGTTTTGGACTAAATCAATGATTTGGTTTTTGGATGGCGCCCTCCGGACGCTCAGCTGTCACCTGTCCCATGCCTGTCAGAAACTTTCAACAGCTCCCAGTGTCTGCGAATAAAGGCCATACAGTATGGTCCCAATCTCCATGTCTCCTTTTCTTCCCTTCAAAATGGGTGATGGTTAAGAAGCTGGGTTCGAATCCCAGCTCTGTCACTTACTCGCTGTGTGACTGTGTGGAATTGACCTACCCTCTCTGTGCCCTGGTTTTCCAATCTGTAAAAAGAGGGGAAAATAGTCCCTCCTTCACTGGGTTGGTGTGAAGAGTCAATTGTAAATGTGAAGGACCCGGCACAGCATCTGGCACATAGAGAGAGATGAGTGCCTGGAGCAGTTTCTGTGCTTCTCATATCATGTCCAATGGATCACTCGCTGGGGCCCATGGATACTCCGGACATTCCCACCAGGTTGCTTTTACTCATGCTGTTTCTCTCCTGGAGTGCCTTTGCCCCAGGCCCAACTCCAGTGCCACCTCTTCCACGAAGTTTCCCAGTCCTCACTGAATGGACGTCATCTTCCCTCCTCTTTAGTCCCATAATATTTTCTGTGGACCACCCGCTCCTGTTTGATTTGTTCCCATCTGCCTTGTAACATGGCTATTTATGTCCCTTTCTAATCTATCTGACTGGGTGATGAGGGCCCTGGTCAGATTCCCTAATGTTTGAACTTGGAACTTTGCACATGACAGTTGCTCAATAAATATGTCTGGACTTCAGAGCTGGGGGGCAGGGCTGACATTCAGCTGCTATGCCTCAGTGTGGTTGCGAGAATTGTTTATGGCTGGAAACCTTCCTAACTGGAAGGTGCCCTTCACCTAAACATTCCAATTACTGCTACTGCTTATACGGTAGAGAGGAGGTGCCGGGGGTCGGGGGGGAGAGGCGGGGGTGGGGAGGGAAGCACCTGGTTTCCCTCCATCCACCCGCCACTTTGAGCTGTTGATGGGTTGAACTGCATCCCTCCCTCCCCACTTCATATGTTACAGCTATAATATCCGGTGCCTCAGAATGTGGCTGTATTTGGAGACAGGGTCTTTAAAGAGGTGATTAAGTGAAAACACGAAGCCCATAGGGTGGGGCCTAATCCAATCTGACCAGCATTCTTATAAGAAGAGGTTATTTGGACACCCAAAGAGACACCAGGGATGGGCATGCACAGAGGAAAGGCCACGTGAAGACGCAGTGAGGAGGCGGCTGTCTGCACACCAAGGAGAGAGGCTTCTGCAAAACCTGCTCAACCAACACCTTGATCTTGGACTTCCAGCCTCCAAAACTGTGAGAAGATACATTTTTGTTGCTTAAGCCATCCAGTCTGTAGTAGCTGTTCTAGCAGCCCTAGCAGACTAGTAAAAGCTGTAAGGGAAAAGGAACTGGTAGGCATGAGGGTGAGTGGGGGTGAGGAGAGAGCAGGGTGGAGGGCTCCTCCCGACTCCAGGGTCGGGACGATGGGGTCAGTAAGTCTATCCCCTGCCCCCAAGTAGGAATGATTTTGGCTTAGGGGTGAATCTATTCTTTTTTCCCCCCAACCAAAGGATGCCATAACCTTCCATGAAAATACACTCCTGCCTTGCAAGTCCCTCCTCATTACCAGATTAAAGGCAACGAGTGGCACCTTAAATTTTTTTTTTTTTAAACTTGGGCAGAGGGGCTTCCCTGGTGGCACAGTGGCTAAGAATCCACCTGCCAATGCAGGGGACACAGGTTCAAGCCCTGGTCCGGGAAGATCCCACATGCCGCAAAGCAACTAAGCCCGTGCGCCACAACTATTGAGCCCGTGTGCCACAACTACTGAAGCCGGCGCTCCTAGAGCCCGTGCTCTGCAACAAGAGAAGTCACTGCAAGGACAAGCCTGCGCACCGCAACAAAGAGTAGCCCCCGCTCGCCACAACTGGAGTAAGCCCACGCGCGGCAACAAAGACCCAACGCAGCCAAAAATTAATTAATTAGAATTAAAAAAACAAACAGACAAAAAGAACTCAGGCAGAGACAAAGAGTGAGTGTCCAAGCTTTTGACAAAAAGGCCTTGCAGTTTTCCTGTAGTGAGTCCAGCAACGGCTTCTGGTCACACTTAGAATAAAACCCAAATTCCCTACCACGGCCTGGAGAGGCAGTGAGGTCTGGCCCTTGCCCCCCTCCAGACTTAACTCCTACCCTCTCACCCTTCCTCATTTCTGCTCTTCCAATTTGCCAAGATCTTGCCACCTCTCCTTTGCACCTGCTGTTCCCTTGGAATCACCCGTCCCCAGCAGCTTCCACAGCCCTCCTGGCCCAGCATCAGGATTACTTGGGAAGCTCTTAAAAAACCCACAGGCCAGGGCCTCATGCACAGCAGCTCTGACTCCCCAGGTCACGGTACCTGTATATATATGTTTTTAACTCCTGCACAAAGTCCGATGCACAGGCAGGGTTGGGGACAATTGCCCTAGATCTTCATAGAGCTGCTTCTTCTTTGAGGCCTCAGCTCCAATGCCACCTCTCAGAGAGGCCCACCCTGACCCCCAGCACCCCACAGCCCTGTTTATTCTCTCCATAGAAGCCAACACCATCAGAAACTGTCTAATCTCTTCGTTTGCTGCCTGTCTCCCTCCACTGGGATTTGAACCTCCCTGCGGCGTGACTGGGCCTCTCTCTTCGCTGCTCCAGCCAATACAGGAGCCACAGTCCACATGGGGCGACTACTGGGCACCGGAAGCGTCATCGAACCGAGGTGTCCCTTCCGTGAGAAATCATACAAAAGAGGAGAGACATAAAATACTAATATTTTGCAAGATGAAAAGAGTTTGGGAGATGAATTGTACAACAGTGTGAATGTACTTCACACTACTGACTGTACACTTAGAAATGGTTAAAATGGTAAATTTTACGTTCTGTGTGCTTTACCACAACTAAAAACTTTAAAAAGACATGTTGAACATTAAAAAATCTCATCAATAATTTTTAACACTGACTACTTGTTCAAGTGATAACATTTTGAATATATGGGTGCCATAAAATATATTACAGTACTAAAATGAAGTTCACCTGTTTCTTTTTACTTTTTTTCTTCAGTGTGGCTATTAGAAAACTTTACGTTGCTTATGTGGTTCCTGTTTGTGGCTTGTGTTACATTTGTGTTGGATGGCGCTGACCTAGAACTGTGGCCGGCTCACAGTAGGCACTTTGAGTTGAATATCAAAATGAATCCAGTTGCTGCCGAAGAGGTGCTTTTATGAGCATACGCACGCTGTTCTGTCTGCCAGGCTGCAAGAGAATGGGAGGGAGGCTGTGGTGGAGCGTTTATGTAACGAAGTCATCATAATTAACGTCTATTATCATGCTGATAGTTTGTGGAGCACCTAACGCGCGCCAGGAACTGTCATGGCACTTTGTCCACATCATCTCATTTCATTTTCAAGTTAGTTAGTCCTATAAGGAACCACTGCCTCCATGAGACAGCTGGCTGCCCAAGGTCACCCAGCGGGTGAGGGGAGAGCTGGGTCTGTAAAGGGCTGGCCCAGCCGCCCCAGTACACCTGCCTCCCGCCGGGGCCAGGTCCCACGTGCCATCCTGTCATGTAGGACTTGCAGGCCCTGCCTGAGCCAGACAGTGGGCAGGGGCTTCTGGCTTCTAGAGCCAACCGAGAGCCCCCATGAGGCAGGGAGTCCCTGCCCTCAGAGTCCAGGAAGAGAATGAAACAATTTGTAATCTCCGATCTCCTCGAGCTCACCCATCCAGATCCGCTGCCGGCCCTCTCAATTTCAAGGACTCCGGGAACCGGTCCTGGCCCAGGTGGTCATTCTTGCTCAAGGCAGCTGTGGCGGATGGCGCTGGGCCCGGCCTGACCTGCCAGAGGGCCTAACCCCGTCCCTGAGGCCACAGCAGCCACAGGATCTGCGGGTGTGGCCTCTCCCCTCCTGTCCTGTGGCTTTCGGGCCTGGAGCTGCAGGCCCAGACCCACCTGAGACTCCATCTCTGGGGCTCAGGTCCTCTTGAGCAGGGCCCCCTGTGGTATCTAATGTGAGACCTTTTTGGAGGGGGTCTTTGATCCTAAGATGCAAGAATCAGAACCCTTTGTAATGGGGGAGGGGTGCAACGCATGGACAGAAAATTCTCCCACGTCTGGGCTCCAATTCCATCTTTAAACTGTCGATATGAACTTGAGGAAACTGCTTGGGTCTGGTCAGAGACAGTGACTAAAGAAGCCAATAAAGACCTGGTTTCCGGGACTTCCCTGGTGGCGCAGTGGTTAAGAATCCACCTGCCAATGAAGGGGACAGGGGTTCGAGCCCTGGTCCAGGAAGATCCCACATGCCACGGAGCAGCTAAGCCCGTGTGCCACAACTACTGAGCCTGCGTGTCACAACTTCTGAAGCCCGCATGCCTAGAGCCCGTGCTCCGCAACAAGAGAAGCCACAGCAATGAGAAGAAGTCCATGCACCATAACGAAGAGTAGCCCCCGTTCGCCACAACTAGAGAAAGCCCGTGCGCAGCAACAAAGACCCAACGCAACTAAAAAAAGACCTGGTTTCCTAGACAACAGCTGGGTGTCAAGGAGCCTGACCTCAGAGGGAATAAAGATCCTGCCATCTGGGAGACCTCAGAGCCCCCAGCCTAGGCAGACCAATGGATGGCTCAACCAGTGCCTAGCGGTTCTCAAAGTCTGACCCCAGAGCAGCTGCTGCAACATCACCTGGGAACTTGTTAGAAAGGCAGCTCCTCAGGCCCCACTCCAGACTTCCTGTATCAGAAGCTCTGGGTTTGAACAACTAACCTGGGTTTTCACAGCCCCCTAGGAGATTCTGGGCCACGCTGAATTTGAGGCCTACAGCCTTACTACTCAAGTATCAGGACCAGGCGGTAAGCATCACCTAGCACCTTGTTAGAGACACAACATTCAGGCCCCACTTCACTTACTGAGTCAGAATCTGCACTTACCAAGACCCCCCGGCACTCGTGTACATGTTAAAATTTAGGACGCGCTAGCCTAGAGTTCCTTGCCATAAAGTCGGGGTCTCAAACTCAAATGCTTCCAGGGACCAAGCAGGTGATGTTAAAAAATGAAGCCAGGTTAGATTCAGCTGATTATTGCTCTTTGGAAATGTGAGCCCAGGACGGCCAGATCTTCCAATTTTTCAAGAGAATCTGGAAACCCAGATGCCAAAGTGAAATGTCCTGATTTAAAAATTACTGTGTGTGGGGGACTTCCCTGGCAGTCCAGTGGTTAAGAATCTGCCTTCCAATACGGTTCAATCCCTAGTTGGGAAACAAGATTCCAAATGCCGCAAGGCAACTAAGCCCGCAGGCTCTAGAGCCCACGTGCCACAACTAGAGAGCCTGCACGCTGCAACTACTGAGCCCGCACGTCCTGGAGCCTGCACACCACAACCAGAGAGAAGCCCACGCGCAGAAACAAAAGATCCCGTGTGCTACAACGAAGATCCCACATGCCACAACTAAGACCCGACACAGCTAAATAAATAAATAAACATTAAAAAAATTATTGTGTAGGTCACACAAAATCAGGCCTATGGGGCGCAAGCATATAGGCCTTGGGGCAGGAAAGGTGCCTCATCTCTAGGTAAGCTTTCTGAGCTTGGGACAGCCCTCCCAGGCATGGCAAGAGGCACACAGTAGGAACTCAAGAAGGGCTGGGACAGAAGTTCCCAAATTCGTCTGCATAATGGAACCACAATTACATTGAGTAGCTGTCGCAGCTATTCAGTGCTGCCGTGGGAGTGTGAAAGCAGCCAGAGATAATATTAAATGACTGAGCATAGCTCAATATTTTTTCTTTTCCTTTGGCCGTGCCACGCGGCTTGTGGGATCTTATCTCCCCGACCAGGGATTGAACCCGGGCCCCTGGCAGTGGAAGCGTGGAGTACTAACCACTGGACCACCAGGGAATTCCCAGCACAGCTGTGTTTTAATAATTCTTCATGAACACTGAATTTTAAGCTGCATGTAATTTACATGTGTCACAGAATATGATTTTTCTCTTGATTTTTTTTTCCAACCACAGAGAAGCCATTCTTAGCTCATGGACTGCACAAACTTGGCCTTTGGGCCATAGTTTGCCAACCTCTGGGATGGAGGAATGAATTGAGGGCCTGGAGGCCTGGACCGCAGTCCTTCTTCCCAGTATTTACGCACATAATCTCCCCTACACCATCTCTAAAACCTTAGCAGCACTTGGTTATGAAAAGGTTATGTTGACAAGGCCCGATCAAGTATTGACTTGGTCTGGCTCTGGGCCAGAGACTTCAGATTAGACCCTAAATCCTTCAACACCCTGGCAGGATTTTAGGGAGCTGCCTTCCAGTGGGCTACTCCGAACCCCACCTCCCTGGCTGGTGATATCATTGATCCTTAACATGTAGTGACCATTTAGCTATGTGGTGGGCACTGTCCTTAGAGCTTTACCCAAATCACCTCATTTCCTTCTCACTCCCCAAGAGAGGGAAGACTAGTATATGCCCGTGTGTATTATCATATACCCATTTTTTCAGATGAGGAAACAGAGGCACAGGTGATCTTCCTAAAGTCACAGAGTGACAGGAGTAGAACAGGATTGAACCCAGGTCTGCATGACTCCAGAGGCTGCTCTCATAACCACTTTGTTATACTGCCTCTCAATAATCCATCGCTATCACCAGTCAACACGATGCCCAGACACAACCTTCTCAAGGACAAGCCTTGGGCAGCAAGCCTGGGCCTCTGCATCTTAACTGGCATCCAGACACCAATCAACCTTCTCTGCCTTGGGCTGCAGCCAGACCTGGGGGACCCAAGATAGCTTCTGTACCCACCCCAGGAAGAAGGAGGCTAGCAGAGCTGCCTCGTACGACTGTGCACTGCACAACTCTGGGGGCATTATTCACAATGTGCCCTGTGTGAACGGCACCCCTGGGCCCGTGGAGCTGGAAGTGAGGTGCTCATGTTGCCTGGCCTAAGACTGGCCTTGGGTGCCCACCTTAACCGCTATTCAGAAACAATTCATCCAAAAGGGAGGCAGCCCAGAAGGAAACACCATCACGGGCGGTGGAGGTGCAGGCTGGCAGCCTTGGGGAGCCCTTTGGGTCTGGGGCAGGGAGTGGCTGGCTTTTACTGGGACCTCCTCCATCCAACTTGGAAAAAGATCCTGCCGCCCGGTCTGTCTCAGACTGGACTGACCGCAGCTCCCAGCTCTGAACTGTTGGCCCTGCTCCAGGTGAGAGGTCCCCTTCCCATCCCTCCACACCCTGCCTCCCTGGAAAGAAAGAAGGGCTCTCGAGTGTTCTCTCCAATCCTGCCCCCAAGCTGCCCTGCGCTAGCCCTCCACTGCTTGTTCTCACGCTGGGCAACACCTGCCCCTGGCCACGCAGGGCTGCTGGGAACTCCCAGCCAAATGCTCCCAGCTCTCCCCTTAACTACTGCTGTCCTTACCTGTGTGTTTTCCTATGTTCGTTTTGCTTTTATGATTTGAGCCAGGCCCTGGGCCAGCACTTTACATGCACCAGTTCATGTGACCTTCATCACAACCCAATGAGGCAGGGACTATGATTATCCCCATTTTACAGACAAGGGCTTGGAGAGGTTCAGAGAGGTTAGGTTGCTTGCCCAAAGTCACACAGTTAAACAGTGTCAGGGCCAGGAATCAGATTTGGGTCTTTTAGACTTTAGAGCCCAATGCTTATCTTTCTAGGGGATGAACGTGTCATGTCCTCTAGGTCTGTTTCCCTATCTGCAGATTGGGTCTTGGGTCTGGGAAGCCATGTGGGTGACTGTGATGTTGCTGCTGGGGACGATGGTGACGAAGGAGATGATGATAAAAGTGGGGATGATGGTGGTGATGATGACGATAAAGGTGGTGGTGATGAGAGCAGTGATGAGAGGATGGGGATGATGATGATGCAGGTGGGGATGATGATGATGATAATGATGGTGGTAATGACCATGACGTACCGACCCGATACAGTTATCGCGCAGACTACATGAGGTGCTCAGGTAAAACATTGCTCACCGTGCCTCTTCTACAGTTAGCACTCTACAAGTGTTGGGTCAGTTGAGGTCTCTGTGCCCTAGACCTCCAGAGTGGATTCCACTGCACTGGACTGTGTTCAATAAACACCCTCCTCCTCAGACACTAGGTGAAAGGCGTGAATCAGAGACAAGAAAGGGAAAAAAGAGTAACGTTTTTCTCTGTTGGTCCCTCCTACTTCCTGCTAAGTCTCCATTTCCTGCCAACCTCTGAAATCCAGCTTGGCTTTGGAACTAAGTCCCTGGGAGGGAGGCCTGGCCTCGGTGGGTTTCCTGGGCCCCAGGTGGCCTTCACCCAGGCCTCCAGGGAGATTCGGAGGCTGAGAATCTGGTGCCCAGGAAGGGGCTGCTGCCCCAAGAATCACAGCCATTTTCAAGCTGGGCTCCTGCCTTCTCTGTTGGGGGAGATTAGGATCTTCATCCACACGGCGACCCAGGGTAGGTCCTAGGGGAGTGAACAGCTGAAACCTTATACTCAGCTGCTGGCAAACCAAGGGCTTTGAGAGCCATTGTCACAGAGTAAAACATTTCCATTCCTCCTCCACACTCATCTGGAAGCCGAGGAGAGGCAGGGTGAGCTCTGTGGTCGGACTGCTTGAGTTCGAATCCCAGCCCCACCATTTGCTAGCTCTGTGTGACCTTGGGCAAGCTACTTAACCTCTCTGAGCCTGCTTTCTTATCTGCAAAATGCAGACAATTACATCACCCGTTTCACTGGACTGTTGGAATAATATGATGAGATCCCACAAGTCTCTCCAAAGGTCAAGTGACGGAGAGTGTCTGTACCTTTATGGTCCCTGAACGAATTCTATGATGTAACGCTTGTGCCCGGCCTGTAGCGTATACTTTAAAATGCTGCCTATTATTATTACAGAGGAGAAAGCCACATGGGCCCGCATTTCTCTGACGAACTATGTCTTGTGTTGAGAGAAACCGAAGTCAGTTCATCCCTGTGCACAAGGCAAGCAGAACAGCACGGTTCCCAGACAGAGCGGCGGCACCGTCTGCAGTGACTGAGATGAGTGTTGGAGCTGTCTGGCTGCAGGGAGGAGTTTTTAGCCAATTAGATCCTAAGATCCAACAGAAACACAGCTCCACCCACCTCAGGCCCAGCCACTGGTGGGCCACAGTGGGAGTTCAAGAGTGGGAGTGAGGATGCAGAGGGGGTCTCGGGTGAGGGTCTCGGAGTCTCCCGGGGGCTGAGACGTGTGACTTACCCCACCCTGTATCTCCAGGGCCTAGTCCGTCACTGGCAATCATCCAGCCACCTGTCATTCATTCACTCAACCAATACTCACTGAGTGTCTACTGGGAGCTGGGGCTGCAGCTGTGAAGCAATGAACAAAATACACAAAATCTGGCCCCTAGAAGTTTAAATCCCTGCGAACTAGCGTTGTAGCGTTCAGGAAATACTCCCTGAATATTCCCAAAGGCCGGGAAATGTGTCTGATGCCCCACCCCACCCCCGCCTTGCTCTGCCAGGTTCTTTCTTCTATGTGGGGAGATCTGCCCAATGGGTGGGTCATCCCATGGCCAGGCTGCCACCCACTGTCATCTGGTGTCAGAGGGGTCAGGGAGGGTGAGGCCCAGACCAGGTCCTGCTCCACCAGCCAGCAAGCTGCAATCAGCCGGTCCACCCTGCGCTTGAGTATCACCCCTCCCTGGACACACATGCCCAGGCCGATTCTGATCTTTCAACTTTCCCTGAATTCTGCAGGTGTCTCGGTCTTTTCAGCCCAGGACTCTCCTCCCACTGCCCCACCCGCATCCCTTCTTGAAGCAGGGCTGGAACAGCGTTTCTGGAGTTAATCAGAGCAGTAAGAAGGGTGGGGCCAGTGAGTGGGGGTCAATTACCTGCTGCTAAGGTGCTGTGCTTGCTTACTTATGACCCTGCAGGAGGTCCTATTGTCTGCAATCCACAGGCCAGGGTTGGGGCTCAGAGGTTAAGTGTCTTGCGCAAGGTCACACAGAGCTAAGCGCCAACTCCAGCCTGTTTAACTCCCAAACCCTTAACCATTATATCAACTGACTGTCCAAAGAAGACAACTAAGGCGTCTGGGGGATTTCAACACTCAAGGCGTGACAGCAATGCTCTGAGGACAGGAGCAGTTTCCCCAGGCAGTCTGCAGTAAACCAGGCCCCCCAGGCCCAGTAAAATGCCCCTCCTTCCACTTGGGAGCGCCCAGCCCGTGCCAAGCACACGTCTAACATTTTACATTCTGCCCCCCACCCCCACCCCGCCCAATCTCTAAAACAGCCCTTCAAAGGCTGCCTTCCGGTCCACCCCGACCGACCCTCAGCCTCAGGCCCCGAAGGTCTCGCTTACCAGCCAAACTCCTCACTGTGGCGCAAACCGCTGAGAAAGGACAAAGGTGATCCCTCCCGGGGTGGGGAGGGGGTGCCTCTCAACCAGGAAAATCAACAAACTCCACACACAGACAGGTGAGAGTGGAATTTCAGGAATGAGCTTGTTTTGGGAGGTTGCAATCCAGCCCCCACTTAAGGTCCTTGATGGAACCCGCGTGCAGGTGCGGCTCCTGAAGGAGGGTGTGCCAGGCTTCCCAGGCCTTAGCCCTCCTTCCAGGCCTCAGCTTGGGAGTGAGTTCCCCAGCACGTCAAGAGGAAGCAAAGCTACCTGTATTGTCCCAGAGGTCTGCACGGAAAGGGCCCCTGATCTTCAAGACACTGGGGAGAAGGAGAAAGTTGGGGCTGGATCTGGGCTCTGTTGTTATCACTGTGAGGCCTCTTGGGAAAATCCCTGAACCCCTCGGAGCCTCTTACTGCCTCATCCCTCATCAGCTGGCCTCCTCTTACCTTATCTTGGCCTCCCCAACCCATCCCAGGAAGTCCTGCAGATTCATCTCAGCCCCCTGACTGCATTGCTAGGATATTGTTTTCTTAGTGTAAAAAATAAATTCCTCTTTTAAAAACAAAAATGCTAAGACTTTCAGGCTTATTTCAAGTTTATTTACTTTCTTAACAATTACTTAGGACTTACTGTGGGCCAGGCAACACTCTAAGAACTTGACACCTTTGATCCTCGTAACATCCCTAATGGGGTGAGAATTATTATCACCTCCAGTTTGCAGAAGAGAAAAGTGAAACACAGAGAGGTTAAGTAACTTGCCTGAGGTGACACAGCTAATAAGTGAGAGTCAGGATTCGGATCTCTGTAGGTTAGGAGGCCACAGGTTTAGAATTGCTGCATCTTTGGTGGATTCCCACCAGCCAAGATAATTTTGTCTGACTCGACATTCTGTGATTTTACACTATGGAAATGCATTAAATTTTTGCAAATACAAAGTGATATAAAAATATAGATGGTTCTTTTATAAACTCCCTGTATATAAACTCACTCCACCTGAATCTGCTGGTCTTAATATTCGGCCCAGTAGCTGATTCTAGCCTCCCTATCCTCTTGAACCTGACCTCCTACAGTTGTTCCAGAGATGCAGAGCGAGCACTCTGTATAAAGTCATCTAGTTCTTGCAGGATTCCTTGCAGGTACTCTCTGACAACCCCATTTTGTAGGTGGGAAAACTGAGGCTTTAAAGAAGTACACACACTTGATCAAGTATACACAGCTAAGAAGTGGTGGAATCAAGGACTAGAACCCAAGCAATCTGATATCAAAGCCCCTACTTGTTTCTTTGTCATCGCTAAATATTTTCACTGTGGCAAAATATACAACGTAAAATTTACCATTTTAACCCTGTTTTTGGTAAAGATATACTTTAATGTCAAGATTCAGGTGGAAACATAATTGTCTTACAAAGATTGTGAACTGAAATGTCATAATTGGAGTTGCAAGATGCCACACCAGCCCCCCTCCCAGCCTTTCCTGCCTGTGTCTTAAATGAAAGGAGTTAAATCTGTTCCACAAAATAAAAATTAAAGTAGCCTTGGCTTACCAGCAATTACACTTTCACTTTTCCCATCCAGCTAATTGTTTTAAAACTAACTTGCTAATACGCTGTCAGTGCAAATTTATTCATAATAGACATGAACAAAAGGGTCACCATTTCAACCATGTTTAAATGTACATTTCAGTGGCGTTACGCATTCACATTGTTATGCAACCATCACCACTTATCCATCTTCAGAAAAATTTCATCATCCCAACCAGAATGAAACTCTGTGCCCATTAGACACTAACTCCCCATCCACCCCTCCCCCTCAGCCCCTGGTAACCTCTCTTCTACTTTCTCTGAATTTGCCTCTTCCAGACGCCTCATATAAGTGGAATCATACAATATATGTTCTTTTGTGATAAAGGCCCTACTTAAAACCATAATTCATTTTTTATTTGAAAACATATTATATAATTTGGGTCGTAGTCAAAGGGGGAGTTAACCTTATCTCTAGTGTCATGCTTGTTTTAAATAAGGAGAAAGAAGATACATGTGGCTAGATTTTATCACTATAATATAACAACTGTATGAGGGAAAAAAACATCTAATGAGTACCAAATTGTATGCAATGAAAGGTAAGTCTCCTCATCTATCAGTTTCCCTCCTCAAAGTTAACCAGCTTCTAGTGTGTCCTCCAGATTCTAATGTGCATATACAAATATATACACATATAACATTGAATCCCTTTTTAAAACACACACACACGTGGTAGAACACTACACACTGTTCCATACCTTGCATTTTTCTTTTAACAATACATCTGGGAGATGGTTTCACATTTATTCATGCAGAGGACTGCTTTCTTTTGAATAGCTGCATCATATTCTCTTGCATGGCTGTCCTGACATGTACAGTACTTAGTTCCCCTCTGGTGGATGTTTAGCTCATTTCCAATCAATTGCTCTCACACACAGACTATCTTTGTTCTAACATCATGTGCCCAATGCAAGGATATCCACTGGGTAAATTCCAAGAGGTGAAGTGGCAGAGACAGAGGGCATGAGCACCTTCAATACTGACAGTTTTCTTACCCCAGCCTCAGGTTGCCCCAATTTGTGCTCCCACCAGCAGAGTCAGAATCTTGGCTGCCACACCAACACTGAGCGTTACCCAGCGAACTTGCAGGTGGAAAACAGAATCAGTGTCGTTTTGTTGTGCGTTTCTGTTTTCAGAGTTCAGCATCTTTTCATCTGTTTGAATTCAATTGTATTTCTTTTTATGTAAACAGTAGAATCATACCCTCTATTCCTTACCCCCCACTCCCCCCACTTTTGGATCACGTGGTTCGTCTTTCATTTATAAGAGCTCTCTATGAAATTAACTCTGTCATAAAAGTGGCAAATACTTTTACTAGTTTGACATGCCTGGGCTTATGGATTTTTGTTTGTTTGTTTTGGTCATGCAGAAAAAATTAATTTCTATGTAGCCAGACTCAGCAACTTCTATCTTTAAGGCAAGGCCCGTGCTTCTACCCATTAGGCTCTACTGCCTCCCCGCTCTGATCAGCGCTTTGAAGAAGACACGTGGAGCGGGCCTGCCTCTTGATTGGAGGTCCTCGGCAGAATATTATTGTCCCCAACCTAGACTTGGACCTGGACACGTGTTCTCAAGGCGCCAAGGGAGAAGAGACTGTTCACAGAGAGACTCTAATCGCGAGCTTTTACTGGGAGGGGGACAGGTCCTCAGCTCCCTGATCCCGCACTAGAAAATAACTCCTCTGAAAGTCAAATCTTGCCCCAGGCCCTCAAGGTGGGCCCACTGGAGGCTGTGAGACTAGAAAGGAGAGCAAGTTCTAGAGAATAAAACCCCCACTAGGCCCCTTGGCAACTTTCCTATCTGTAAAGAAGTGGTTCTTTCCAGCCTCCCACACTGGAGGGGATGTGCCTTTGTCTTAGCGCATCCCCTCCGGGTTGGGTCTTTGCAAGGGCAGAATTCTCACCACCAACCCACTCTTCTAGAGGGAGGTGGATGCAGGTGGTCAAAGAGGATCTCATGTGAAGGTTCCCTCCAGACCAGTGATTCTGAAATTTTAGCTTTCACGAGAGCCACCTGGAGGTCTTGTTAAATTACAGGTTGCTGGGCCCACCCCCAGAGTCTCTGACTTAGTAGATCTAGACGGGGTCTGAGAATCTGCATTTTGAAAAAAATCTACAGGTGATGCTGAGGCTTCTGGTCCAGGGACCACAACTTGAGACCCACTGGCCCAGGACATCCACTCCCTGGAGACTGCCATCTCAGGCTGGGCAGTGCTATGAGTTAGGGTGAGAGGCCTGGAAGAACACGGGCTTCATTCAATCAAAATAACAAGAGCAACTGCTCTGTGCTATGGGCTGTGCATTCATTCTCATCTCATCCTCACACCAAGCCCACGAAGTAGGGTTTACTGGTACTAACTCCATTTTACAGTGGAAAAACTGAGGCTCAGAGAGGGTGCATGGGCTTTAGAATTAGACAGATCTGGAGTCTGATTCCAGCTCAGCCACTGACCCATCGTGTGAGCTCCTGAGCAAGTGACTTACCATCCCTGAGCCTCTAACTCATCAGTGAGTGGGGACCAAAAACCTGATTCTTGGGGCATTATGAGGATGACAGGGCTGATGATTCTAAGGGCATCTGTAAGGCACAAGAAATGTACATCTCCTTTCTTGCCGCAAGCCCCATCATGATCTCAAGGTCCTTTTCTGTCTCTCCAGATCCATCTTCCCTCTCCCTATACTCTGAGATACCTTACCAGAAGTCACACTGGACTACTGTCACTTCCTAAACCTGCTTCACCTGGTCATGCTCCCAGGCCTTTGGAAAGGCTGTTTCCTCTGTGTGGAAATGCCTTTCTCATGCTATTGCTCCAGAGAAACTCCTATTCATCCTTCAAAACCCACCTCAGAAGTCCCCTCCTTTTTGTCACTTTCCTTGAAATGTTGTCCTCTTCCTGCCCTTGGAAAGGCAGGAGGAGGACAACATTTTCCTCTTTCACTTGTGTTCCCATAACATTTTATATGGAGTACAATCTGGAATACAAATTGCACTGTTACAGGGACCAGGCAACTTATACCACCACCAGCAACCATCAGCATCGTCAGCACTTAGTGTTTTCCATGCACCAGGCACTGTTGTAAGAGGCTGAGGTTTGCTGATTCATTTAATGCCTAAAATAGCCCTCTGAGGCAAGTGCTACTTCTTATCCCTATTTTCCATATGAGGAAATCGAATGACAAAAATGCTAAATAATTTGCTTTAGACCATACAACTAATCCATGCCAGGGCTGGGATGCAGAAGCTGGCTGTGGAGTCTGTGTTATTAACATTTATGTTATGCTGCTCTTTATGAATGAGGGGTGGGCCAGGTGGGGACTGTGCCACCCTGGAGGGCGCCTGCCCCATCCCAGGGGGCAGTCGAATGTTAGGGCTGGAGTTGTCAACCTTTCTGATCCTCTTTTCTCAAGAGGATCCAGAAATATGAAGTTTTATGTGACATCTCCCACCTTTTAAAATCTTGGGAGTAAGCTAAAATTGAAAACGGAGGGTGGACCTCACAAAAGCTACACACAGGCCTGCTTTGTGGGAACCTCGTCTCAGTTTGTTTCTGCATCTTAGCTCAGGGCTAGGCGCACAGTAGGTCCTTTGTAGGTGCCATGACACTTCTGGACCTCACTGTGAGGTGGGTGTGGCTCTCACAAGCTGAGCTCTCATCCCAGTCCCACTCAGCACTGAGATTCTCTGACCTGCACTTGGGATGTGGACGAGGTCCCCAACGGTGGCCCTGAGCACCACCCCAACCTTGGGGCCATCTCCGGGTCTCCTCTGTCCAAGATAAGACTTCCTGCTTTCCAAGTGCTGACAATGAGTTAAGTGTTTTGTTTCATCATCCCACTGATCCACTCAACAGTTCTGGGAGGCTGCCATTTTCATCATCCCCGGGTTGCAGATGCGAAACTGTGGCTCAGAGAGTGGAAGGGAATTATTGCCCGAACTAGGAAGAGGTGGAGCTGGGACTGTGATGCACACAGCTCTGATTCTAGCTTTTCTCCAACCAGCCGTCATCAGGCCTTCCACCAAACTTCTAATAGTTCTGGCCCACGTTCTAGGGCAAGCACACTCCCACGGTACAGCCCAGACCTGGAAAGTTTGTAGTATGCAGATAGGACCCTGGACACTCCAGTCTGTCAGGCATGGTTTCTAGCTCCTTCTGTGTCTTATTGGATGGCGGGGATGGCACTGAGAGTGTCTAGAGGGAACTCCTGGACATGGTCCCTCATGGGAATTCTGCCCACTGGGGCCTGGACAGGCAGAACTTGTGGCCTGGCTCAACCCCAGGCCTTGGGGCTCAGCAACAACTGCAGATAGCAGGGTATAGTGTTTGTACTTGTCCACAGACAGAAGGATAGAGATGTGCGTATGTGCACCTGTGCATGTGTGTATGCCTTGTGTATGTGTGTACGCACGTGCGTGTACAATGGAGAACAGGGGACCTTGTCCCCCAAATTCAGATCCTGTGAAGTTAGTTTAGGACAAAGTGCAAAGAAATCTTAACCCAGAGATGTCAATTTACAGCAGAGGTTGAAATATGAAACAGTCCCCTAATTTTTACAACTTAACTGCCCATCTAGGCATATCCATGGTGGAAAACAAGGCAGCAGTTAAAATAAATAAGCTAGATTTATATGCAGCAACTTGGATAACTTTCAAAGAAATGATAACTAGGTGGAGGGGGGTGGCAAGTTTCAGAATGATGTGGATGGATTATACCGTTTCTATTAAACATCCACCCACATTACTCGCAGTTTACATACCTTCTATGGGTACGCATGTATACGACTGCCTGGGTGTAGGAAAGGCCTAGAAGGAATTGCCCCAATTATGAAGGCGGTTACCTTTGCGGGGGCAGGGAGGTCAGGGGTTGAAATTTACAAAGGAGAATGGATCTGTGTACTCCTCACGGCATCTCACAGTTCAGTGGGCAGGTACGTTGGGCCACTGGTGGATGTCACGTGGAGGCCACAGGGAGGCTTAAGCCTGGGGAACAATTCACACGGGACCCCCATGGACTCTCTGAGGGCTCTGCTGTCAGGGACAAACCACCGCTTTGGCTGTTCTGCCCTCACTCCCTGGTGGAGATGGGGTGTGGGAGCTGTCCTGCCTCTTGTGGATGGAGGAGCTCTGCTGCGTCCTCTGAAACCTCCCCCTGCCTCAGTTTCTCCCTCCACACTGGAGGGAGAGGTCCCGCCCCAGCTGTCCGCCCCCACCCCCTGCCCAGCACCCCCAAATCTCCGACATATGCCCCTCTGGGGAATAGACAGCAGGGCCTCCGGATCTGGCCTCCTCCCAGTGTGGCCCCAAGGGGGACAACTCAGGGAATGAACCCCCGTTGCCCAGAGGCGGGCTGGCAGAGGAGGCTAAGGTGGGCTCTGGGGTCAGACTCCCTGGGTTCAAATCTGGGCTCAGCAAGTTGTCCCTGGAACCCAGGGAGGCGTCTCCAGCCTCTGACCCTCAGTTTTCTCCTCTGTAAAATGGGGCCACCAAGAAGGGCCTAATTCCAGCAAAGCGTTGTGCGTCCCGGCGCCTAGCCCGTGCTCTCAGGTGTCGCTGCTGTCGCCCTCCCGAACGACACCTCACCCCGCCCCTCGGGGCCGAGGACGCTGCGGCCCTCTCTGCCGCCCCTGACAGACACTCATCGCCCTCTCCCGGTCCCTCGGCTCGCATCCGGGGGCTTCCCCACTCCCCACAATCCTCTGCGGTGGTCCCCCTACGCCCGAGGCCGGCTCCCCGCAGCGCCGCCGAGCGCCCTCCGGTGGGAAATGGCGGGGTGGGCGGCGGGCGAAGGCGCGGAGCCCAGCGTCGCTGACGTACCTGCTTCCCGCGGCGGCTTGGGATGCGCGCGGCTGGCGGCGGCGGCGGCGCTCGGGAGGAGACGGCGGCGGCGTCGGCGGCTGGGCAGTTGTCACGGCGGCGCCGCGAGCGCGCGGACAGGGACTGGGAGGGAGCGGGCGGCGGGGCGGGGAGGTCCGGGAGCGTGGCGGGCGGGGCTTGGCGGCGCCGACGGCCCGGGCCACCGCCCCCGCCCGGCTCCCCGCCGCCCCTTTTTCTCACTCTCCCCGAAACAAGCTCCGGCCGCGCGCGTTCCCTCGTGCCCGCTTCCGCATCCACGTCTGCCCGGCACACCCACCCGGACCCCTCGCGCACACACCCCGCATTCTCCCTCTGCACATCCGGACCTGCGGCACCAATATGTACGCACAGACCCCGTCATCCTCGTGTTCCCCAGACAGACCACTGTCCCCACAGTCCCCTACCCCGCCCCCCCCAGCACATACGTGCCCCGTGCAACACTTCATCCTGCCCCGCGGTGTACCTGGACACATTGCGCACACCTGTACGACCACGCCCATCACATCCACAGCCCCGCAGGCACAGATTGTCCTCTGGGCAAGGTGAGGACTTCAAGGAGTTTGCTTAGGAACAGGCTTCTGCAGCTGATTTCCCTGTCCCTCACCGACCTCTGCATTCCCTCACCCTTACCTTTGCTTTCTCAGGGACCTTCTCCTTCCTTGGCCTCAGCCACATCCTCCAAGGTCATTCCTAGATCCCCGTCAGCCCCTGAAGGCCCCGTCTGTTTGGACCTTTGGCTTCCTGCCAGTGACACCCACTACACCTGTGCTTCCGCCTCAGCATGCTGCCAGGCCCCCTTCTCTAATCCTCATTTCCTTCCCTCTTCTCATCAGTTCCAAGGACTATCATTTCAGTATCTTCATTTCACATGTGCATGGCAAACCCCAAATGTCAGCCTGTCTTTGTCTTGCCATTTAGAGACTATTCCTTTTCCCTTGCAGCTGTAACAAGCGACCACAAATGTAACTAGCTTAATACACATAAATGTATTATCTTACAGTTCTGGAGGTCAGAAGTCTGACACCACTAAAATCAAGAAGTGGTACGACTGTGCTCCTTCTGGAGGCTCTAGGGGAGAATCTATTTCCTTGCCTTTTCTAGCTTCTAAATACTGCCTGCATTTCTTGGCCAGCAATGTCAGGCCAAGTCTTTTGTATACACCACATCTCTGGTTCTCTCTCTTCTGGCTCTCTCTTCCACTTATAAGGACTCTTGTGATTACATTTGTTCTACCTGGATGGATAATCCAGGATAGTCTCTCCATTTCTAGGTCAACTGATCACCAATCTTAATTCTAACTGCAGTCTTACTTCCCCTTTGCCCTGTAATTTAACATATTAACAGGTAATAGGAATGAGGACTTAGACATCTTTGGCTGTTATTCTGTCTATCACAGAGGCTGAGCCCTGCTGGAGAAAATTAGTCATCCGAAAGGATTTTTGCCACTATAAATTTATGAACCTCTACAAGCAGAAAGACCCCTATCACTGTCAGTATTTGCAGTAGAAAAATAATAAAATAAAATGTGGAATGGTTCCATGGTGGAATACTATACAGCACCGAACAAGACCATATTCCATTTATGCATATGAATGTTCAAAGACTTCAAAATCACGAATGAAAAAAGCAGGAGAATTGAAATAACAATGAGAGCAAACACGTTTATAGTGCTTACTCTGTGGCAGATGGTGTTTCTAGGCACTTATATTAAAACTCGCAGCAATCCCCTGGGGTCATACAGATGAGGAAGCTATGGCACAGGAGGTTGAGTGACTTGCCCAAGGTCACACAACTAGGTAGCATCAGAGTGGGGATTTGAACCCAGAGTCAGTCTTAATCCAGAGCCTGTGCACTTCACTGCAGCAGAGTAATTTGTACAGTATGAATGATTTCAAGTTAAATTTTTAGAGCACATAAAACTATATATATATATCCAAATCACTTTGCTGTATACCTGAAACTAACACAATAACAATCAACTGTACTTCAATTAAAAAAAAGGTGGATTCATATATCTGCTTCTAAATTCAGTCTGTTGCATTATGTTGTTTAGTGGATTGACACACCCCCACTCCCCCCCACCCCTCCACCAGAAGTCTGTGAGCCACACTTTGAAAACCATTAGTATAAAAACCACTAGGTTTGATAAACCTAATATATCCAATTGTGACCATTGAAATTGTTGATATTAGACTATTATTGACCTACAAAAATGGCAATATCATATGGTTCCACCCAATGTGTGTTACTTTGGAAGGTTTTCCTTTTGGTTCTCACTCTGCTTCCCTGGCCAGGCCCTGTTGTTGAACATCACTGGGTGCATCTCCTCTGGGACTGTGTTGCTGTGCGCGGCTTTGTACAAATGATACGTCTTTCTTTATGTCATGATTTCCAATGTGGGGGTGGAGCTGGAGTTTGGGGGGTGTATAGGAACTACGAACTGGTTGATGTTAGGCTGACATTTTAAAGTATGTATTTTAAGCAGTTGTGAACATGGAGAGGGGTGTTCTCAGAGCTGGCTGAAGGACGTCAGAAAGTCCACGTGGACTTTTGTCAGGTGTTTAGAACTATGGATCATTTGGCAAAAAAACAAAACCAAAAACCTTTTTCTAGACAAAGACACGTGGGCTGAGTTATGGCACAGTTGGGTGAATTCACATCTGGATAGATTCATGAGTGGTTTGGGAGGTAAGTGACCCCAAAATGTTCTATTGAATATTTATATACTATTGTGGAAGAATAGTCCTCCTGCTTTCTTTAGTCAAGTTAGTGCAATTCTAGGAGATGATGAGATATGAAAAGGGATCCAAGATCAGTCAAGCCAGCCCTGGGGATCAGTGGGGTGTTAAATGCCGTTCTTTATAACCACTTTTTAAACAATACATTGTATAAAAGATAAGGTGATTATTCTTTTTATTTCCCCCTAAGGAGGGGGTCACTGAGCATCCATTCGTTCTACTTTAGGTAACTGCCTGTGATTTAGTTCTGGGGTCACCACCCCTTCCTTACTCCTACTCCATATTTTGATCCTGGTGATGCTTATTTCATGTATCACCACCCCATTCAGGGTTGATACTACCCCAGCCTAGAAATCACACATTGTATTCCTCTTGGGATATTGATTGATTGGTTCAAAGGAGGGAATGAGACACAACTCAAAGTTAACCATAGTCAATGAAACTCTACACAGGGACTTTCTCTTTGAACTCTTAGGGAGTCCTACCTGCTTCCGAGTTGTTCAGATATGGAGCTGCATCTGGGAAGAGGCTGCATGAGAATGAATCCCATCCAGAGAGACGACAGAGAGGAACTAGGTCCCAGTTTCATCGTCTGACCCACATGAAGCCATACCTGTCCTACCCCTGGACATTTCAGGTGCATGAGGCTATATATTTCCTTTTTGCTAAGCCATCTTGGGTTGGGGTGTCTGTTGCTTGCAGCTAAAGACTCCTAAGTGATTCTGGTGAAAATTTTATCCAAACTACAAAAGAAGGAAGTCAGGAGGGACAGTTACAGAATCCTGACATCTGGAATATCAGGTTCCAAACTAAGATAAACTACAGCAAGCAGAGACGTAAAGTCCTGCAGTTAGGCTCAATCAGACAAATTCTGTGCTTAAGTACAGAATGGGAAGCCATGGCTTGGGACCTGTGCCACCCCCTGAGATATAGAGCCTCTTAGAGATGCAGCACCACCTGCAGGTCTGGAGGCCCTGGGCGCTGGGTCTCTGGCTTTGTTGGCAAAATCCTTATCTGGGTCCATTGATCAAGGTGGGCCCCTGGATCTTCAGTTTCATTCCCCCAGGCCACAGCAAGCTTGGATGTTCCTCTTCTCTGACCACAGCTTACCAGCTTACACCATGCCTGTCCTTTCTGTTATTCCACTTTCTCTCCCTGGGATAGCCCCCCTTGGCTTTCCCTTCCCCCCCATTACTACTACTAATACTGAACTGTGGTACTGTTTACCAGGCACCTTGCTATGTCTCTATCCTCCCAAACAATCTTATGAGGTAGGTTCTATTTTTGTTCCCATTTTACAGATAAAGAAACAGACTTGCAGATGTCAAGGATCTTTGCCCAAATAGCAGCAAAGCCAGGTCTCTCTGTAACCAAAGTCCATGTTCTTAAACTGCAGATTTGTAAACAGTAGGGTGTGTGGGGGGAGGGGAGGGGGAATGGAGGAAATCCAGTTTTCAAACATGTTTTGTAAGATCACGTGGTATTTAAAACATTTTTTGAACCAATGTTTAAAAGT
Organism: Phocoena phocoena; assembly: GCF_963924675.1. Taxonomy (NCBI): domain Eukaryota; kingdom Metazoa; phylum Chordata; class Mammalia; order Artiodactyla; family Phocoenidae; genus Phocoena; species Phocoena phocoena. The sequence goes on from NC_089233.1 coordinate 20,624,353, forward strand.
CAGAGAAGAGCTCATAAAAATCAGCTTCCTGATTCTCTGGAAAATAAGCAGTCAGGAGGTCTGGGGACAACAGGGCTTCCATTCCTGCTTGGTCTAAGTGACCTGGAGCTGGGTGGCAGCTGAATGGACCTGTAACTCCCCACTCCTGCAGTGGCCAGAGTCCCCACACCCAGCCTGCCTGCACGTTGATGCCCCACGGACATTTGAGTGTGGAGCCTCTGCTCTCAGCACCACCAGGCCTCCTTAGCTTGGTCTTCCCCGCTCCCCGGCCAGTCTGCCACAAAAGCCTCCAGCCCCTGCCAAGCTTGGCACTTTCCACTTTGTTCCCAGAAATCCAACCACAGAGGCCAGATCACACAGGGCACAGCCAGGCTGGCGCGCAGGGCTCACCCGGTCATTCGGAGCACATACCTTTCCATTTTTCTCTCCCTCCTGGCCTAGATGAAAATTTTAATCAGCTTCTGGGGTCTTGACCTGAGGAAAAGGAAGATCTGGGAACAAACTTTGCAACTTTGCTATTGAGGTTTTCAGTTGCATCCAGGAACCTTGAGAAAGGTCAGGTTGCAGCTTGGTGACTTTAAAACAATCGAATACTCTTACAATCTAGTCAGGGAAGACAGACAATAAACAAGACAAAGAAGCTTTTAGATGGTATAACTGCTGTGGAGAAAAAGAACGCAGGCCAAAGGGGATGGGGTGAACGTTGAATTTTCAAAAGTATGGTCAGCTTGGGAATTCCCTGGCAGTTCAGTGGTTAGGATTCCGTGATTCTACTGCAGGGGATGTGAGTTGATCCCTGGTCGGGGAACTGAGATCCTCAAGCCTAAAGGAGGTGAGGAAGCCAGCCCTGCTGGTACCTGGGAGAAAAATGTACCAGGCAGAGGAACAAGTGCAAAGACCCTGAGGCAGAGCATGCCTGGCGTGTTTGAAGAGCAGTGAGGGTGCCAGTGTGTCTGTAGTGGATGTGAACAGGAAGACAGTAAGAGGGAGATTCAGAAAGTTCACATGGGGTGTGGAAACAGAACACAGGGCAGGGCTTTGTAGGCCAGTGTAGGGACTTTGGTCTTGAAACACCGAGATGAGGGCCTTTCGAGCATTTGGGGTGATGTAACCTGATCAAAAATTTTTTTATTGTGATAAAATACACATAACAATAGTTATCATTTTAACCATTTTAAAGTTTACAGTTCGGTAGCATTAAGTACATACCCATTGTTGTTCGACCATTACCACCACCCATCTCCAGAACTTTTTCTCATCTTCCCAAACTGAAATTCTGTACCCATTGAATAATAACCAACCAGCCTCCTCTCCTCCCAGCCCCTGGTACTCAATATTCTACTCTCTGTCTGTAGGAGTTTCACTATTCTAGGTACTTCATTTAAGTGAAATCATACAGTACTTGCCTTCTTGAGTCTGGCGTATTTCATGTCTTCAAGACTCTTTCGTGTTGTAGCATGTGACAGAAAGTCCTTCCTTTTTAAGGCTGAATAATATTCCAGTGTAAGCGTGTATGACATTTGTTTATCCATCCATCCACTGATGGACGTTTGTGTTATTTCCACCTTTTGGTTATTGTAAATACTGTTGCAGTGAACACGGGTGTACAAATATCTGTTCAGCTCCCTGCTTTCAATTCATTTGGGTGTATCTGACCGAAAGTTGAAAAGACTCACTTTATAAGAAGGGTGGCAATGGCTGAAGCAGGGACCAGGGTGAGAGCTGTGGAGGGGGTGAGAAGCAGTTAGACCCTGGATATATTTTTCAGGGATAGCAGACATAATTTGCTAGGGGATCAGGTGTGGGGTGTGAGAGAATTTAGGACCAAGTCTTCCTAGACAACCCAGTACTTAATGAGTATCTTCACTTTTGAAGCTATTTAAGCAAGTTACAGAATAATGCCTGCCATATAACATTATTTACATAAAAACTATATAAAATAATAGGATACATTTTAATGAGCACATATAAGTTGATGTAAATGCAGAGACAGAGCTCTAGAAGGATACATATCAAGTTGTTAACCATGGTTACCTTTAGAATGAAAGACAGGAAGCAGAGGTGAGGTGAGGAGGGTCAAGGAGAATCTCATCTTCAGCTGTGTTCCCTTTTTAAAATAAAAAATATATTCATATAACTCTTGTGTAATTAAATACTTTAAAAACCCTAATAAACAGTGTTTATACTTTAAAAAGAATAGAAGGGGTTTGGTTTAATTTAGGATCAAGTTCTCCCAGCCAATTGGGTGCTGAATGAATCAGATTCACTTTTTTAAAAAATTAATTTTCATTAATTAATTGTAAAGTATGGTTGCTTTACAATGCTGTGTTAACCTCCACTGAACAACAAAATGAATCAGCCCTACACATACAGATATCTCCTCCCATTTGGACTTCCCTCCCATTTAGCTTACCACAGTGCATTAGGTAGAGTTCCCTGTGCTATACAGTACGTTCCCATCAGTTGTCTATTTTATATGTAGTATCAATAATGTATATGTGTCGACCCCAGTCTCCCAATTCCTCCCACCCCGCCCCTTTCCCCCTTGGTATCCATACACTCGCTCTCTATGTCTGTGTCTCTACTGAGTCAGATTCACTTTTGAAGCTATTTAATTGCTTCTGACGTGGCCTGAATCACTGGTTCATGCTGGGAAGGAAAATAGGAGACTTTCATTTGGCTTGGTGTACTGAAAGTGAAAACCTTTCTAGCTAGCATGGGCCCAGAGCCCAGGACCGGCCAGGCAGCCTTAGAGAAGTCAGCAAAAATTAAAGTGTAATCACGTAAGTAACAATAATCATTTCAACAGCATAAAATAGCAGGAACAACCGCTTACACTTAGGTAGCACGTGCAGTGCTGGCCACTGCTCTAAACATTTCACATGTACTAACTCACAATAGCCCAGGGAGGGAGATATTACTATCACCCTCATTTTACAAGGGGGAAATGGAGGCACACATATTTCCACTGGTTGCACATTCTGGAGATCAAATTCATCTCCTGTTTCTTCCTTGCCTGTTTCTTACCTCTTTTCTTCACTTCTGAGGTTTGGATCATATTGAAAGGCTTAGTACTGATGTAACAAACAATGAAGCTGTGGAGATGCCTACAGCAGGTCAGTTTCATTCTTGCTTCCCTGGCATATTGGCACATAGTCTCCACACAGCTGACAGAATAATCCTTTTATCCTTTAATAATCCACATCATATGAAACAAACAAAAAAATGAAACCTAGCAGTCACCTTGGAAGATGCTGGATGTGGCAGGATGACTCTGAGATGGCCCCCAAGTTTCCTCTCCTAATGTTAACTCCCTTGTGTAATCCCCTCCCCAACCACGTAAGTGATATCAGAATCAAATCTGTCCCCAGCTGAGCCTTCCGGTGAGACCACAGCCCAACCAACACCTTGATGGCAGCCTCATGAGGGACCCTGCAACAGAGGACCCAGCTAAGCCATGCTGGGATTCCTGACCCACAGAAACTGTGAGATAATAAATATGTGTTGTTTTAAGCCACTAAATGTGGTAATTTGTTTTGTGGCACTAGAAAACTAATAGGCTAGAGAGGCAATTCATTATTTTGAAAGCATATAAATAAAGGAAAAGAGTCAAGCATGTATTCTGCCTGTCCTATACAGGGTAACCAAATAGGTGATGTGAGGAAATTTTCATATATATATTCCAGCTAATTAAAAAAAGAAAAAATAAAATGTCAGCACTTTGAAACTTCTAATGAGGGACTTCCGTGGTGGTGCAGTGGTTAAGAATCCACCTGCCAATGCAGGGGACACGGGTTCAATCCCTGGTCTGGGAAGATCCCACATGCTGCGGAGCAACTAAGCCTGTGCGCCACAGCTACTGAGCCTGCGCTCTAGAGCCTGTGAGCCACAACTACTGAAGCCCGTGCACCACAACTACTGAAGCCCGCACACCTAGAGCCCGTGCTCTGCAGCAGGAGAAGCCACCGCAATGAGAAGCCCGCACACCACAACGAAAAGTAGCCTCTGCTCGCTGCAACTAGAGAAAGCCCACGCACAGCAACAAAGACCCAACGCAGCCAAAAATAAATAAATGTTAAAAAAAAAAAAGAAACTTCCAATGAATCAGTGGACCTAGGCCAAAGTCATTTGTGGCTGCTTATATCATGAGATGAAGGACAATCAAACAGTATACACCTCTTGATGAAAGTACCCAAATCATCTATGAAGTATTCTTGCCGGCAAAAAAGGACCTTTAGTCTGATTAGGTCTCTCTGTATAACTACGAATTTACAAGAAATCCAGGGAACAATGGAACTTGTTAAATAACACCATGGGGATGTAACCAGTGAAATTCAGATGGTGGGAAACTCTATAGGACGAATGGCCAGTTTCAACAGATTGAAAGAAACAAATAGAGATTGAGGAGAACCCTAGAGATCAGAAGAGACTTAAGAGCTATTTAAACAATTGTAATTCATGAATCTTGCTTGGATGCTGCATGAAGCAAGTGCATCGGCACCATTTTTCCAACAGCATATGCTCACTTTGTGTCTCTGAGTCATATTTTGGTAATTCTTGCAATATTTCAAACTTTATTATTATTATGGTGATCTATGATCAGTGATCTTTGATGTTACTACTACACTCGCTGAAGGCTCAAACGATGGTTAGCATTTTTTAGCAATAAAGTATTTTAAAATTAAGCTATGTACATTGTTTTATTATACATAATGCTATTGCATACTTAATAGACTATAGTAAAGTATAAACATACCTTTTATATGTAGTGAGAAACTAAAGCATTTGTGACTTGCTTTATTGTGATATTTGCTTTATATTCACAGTGATCTGGAACCAAACCTTGCAATATGTCCGAGGTATGCTTGTATACAAAAATATTTAGAGGTGAAATGATAAGATGACTGGGATTTGCTTCAAAATAATCCATTTGGGTGGTGTGGGAGATATAGATGAGATAAAATTGATCATGAATTGATAATGGTGAAACTGCATGGTGAGTACTTGTGTGTTCATTATACTAGTCTCTCTATTTTTTGTATGTTTATAAATTTCCATAATAATAATTTTCAGAAAATCTAAGTAAAATCTAGTGTTTTCCATTTCAGAATAAGAGCTGAAATGGCCTGTAAGTTTCTCCATCACCTGCAACCCTCCATCCCCTTTGCTATTTTCTCTGAGCTCATCTCCTACCGTTGTCCCCTTTGTTCTTCCATGTGACCCTCACTAGCCTCCTTGTTGCTTCTTGAATACCCCCAGCCTGCTCCTACCTCAGGGCCTTTGCACTTGCCATTCCGTCTTGCTCCTCTATCAGGTATCCCAGGGCCTGCTTTTCTCACTTCTCTTAGGTCACTGCTTAAATGTCAACCCTAGGGGAGGTCTTCCTTGATTATCCCACATAAAATAGCAATATCTACCACATATAGATTTTCTTGCCCTATTTTTCTCCGTGGCACTTGACATACATTACACTTTACTTGTTTGGGTCCTTGATTGTCTTCTTTCTCCAACAGGATGTAATTCCAGGAAGGTGAACACTTAAAAAAAAAAAAATCAATGACTATAGCACCAATGCCTAGATCAGTGCTTGACATATTACTATTTGTGGAATTAATGAATGCTTGTTTAACCCCCACTTGTCTTTTGTTATTTAGTAAGAGCAATTTCAAATGTACAGAAAAGTAGAGAGAATCACATATAATAAACGTCTCCTAGATATAATACTTGTGAACATTTGCCATGTTTGTTTCATCTCCTTTTCCTTTATTCGGCTGAAGTATTTTAAAGGATTTATAGTCAACATGACATTTCATCGCTAAATACTTCAGTATGCATCTTTAAAAAAATGAGACACTTCTTTACTTTGCCACAATGCCGTTATAACACCTAGCAAAATGAACCCCAAATCCATAGTACCATCAAATTCCTCCATATCCACATTTCCCCAATCGCCTCCAAAAGGCCTTCAAACCAGGACCCAGTCAAGATCCTCGAATTGCATATGATCACTTCTCAGAATCTCTAAGTCTAGAACCACCTCTCCTCTCGTGTCTCCTCCCTTTTTTCCAGGTCACTGAAAAAACCAGGTCCATTGTCTTATCGGTGCAACACCCTACATTCTTAGCTTTTTCTGATTGCTTCCTCGTGATGTATTTAACTAGTCCCTCGATTTCCTGTAAAGTAGAAGCCAGATCTAAAGGCTTGATCCGATTTTAGCTTAACATTTTTGGCAGTAATTCTCCCCAGGTGGTGCTGTGAGCATCCTCAGCTGCATCACACCAGAAGGCTCGTGACTGGGTGTCTCAAGAGTGAAGCTAAGATTGTTAAGTGGGTTTAGGTGGTGACAACCTGATCTCTCCATTGTGAAGTGGTTTCTTCTGTTATAATCAGCTCTGTGGGTTGATGATTTGGCACCTTGTGAATATCCAGTCTTCCTTGAGCCTTTCGCCCCGTAGTTTCAGCATCCATCGCTAATCATTGCCTGAGTCAATTATTTCCTTCAGGGCTGCAAAATCTAATGCAGTCCTTCCTTCAACATTTATGAGCTGGCATTCTTCTGTAAAGAAGAGCTTCTTTCCCTCATTGACTAGGGCAGAATAAATTATTTCCCTCTAATTACAACTTTTTTAGGGTAAGGATTTAATGCAATAGCTGCCTCCAATGGTGACAAATTAGTTCTTTCTATTCTGCTTTTTCTCTCTCTCTCTGTTTTTGTTTGTTTATCATTATAAACTCATTGACCTTTAACAATAGAATTAGGGACTTCCCTGGCGGTCCACTGGCTAAAGATTCCACGCTCCCAATGCAGTGGGCCTGGGTTTGATCCCTGGTCGGAGAACTAGATCCTGCATGCATGCTGCAACTAAAAGTCTGCATGCTGCAACTAAGAAGTCCGCATACCGCAACGGAGATCCCACGTGCCACAACTAAGGCCCGGTGCAACCAAAATAATTAATTATTAAAAATAGAGTTAAGTGTTTCATTCAAATGCATTCACTAATTTTAAAAAACTTTTTATTTTAGACTAGTTATAGATTTACAGAAAAGTTGCAAAGATAGTATAGAGAGTTCACACATCCCGTTTCCCTATAATATAATGCAATGTAATAATATCTTACATTTCCATGATTCCTTTGACAAAACTGAGAAACCAACATTGGTACATTACTATTAACTAAACTCCAGACTTTATTTCGATTTTACTAGTTTTTCCATGAATGTCCCTTTTCTGTTTCAGGATTCAATCTAGGATCACTCATCCATTCTTTCTTTTTGATGCTTAAAAATGACCCAATATAAGTAAACAGGAGCCTGTTGAAGCTGGGTCCATGTCCTCTTGACATGACTATGGTCCCAACAAGTCTTTGTTAAGCTGCTTTCTGGCCCAGCAGGATGTCCCAAGCTCAGATGGATCTGACTTCTTTCCCAACTTTTAAAAAGTGGTAGGTTTAACATGAAAGTCAGGATTTTCAGCGCTCCCCGCAAAGTCAGAAGATCTGGCAACAGTGAACTCGCATTCCCGCTTGGCAGAAACTGGTCGCAGCTTAGCAGGGCCACCCCATTTAGACCGGGTGTGCACACCCAAGCTTGACACAAGCCTCCCCTCCCCCCAGGACCGGTTCTGGCCATGCCTTTATGCAAGCCGCCTGGCTTCTGTAGCATGTGAGCTGCTCCCTCTGGGTTAAGAACACAGACTTTGGTGTCTGCCTGCCCTTCCTCCTCCCTCCCATCTTTCCTATTTATGAAGTGGCTTCTGCGTGCCAAGCACGATGTGAGATGCTGGGGTTCTAAAGGCAGATGAGACACATATGCATGTCATTGGCTTGGGTGATCTTAGAGCCACTCCTTGACATTCTCCTGCAAACTACATTTCCCAGGAGCCACTGCCACTCACTGGCTGGCTGGTTTCCGGCTAAACTGAGCCAAAAAGAGGCACTGGCAGGAGATTGGATGGTGGGATAAAGGGAGGAGCTAGGGCCTCTTCCCAACTTCAGAGAGTGTTTTCCAGCAGAGGCTACATCTCCTCCATGGTTTAGCTCATCACTGGGTATACCCTGCTGTTACTCTAGTTCCCCCTGGATGGTCCCAGAGAGGGACACCAACCCCTCTGTGTGCCCCAGCAGTGACAGCAGCTTCCTGCTGTCGCTCAGCCCAGGGTGGCTTCACCATCTCCTATTTGGCTTCTCAGCTGTTGGCTCATTTGTGTAATCAATTCCTTGTATGAAGTTCCCTCTGTTTGAAATAATTGGAATGGTTTGTGTTTTTCTCATACAACAGGCCTGGCCCGTGACCTCATGGAACACATACCGGTTCTTTTTCTTTATCTGCGTTTACTTGCTTTGTGACTCTTGGCAAATTACTCAGTCTCTCTTAGCTTTGTTCGGTCTTCCTATCAGGAAAATAGGGTAATAGTGGTACTCCCCTCATATTATTGTCGTGAGGATTAAATGCAATGATGCATATAAAGTGGTTAACTCAGTCTCTGGAACCTAATATTAAGTGTTAAAAAATGCTACCTAGAGGGTGGAGTGGGAGGAAGGGGGAAATAAAAAAAAAAAAGCTACCTATTATTCTAGGTTGCATGGTACAATCTGTTCCTGCCCCCACCAGGAGACAGCCATGGACTTCTTCCTCTGTGGCTCCATAGGCATGCAGCTAGTGTTTATTGAGCACCTACTATTTCCAAGGTCTTAACTTATTTACTCTTGATAAATATCTCTAAGGTGTAGGTATTACTCTTCTCCCCATTTTCCAGATGAGGAAATCAAAGCACAGAGAGGTTGAATAACTTGCTCAAGTTCTCATAGAAGAGGAGGCATGATGTGAACCTGTGTGGGCTGCCTCTGGAGCCCATGCCTTTAACCTGCCCTGTAAAATTCCTCAGTATGCTGCAGTCCATTGTTACAGCAGGTAAGAAAGCGTCTGTCCCCTCAGATAGCTCACAGCCCAGCTGGAGAGACAGGTTCATTCATCACTAGGCACAATGCAGTGTGATACATACTAATCATTCTTTGTGTGCTTGTTCATTCAGTCATGCACTCATTCAGCAAACTCTGGGCATCAATTATGTACCAGTCTGTGCTAAAGGCTGGTGAGGAGGCTCAAGGTGGTTTGGGGGACCCGGACTTCCACACCTTCTCTAGCTGCTGAGTGCAGAGTGGTAAAATGGGAGGCTTCTGACATTTCCTTTATTTATTTATTAACATTTTATTGGAGTATAATTGCTTTACAATGGTGTGTTAGCTTCTGCTGACATTTCCTTTTTTTATTCCTCCAAAGCACAGCACTTTAGAGTCAGACACATTTGAGTTTTCCTCGTGCTTCTTGATTTACTTGCTGTGTGACCTCATGCAGATTACTTAACTTCTCTGTGCTTGTTTATACATGTAAAACTGAGGCTAGTAATGATAATAATGATAACTCACATGCTTAATGTTAAGGCACAAAGAGATGATAAATGCAAAGGTCTTAGCTGAGTGCTGGGCACACAAGAAGGGCTTAATTATCAGTTGTTACTACTGTTTGTTGATAATGGTTGTTAATTGCCCATAACCACCAACAATGGAAGACTGTCGCTCTAAATACTACATCCCCTAGTTTGGCAAAGTTTTGCTGGTCTAACAAACCAGATGCATTCCTTCTGGCTTTTCAACTGACAAGTCTCAGCAGGATGAGAACAATGCTAGTAGGCATGACAGACAAATCATTAGCAAAGACAGAAAGTCAGCTGTTGTTTTCCAGGTGTTGCATAGAAGAGAGCTTTAAGTTCTGTAGCCTTCCTCCACCCTGCCAGAGAGCCCAGCCCTGCCTCAGTCATGCCTGGATGGGCTTAAAGAGCCATACAGAGTGAAGTCAGAAGGGCAAAAACAAATGCCGTATGCTAACGCATATATACGGAATTTTAAAAAGTGGTACTGATGAACCTAGTGGCAGGGCAGGAATAAAGACGTAGAGAACGGACTTGAGGGCGCGGTGCGGGGGGCTGGTGGGGGAAAGGTAAGCTGGAATGAAGTGAGATAGTGACATGTACATATATATACTACCAAATGTAAAACGGATGGCTAGTGGGAAGCTGCTGCATAGCACAGGGAGATCAACTCGATGCTTTGTGACAACCTAGAGGGGTGGGATAGGGAGGGTGGGAGGGAGACGCAAGAAGGAGGGGATATGGGGATATGTGTATACATATAGCTGATTCACTTTCTTGTACAGCAGAAACTAACACAACACTGTAAAGCACTTATACTCCAATAAAGATATGAAAAAAAAGAGCTATATAACCCCTTCTAATGCAGAAGGTATGAATTTCACTCCACAAACCTGGATCTGTGATACATAACATCGTTTACTGTAACCATGTCATTCCTATTTCTGGCTTCTTCTTCCAGGAAATAGAAACTTAGTAGTAGCCAATTCCAAGTCTAAAGATGAGCTATATGCTGACGATTCGTAAATATCTCCTGCATCTTTCCTGAAATCCAAGCACACATCTATCTGTCTACTTGACAATCTCACTTGTTCAATAGGCATCTCCAAATGAATAACCAGTCAAAACTGAACACTGACATTTTCTCCCCAACCTCGCTCCTCCTACAGTCTTCGCCATCTCAGTGATGGCAGCTCCATTCTTCCAGTTTTCAGACCAAAGACATCAGAGTCATTAAAAAAAAAATTTTTTTTTATTGCGGTGAAATTCACATAACATAAAATTAACCATTTTCGAGTGAACAATTCAGTGGCATATAATTCATTCACAATATCAAGGAACCACTACCTCTATCTAATTCCAAAATATTTTTATCAACCTGTAAGAAAACCCATACCCATTAAGCAGCCACTCCCCTTTCTCCATCTTCCCCTAACCGCTGGCAACTACTAATCTACTTTCTGTCTCTATGGATTTACCTATTCTGAGTATTTTGTATAAATGAAATCATGTAATATGTGGCCTTCTGTGTCTGGCTTTTTTTTTGTTTTTAACATTTATTTATTTGGCTGTGCGGGGTCTCCGTTGCGGCACGCGGGATCTTCCTTGTGGCGTGTGAACTCTTAGTTGCGGCCTGTGGGATCTAGTTCCCTGACCAGGGAAAGAAACCCTGGCCCCCTGCATTGGGAGCGTGGAGTCTTAGCCACTGGACCACCAGGCAAGTCCCTGTGTCTGGCTTTTTTTCACTAACAAACTGTTTTTGAGGTTCATGCATGCTGTAGCATGTACCAATACTTCATTCCCTTTTATGGCTGAAGAATATTCTGGAGACAGTCTTGATGCCTCTGTCTTACACTCCACAACCAACCAGCTAAGTAATCCGGTTGTCTACTTTCAAAATATTTCTTTTCTTTCTTTCTTTCTTTTTTTTTGGCCACGCCACACAGCTTGGCTTGCAGGATCTTAGTTCTCCAAGCCCGTGCCCCCTGCAATGGAAGCACAGAGTCCTAACGAAACTGAACCTCCAGGGAATTCCCCCGAATACTTCTAGAATGGATTCACTGCTCGCTGTCTCTACTGTACCCTCAATACACAGGACCATCTCTCTCCTACCTCAGGCCCTTTGTACTCAGGCTCTTTCTGGAACATTCGACTGTGGTTTTCGGCCCTTAATTTTCTTTACCTCTCTGCGAGTTTTACCCTGTTGACCAGTCACCCCTTCATGAAATTGTTTCTGTTCTTGTATTTCATGATGCCATGTCCTCATTTTCTTTTGTCCCTGTGTACCTGGCTGTTTCCTCTCAGATGCCTGTATGAGCGCCACTTCTTCCGTGCACCCCTTAAATGTTGGCATTTCACAGGGTTTCATGCAAGTCCTCTTCTCTCCTTTCTCCTCTCCCTGGAGTGAGCTCATGAATACACCATCAGCCTAAATCCTTTTCTTAATCTAGACTCATAGTAATTGCCTGCAGGGTATCTCTCTCTCTAAACAGCCCTGAGGCACTACAAACTCGACAAGTCCAAAGTGAAACAACCCTCCAAACAGCCAGGTTGTTCTTGCCAAATGGATCCCCAGCCATTCAGTTGTCCAACATAGAAACCCAGTCCTAACCTTGATTCATTTTTTTTTCTCCTTAGTTGCACGTCTAATCCATCACAAATCTATAAATCCCACCTCCTGATATCTGGAACTGTCTACTTCTCTCTTCCCCTCCCATAGTTCAGATTGTCACCTTTTCTCAGACAGCTGGTCTTCCGGCATCTTCTCTGGTCCCCTTCCAATTTATTACCCAACGCAGAAGCCAGAGAGACTTTTATGGAATACAAACGTGATCCTCAATTGCTAAACCTGCCATGGCTTTGATTACTCTTGGGATAAGTTCCTTAACCCAGCTTATAATACCATGCCTGATCTGGACCCTGTGACTCCTCCATCACCAAGCTTGCCTTCTGCCCTCTAGACAAACAGAACGAATTCTCCTCAACATACTATGATTGTCGTTTTTACTTACATTGATGTTTGCCTGCAATACTGCCCTTCCCAGTCTCTCCTGCCTCTCTTCATCCTTTAACTTGTAATGTATCCCCCAGGTATCAGCTTAGAAACCACCCCTCCAGGAAGCGTTCCCCATTTTCCCAAGTCTGGGGCAGCATTGACTGCTATGCGTTCACTAAACTCTGGTTCTTTTTCATCTTGGGCTCACAGTTGGACTACATTTCCCAGGCTCCCATGCAGATGGGTGGAGTCATGTGGCTGAGTTCTCTGGCCAGTGGTAAGTTCCTCAAAGAATGAGGAACATGTATTCAAGGCTTAAAACCTACCATGAAAACCTCTCATGTCATCCTCCACAGTCTCTATTCCGCCAGGTGGATGCAGGGACCCCATGGAGAACTCTGACAGCCTGGAGGAGAGCAGTGGAGCCATTAGATAGAAGGACCCTGGATCCCTGAATGACTGCATGGAGCAGAGTACCCCCCTGCCCTCTCCCCAACCAGCATGGGATTATAACGGGAGAAATAAACGTTGCTGTATTAAGTCACTGAGACTTGGTTGTCTGTTAAACAGCAGTTAGCCTACCCTGATAAATACATTTGAATTAATTGATCTTCCCTCCCCCACCCCACCCCCATTCTCCCATATAATTTTTTACCTCCCACCAGAGCACTTACCATATTAAATAGCAACAGCCTCTCACCTGCCTCTTCACCTGTGGGAGAATAGGGAGGGATCATGCCTGTCTCATCCTAGGTATAAAAGGGCATCCAGCTCAGCACCTGGATTGTCACAGCTACTAAATAAATAGTTGTGGAATCATTTTGTGGTTGTTGGATTCTCTGTTTCTGGGTGCCTATTTTGGTAACTTGCCCAGGACTGGGATCCCTCCTGCACCTCCCCAGCTCTCTCCCAACACTCAGGACCTGTCTTTGACCCAGTCCAGTAGCTAGCTGGGACTACCTGATGCCACAGCTCCTGAAGCTCACCGCCCCCCTGACCCCAATTTCCCTATATTGACATGGTTCCCAAGCCTGGTTTCCACTGACCTGTCAGGATTCCTGACACTGCTTGATTTTCTCATGCCTGCTGTCTGCTTTCTGGATGTCACATTTGCATCTGCTGGACTGGATTTCCTCTCAAGTTCTGGAACTTTCCTGTGACAAGCTGAAGCTCTGGCAATGGGGCAATCACCAAGCTATGTTGTTAGCAAAAAGAAGGGGTAGGAAGTAGGGTATATAGTGTACAATAATTTGTGAAAAAATCAAAAAGATATAGATACATTGGAGTTTGCCTTAAAACATTTTTAGAAGAGCACATCAGAAATTGGAAACAGAGCAGTGTGGAGGTAGGGTAAGAGTAGAGTCCTGGGACTTGTCATGGAGCGGGACTTATCTTTTACTCGCTTGTACTGTGTGGTAGGCTGAATAATGGCTCCCTTCCCCCTTCCCCAGCAAAGATGTTCATATTCTAACTCTCAGAACCTGTGAATATGTTGCCTTACATAGCAAAAGAGATTTTGCAGATGTGATTAAGTTAAGGACCTTGACATGGGGTGATTATCCTGGATTATCTGGGTGGGTTTAATGTAATCACAAGAGTCCTTCCTTATAAGAGGGAGGTTGGAGGATCAGAATTAGAGGAGCAGATGTGATGTTGGAAGCAGGGTGGGGAAGGGAGGGGCAAGGTGGGAAAGAGAGAGAAAGAGACAGACATTAAGATGTTCCTCTGCTGGCTTTTGGTGCTTTTTTTGGTCTGTCTCTGTTCGCATTTTCAGGCTCCAGATTCCTTAGCTTCAAGTTTGGGATATTTGAGGCAAAAAGAAAACCCAAGGAGCTCAACACTGTGTGTCCCCTGGTCCCAATGTCCTTATTCTGTCTGCTTTCTTCTCTCCACCTGGCAGAGTCTTCTGATGTTGCTGTTATATATAATGTCCAGAGTTTTTAATTATACTTAGTGGGAGAACTAGAGAAAAGGACTTCAGTCTATCTTTCTGAAAGTAAAACACCAGTATCTTTTTGAGGTTTACCTGGTGATTGTAATGTGGAACCAGAGTTAAGAATGACTGTGATTGGACTTCCCTGGTGGCGCAGTGGTTAAGAATCCGCCCGCCAATGCACGGGACACGGGTTCGAGCCCTGGTCCGGGAAGATCCCACATGCCGCAGAGCAACTAAGCCTGCGCGCCACAACTACTGAGCCTGTGCTCTAGAGCCCGTGAGCCACAACTACTGAAGCCCGTGTGCCTAGAGCCTGTGCTCCGCAACAAAGAGAAGCCACCGCAATGAGAAGCTCGCACACCACAATGAAGAGTAGCCCCGGCTCGCCACAACTGGAGAAAGCTCGCGCACAACAAGGAAGACCCAATGCAGCCAATAAATTAATTAATTTTTAAAAATCACTGTGATTAAGGAGTGGGGGGAGGGGGAAAACAGCGTTATAAAATGTAATTTACAAAACACAAATACATATGTATAAAAAGCATCTGGAAGGAAAAATGACAAAATGTTAACAGTAGTTACCTTTGGGTGGTAGGATCATAAGCAATTTTTAATTATAACTTTTTATTTTGAAATAGTTTAAGACTCACACAGGGAGATCCATGTACCCTTCACCCAGCTTCCCCCATAATAATATCTTGCCTACTAGTATAATACTATTAACTCAGATTTCACCAGTTTTTAAATTACAGGCAATTTTAATATCCTCTCTTTTGTTCATCTGAACATATTTCCTGCATAACAACAAAAATTTGTGAAAAACATCGATTCCTCCTTTAGTGTATCTGAGCTCGCTCCATTCTACCTGCTGAGGTCTTTCCTATGTTTTCTCTTCTGGCTCCATTTCTCCATCCACATCATAAACATCCTCCACAGAACAACCAAGGGAAGGAAGGTACATGGGACAGACCTTCACTGTCCTGGAAATCCACTCATTCAATAAATCTCTTTGACGTGCCTACTGGGGGCCTGGAATCAATGGAGAGTTACCTCCAATGCAGCTTTCATTGCCTATATTTTTTATTTTCTGTATATTATGATGTTTTGACATCTTAGAGAGAGTCTGGCTGGGGAGAGACTGCCTTTCCCGGGGCGAGCCGATTAGAGACAGCAAGGGACTCAACCTTTGATATACAAAAGAACACATCCAGCACCACATCTTGCTTTATCTGGTCCCCATACCACAGGAAGCGATATTCCTGGCCTTAATCAACCCAGAGCCAGATACCAGGTAACTAGGGACCACTCCTATAGGTAAGAACCTGCTGAAATTTTTCAGACTAACCCATCCTAGCCATGCTTTCTCCTCACTCCTGCTTTCTGCCTGCTGACCACACTGGGCTTTCCCCACATTGCCCTGTTTCTAGGACCTGTTATAGAATAAACTGTATTTTCCTGAGCCTCTCCTGTGTTCCCTCTTGTGGCCATACCTGACTGGCCGTCACATAAGAGAACCTAGAACAAGCTTCCTCCACTGGAGTGCATACTCTAGTGTATGAGACAGACATTAATATTATACCTGTGAGTGTAAAACTATAACCATGAGGAAGAAGTTCATGGTGCTCAGAGCATTTTAACAGGGAGATGTGACCCAGGCTTGGGGGGGTGCCGGTCAGAGAAGGTGTCCTTGGGGAAATGACATGTGGGTGAGATCTGAAAGGGCGATCAGTAGAAATTAACCAGAGAAGTGGAGGAACGTTTTCCAGGCAGAGGGACCAGCACGTCGGAGGCCTCACCGCTGGAGCCTGCGTGCAGGGTGACCGGCCATCCCCCGTTGCCCGAGACTGAGTTAGGGTTAGGGTTAGGGTTAGGGTTAGGGTAGATTCTGGGTACCATATTTTCAGTTTTAAAACTGCGACAGTCTTGGGTAAACTGTCCTAGTTCCCCAGGGACTGGGGGGGTTCCTGGGATACTGGATTTTCAATGCTAGTGCTGGGAAAGTTCTGGGCAAACTAGGAGGAGTTGGTCACCTTGTATGGCATCTTCAAGGAATTGGAGAAGGTTCTTAGAGTGAGTGTCCTTGGAAGCAGGCCCTGAGAAAAGGAGTCACGTGCAAGGAGTTTATTTGGGAGGTGGAAGAGGAGGGAAAGGGGCAAGTGAGACAGGGAAGGGAAGGCAGCCAACAAAGGGGACAGTCTTGCTCTACTGAGGGGTCTCCAGAGAAATAGAACCTGTAGGAGACAGGTAGGCAGGTAGACAGATAGATAGATACATAGACAGATAGATATGGATGGATGGCTAAATAGATAAGTAGAGAGATAGATATGGATGGATAGATTGTCAAATGGATGGATGGATGGATGGATACATACATACATAGATATATAGGGATATTTGTATTAAGGAATTAACCCACATGAGCATGAGAGCTGGCAAGTCTGAAATCTGTAGGGGAGGCTGGCAGACTGGAAACTCAGGCAGGAGTTGATGCAATCTTAAGGCAGAATTTCTCCTTTGAGAAAGATTTCAATCTTGGCCTTGATCTTATTGAAGCCCATCCATATTATTGAGCATAATCTCCTTTACTTAAAGCCAATTGATTATAGGTGTTAACCACATCTACCACATCTACCTGCATAGCCACATTTTGATCAGTATTGGATGGAATACCTGGTACTATCGCCTAGCCAAGTGAACATAGAAAATTAACCATCACAACGCTCAAGCCGGTGACTCCTGTGGACAATGGGTTTAATCCTGCTGGGGCATACTGGGAGGCAGTGGACACACCAGAGACACAGCAGAATCATCCACCCAGGTGAGGGACATTGGGTATTTACACTCCGATTCTCATCAGACACTGTCTGACAGCTGCTGCAGGGGGGAGGTGGGGAGATGGGTGGGGAGGCAGGTAGGCAAGGATTTCCAGAGACTAGAGGACCTGCTCAGGCAAAACAGAGCCCTGAGGTGGTTTGGAGGAGGGGAAGGGTGGAATGTCCACTACAGAAGGCCCCTGGGAATCAAGTGCTGAGAGCAAAGTAGAAATGGGCCCGGCCACAAAGAGTCCTGTAGGCCATGCGAAGATTTAAGGCCTTAAATCAAGAACAGTGGAAAGACATTATGTTTGGTGGGTGGGGGCATAAGGAGAGGCCTAATGACTGGATTTGTGTTTTCAAAGGTCTTTCCATTGATTCTGTTCCATATAGATCAGTGGAACAGAATAGAGAGCCCCAAATAAACCCATACACCTATGGTCAATTAAAGACCTTTTAAAAACACAAATCTGGTCATTATGCCTCTCCTTACCGCCCTCCTGCCACACTTCAACAAAGGAGGCAAGGATATAAAATGGGAAAAAGACAATCTCTTTAGCAAGTGATGTTGGGAAAGTGGGACAACTGCATGTAAATCAATGAAGTTAGAACACACCCTCACACCATACACAAAAATAAACTCAAAATGGCTTAAAGACTTATAAGACATAACACCATAAAACTCAGAGAAGAGAGCACAGACAAAATATTCTCTGACATAAATTGTACCAATGTTTTCTTAGGTCAGTCTCCGAAGGCAATAGAAATAAAAACAAAAATAAACAAATGGGACCTAATCAAACTTAATACAAGCTTTTGCACAGCAAAGGAAACCATACAAAGAAAAACGAAAAGAAACCTATGGAATGGGAGAAAATATGTGCAAATGATGCAACCGACAAGGGCTTAATCTTCAAAACGTACAAACAGCTCAGGCAACTCAACAACAAAAAAACAAACAACACAATCAAAAAATGGGCAAAAAACCTAAAAAGACATTTCTCCAAAGAAGAAATACAGATGGCCAACAGGCACATGAAAAGATGCTCAACATCACCAGTTATTAGAGAAATATGCAGATCAGAACTACAATGAGGTATCACCTCACACTTGTCAGAATGGCCATCATTAAAAAGTCTACAGGGGCTTCCCTGGTGGCGCAGTGGTTGAGAATCTGCCTGCCAATGCAAGGGACACGGGTTCGAGCCCTGGTCTGGGAAGATCCCACATGCTGTGGAGCAACTAGGCCCGTGAGCCACAACTACTAAGCCTGCGCGTCTGGAGCTTGTGCTCCACAACATGAGAGGCTGCGACAGTGAGAGGCCTGCGCACCGCGATGAGGAGTGGCCCCCGCTCGCCGCAACTAGAGAAAGCCCATGCACAGAAACGAAGACCGAACACAGCCCCCCAAAATAAATAAATAAGTAAATAAATAAATAAATAAACAAAAAAATTAAAAAAGTCTACAAATGCTGGAGAGGGTGTGGAGAAAAGGGAACCCTCCTACACTGTTGGTAGGAATGTAAGCAGCCACTGTGGAAAACTATGGAGGTTCCTCAGAGAACTGAAAATAGAATTACTATACAATTCAGCAATCCCACTCCTGGGCACATATCCAGGCAAACTATAATTCAAAAAGGTACCTGCACCACTATGTTCATAGCAGCGCTATTCACAATAGCCAAGGCATGGAAACAACCTAAGTGTCTATCAACAGATGAATGTGTAAAGAAGATGTGGTACATATGTACAATAGAACATTACTCAGCCATAAGAAAGAATGAAATAATGCCATTTGCAGCAACATGGATGCAACTAGAGATTATCATATTAAGTGAAGTAAGTCAGAAGGAGAAAGACAAACACCATATTACATCACTTATATGTGGAATCTAAAATATGGCACAAATGGGAGCTGCTGAGCTGAGGTGCTGATGCAGCCATTTCGTACTAGGACGTCCAGTCTGAAGTGCCGGGAGCAAGGTCTCTGCACGTGGCCTCCTATGAGGAAGTGAAACCAGGCTAAGCACAAAGGGGAAAAAAAAGGTTCCGAAGTTCTGAATCAGAGACTAACCACCCCTGGGGCAGAATTCCTGTGAGGCCTCCAGGCATCCAGTAAGTGATGTAGGGCTAAGGTGATGAGAGCTGCCCAATAGAGAACTTAAGAGCAGGAGCCCAGGGGGAGACCCTTAGAACAGATATGGGGAACATGGACGCATTCCACAGGGACCCCCTGAAATACCTGGGAAGGGCAGCCTGATACAAGACTGCAACTCCAGTGGATCAATTAGGAGAAGAGCTCGAACAAATGTAGTGTAATGATTAATGGAAGATGGAGAATACAAGGATATCTGGGTTACAATGAACTCAGCAGTACTGACTATGAATTCTGTATCCAGAACTAGAAAGACCACGGTGAACAAGACAGACATGGTCTTGAACCTCACAGATACAGCCACTATGTACAAATATGAAGTTGATTCCAACAGAGATTAGAGTCTGTGAAAGTGTCAGCAAACTTTTTTCTATAAACCACCAGATAATAAATAGTTTAGGTTTTGGGTCATGTGGTATCTGTCACAACTACTCCGCTCTGGCATTGTGCTGTGAAAGCAGTCAGAGACAACGCATAAGCAAATAGGCATTGTTGTATTCTAATGAAGCTTTATTGATGGAAAAAAATGTGGCATAAATGAACCTATCTACAAAACAGAAACAGACTCACAGACATAGAGAACAGACTTGTGGTTGCCAAGGGGGAGGAGGGTGGGGAGGGAAGGATTGGGAGTTTGGGATTAGCAGATGCAAACTAATATATATAGAATGGATGGACAACAAGATCCTACTGTATAGCACAGGGAACTACATTCAATCTCCTGGGACAAACCATAATGGAAAAGAATATAAAAAAGAATCTACAAATGTGTATAACTGAGTCACTTTGCTGTACAGCAGAAATTAACACAACATTGTAAATCAACTGTACTTCAATAAAATAAAGAGAGAATTAAAAAAAAGATCTTTAGGCTGTGATGAGAAGAGGGGCAAAGGGGATGTGGAGCCACTAGCTTGGAAGATCTTGCTGGAGTCCAGGTGCCAGATGGTGGCGTCTGGGAGAGAGTGGTAACAGTGAGGGTGGAAAGAAGACAGACTCTAGGGTTGTTCAGGGAACTAAAGCAACAGGTCTTGGTTATTGATGTAGGATCGTTCGGAGGGTATTGAAAGGAGAGTATCAAAGCCATCCCTACTCCAGGAATCCTGCACTTATTTTAAAAACCTTTTTTCTATGTGAGGGGGAGGGGGGATAGCTGGGGCCCCAGAATGGACCAAACAGCCCAGAAGTTGCCTGCAACAAGCTGGACCATGAGGATGACCTTAAGATGACCTTGTCTGGGACTTCCCTAGTGGCACAGTGGATAAGTCTCCACGTTCCCAATGCAGGGGGCCCGAGTTAGATCCCTGGTCAAGGAACTAGATCTCACATGCATGCCACAACTAACAGTTTGCATGCCACAACTAAGGAGTCCACGTGCTGCAACTAAGGAGGCTGCCTGCCATAACTAAGACCTAGTGCAACCAAATAAATAAATAAATAAAAAAGATGACCTCATCTGCTGCCTGATCTGTTTTCATACCCTAGGAGGCTTATTGCATAATCAGAAACCTCCTGTTGAAAAGACAGCTGGAAGATACAGTGTAAATGGAGGGTAACCATGGAAAACATCGCTTTGGGCTCTCAGGGCAGATCTCATAACTAGAACAGGGATGGTATGAAGTTGAGAAATCAGACACCCAGAGCCCGTCACCTTGAAATGGGCACCCTTAACCCTCACACCTTGGTTGTCCAAACATCACATGCTCCTTAAATGCCCACCTGCTTTCTGTGTCATGTTTTGTTTTGCCCACTGTGTGGACCAAAGGGTGGATTTAACCACTCTGGTGTGGGGGGGAGCAGATTAAGAGGGGATGGGAAGAGCAGTGTCACATTGGGGCTTTCCCACTTGTCCTTGGCTTTAAGAAGCCAGGTGTAACGAGAGGATCAGATGATGGTGGTGTAATTTGACAAAACTGGAATTTCCCCACCTCTGCTTCCGGCACCATGAGAATCTTCCTCTGAAGGGAACATTGGCCCAGCTGCTGAACAAGAAGATGGGGACAGATAACTGTGACCTGCCCATACAAATGACTAGAAAACCAAACTGAGCTTTAACTTCCAGTGGTGTCTGAGGCCAGGCTACAGCGTTCCTCATCTCCTCCTCGGCCAATGTGCTCAAGATGGGAATCCACGGGGGGGATTGTGGAAGGCCCCCAGTTATCCGTGCCTCCTGGTATCCCTGTCCTTGGGTAGTTGCCCTCCCACACTTACCATGATGGGTCTGAGTGGTTGTCAGAATAATGGCCTCCAAAGATTCCATGTCCTAAAAGCTGGAACCTGTGACTATGTTAGGTTACATGGAAAAGGGGAAATTAAGGTTGTAAGTGGAATTAACGTTGTTAATTAATTGACCCAGAGATGGGGAGATTATCCTGGATTAGCTGGGTGGGCCCAGCATAATCACAAGTGTCCTGAACTGGGGAAGAAGAATGCAGAAGAGTCAGAACCAGAGGGATGGCTTCATTACAAAGGCTCAACCAGGCACTGCTGGCTTTGAAGATGGAGGGGGCACGAGCCAAGGACTGCAGGTGCCTCTAGAAGCTGGGAAGGCAGGAAAATGGATTTTCCCCCAGGGCCTCCGGAGGGAGCCCCGTCCTCATGACGCATCTTGAACTGTAGCCCAGCAAGACCCGT
The DNA here is from genome assembly GCF_963924675.1 of Phocoena phocoena. Taxonomy (NCBI): domain Eukaryota; kingdom Metazoa; phylum Chordata; class Mammalia; order Artiodactyla; family Phocoenidae; genus Phocoena; species Phocoena phocoena. Next base: position 20,646,313 of record NC_089233.1, read on the forward strand.
TTCAGACTTCTGACCTCGAGAACTGTAAGCTAATAAATCTGTGTTGTTTAAAGCCGTTAAGTCTGTGGCAATCTGTTACAGCAGCAATAGGAACCTAACACAGTCACGTGGCTAATTTCATATGGCAGAATGTGACAGCACGTCACTTCTGAGACACGTTTAAAGGACTGAGGCTTCCGTTTCGAGCTCTCCTTCTCTCTCTCACTCCCTTTCTCTAATTATTTGCTCTGAGGGAAGCCATGCTGCGAACAGACCTCCAGAGAGGGCCACGTTGCGAGGAACTGAAGCCTCCTGCCAACTGCCACGTGAACGAGCTGAGAAGCAGCCCCTGCAGCCCCAGTCGAGCCTTCAGAGACCACAGTCCCTGGGCAGCAGTTTGACTGCAACCTCCACGAGAGACCCTGAGCCAGAGCCACCTAGCTAAGCTGCTCCTGGATGCCCCCTCATAAAATGTGAGATAATAAATCCTGTTGTTCTCAGCCACTAAGGTTTGGGGTATTTGTTATGTAAGACTGGATAACTAAGACCGGGTCATTCCATACTTTTCTGCTAACTTCACATAACATGTTTCATCAGGTGATAAGTCCTACAGACTCTGCTTCCTAGTGATCACTCCAGCTGGGCTCTTGCTTTTGAACTATTGCAATGGTCCTCTCACGCCTCAAGACCACTATACCTGCTGTTCCCACTGCTGGGAACAGTCCAACTGGATCTTCCCATAGTTGGCACCGTCTCATCAGGTCTCAGATTAAATGTCACCTAGAGAGGCCTTCTCTGATCACCCTGTTTCATATTGCTGTTTTATTTCACACAAAGCATGTAACACACTCTGAAATTGTCTTTAAAGAAAAAAAACCATTTACTTGTTTATTTGTAAATTGTCTGTCTTCTTCAGCAAAACATAAGATCCGTGAGGTCGGGAACCTTCCTTGTCTGTATCCCCCAAAGCTAACACAACCACCCCCGGGTGTGGTTGGCAGAATAATGACCCCCCCGAAGACGTCCACATCCCAACCCCCAGAACCTGTGACTATGTTACGTTACAAGGCAAAGGGGAGTTAAAGTTGCAGATGGAATTAAGTTTACCAATCAGCTGATCTTGAGATAGAGAGATTGTTCTGGATTATCTGGATGGACACGATGTGATCACAAGGGTCCTTGAATGGGGGAGAGAGAGACAGAGAGAGGGGGGATCAAAGAGAAGAGCTCACCTTGATGATACTGGCTTTGAAGATGAAGGGGCCAGGAGGGGGGGGTCTCTAGAAGCTGGAAAGGCAAGAAAATGGATTCTCCTCAAATACCTCCAGAAGGAACACACACTACCCACATCTTGATTTTAGCCATTTCAGACCCATTTGGGACCTCTTTCAAATTTCTGATATCCAGAACTGTAAAATAATAAATCTGTATCGTTTTAGGCCACTAAGTTTGTGATAGTTTGTTATAGGAGCAATAGAAAATAAATACCAGGTGCTCTCAAAAAATGCTTATGAAATTGAATGAATGAAAGGTCACTTTGCTCCAGTCCATCCCTGCTCTGTTTCAGTGTTATCTTTCTAAACTGAGGATCTGATCTCATCATCTCTCTGCCCATCTGCCTCTAATCGTCTCCCTTTGGCTGTAGGATGACTCCAGGCTCCTTCAAGACCTTTACAACCTTCAGCCCACCATTCCAGCCTTGCTGGCTTCCCCACTCATGGAAAAATCATTTGGACATCTTGCTTCACCCCAGCTTGTCATGCCCTTCTGTGCCTGTATGCGTCTTCAGATGTGTTCCCTCTTCCAGGACTCTCAACCCCAATACTTGGTGAATACCTCCTCACTCTTCAAGACTAGACTCAAAAGTCACCTCTAGCTACTCAGGTCATAATTTGCATCTACCGTAACTTTCTGTACTCTCCTGCATCCTGACTTTGATCACCCTGTGCTGTATTAAACTTCCAGCCCCTCTGTCCTTAACACCATGTAGAGCCGCGCACAAGTAGAGCTGGTGTCAGAGTCATCCCTGCATCCACTTGGGATAAGAATTTGGGAAGGGAACATCACTCCCAAAGATTAAGGACTAATAAGGACTAGCCTAAGCTTCCTAAGGTTTTCCTTGATCTCTCCTCCAGAGATCAGTTAAACCTCCGAGTCACCTCTTTAAAAAAAAAAAGACAAAATGTACATAACCTCTTCTTGATTATAATAGTAACACCTAATCAGTGTCTAGTACTTGGGAAACAGAAGTGTACACAGAAGAAAATAAACTCCCACCCAGACCATCCATAAACCTGTCACACATCATAATGAATAGCTAACATTTCCCTAGTTCTTACCATGCCACCAGAATAAAACCTCTAATGGGGAGGTTCCATCATTAACGCCACTAACAGATGGAGAAATTGGGGCTCAGGGAGGTTGAGGGGGAGAGCCCGAGTTTATGTACATTTTGGTCTTTCTGGATACAAGCCCAATGCCATGAACAGACAGCAGGGTATCTCTGATATCCATAAACTACATCTGTTTTTTTTCAACCCTAATTATCATGAACTCTCCTATCTCTTAAATTGGAAGCTTGAAAAGCAAAGATAAAGACTTTAAAGGAAGACTTACACCACAGGAAGCAAACTCAAAGGCCTCCAGGGCCAGTCAGCTTCCTTAATTGCGTGATAGGGCCTGGCGGGGGTGGGGTGCGGGGGGAGGTTTGTGACAAATCATTTTTCCCAGTTTACAGTTTAACGTTTAATAACTTTATGGTTTTTTGTTTGGTTTGGCTTTTTTTTTTTTTTTTTAACCCCATCTAAGTTTGAATTTTTATGTCACCAAATCCATCACTCTTTTTCCTCCTTTATGCTGTCTGGGTTTCCTTTGAGGTTTTGCAAGGCTTTCCTCCCTCCCGGGCTGTAGGCTCACCCTCCTGACTTTCCTCTAGTTCTTTCATGTTTTCATTTTTCTTACACAAAAATGTGAGTCTAACTGATGTTTTAAAATACAGGTAAGATCTAATTTTTTCTAAACAAAAAGTCAAATGTCTCCCTGCTTTGCAACACCATTTTTTAGAAAAGCAAAAAATGTTTTATTATGAAAAATGTCAAATTATACAAAAATAGTATAATGGTATAATGACCCCCCAAATACCTATTCCCATCTACAATAGTTAACAATTTAGGACCAATTTTAAAAATTGTGAAAATTTACCATCTTTCACTTTTTTTTTTTTTTGGCTGTGTTGCGTCTTCACTGCTGCGTGCAGGCTTTCTCTAGTTGCAGTGAGTGGGGGCTACTATTCGTTGAGGTGCACGGGCTTCTCATAGCGGTGGCTTCTCTTATTGCGGAGCAAGGGCTCTAGGTGCATGGGCTTCAGTAGTTGCAGCTCGCAGGCTCTAGGCACATGGGCTCAGTAGTTGTGGCACATGGGCTTAGTTGCTCCACAGCATGTGGGATCTTCCTGGACCAGGGCTCGAACCCGTGTCCCCTGCATTGGCAGGTGGATTCTTAACCACTGTGCCACCAGGGAAACCCTATTTTTACATAGTAACAGCCTTATATACCTGGACTTGTTCTGGTTTCATTCATCTCTTTGTTAAAACAATACTACCCACTACATATACTGCTTTGCTTATTTTATTTTTAAAATCATTGTATAGTAAAATTGCCCATTTTTGGATGTATAGTTCTGTGAATTTTAACATATGTATATATTTGTGCAACCATCACCACAACCGGGATATGAAATTGGGATACACTTCCATCACCCTGAAAAACTCCCTCCCTCATGTCACTCCTTCATAGTCACCCCCTTCACACTCATTAAGTGGCAACTGGTCTGATCTTTATCAACATGGTTTTGTCTTTTCCAGAATGCCATATAAGTGGAAGCCCATGGTTGGGAACCTTTTGAGATTGGCTTTAATCACTCAGCAAAAAGTCTTTGTGATTTATCCTAGTTGTTGCCTGTATCTGTAGTGTGTTCCCTGTTACTGCTGAGTGTTCCATTGTGTGGCTGTCCCTTACAGAGCTGCAATACCTCACTTTTAAGAACTGTAGCTTTATAATGATTTTGATATCTGGTTGGTAAGTTTCCTGCCCACTTACAAGGCTCCCGTTCTATTTGTTTTCCAAAAGTGTCTTGGCTATTCTAAGTGTACTGATTCCTAGGGATTTTGTAGCTTTGGTTGTTTTTGTGAGTGATCCCTTCAACCTCTCAATTTTCCAAACTCAAAAATATCCCAGAACAATCTTCAAAATTGTGCAAGACCCTTCTGAAGAAAACTGTAAAACTAGACAGAAGAGGCTGAAGAAAAACTTTAATGCACAAGAAAACCTATTCCTGGATGTGAAGACTCAAAATGGAATAGTTGTCTATTCCCTCCAAATTAATTGAGATATTTTGAGCTTTAATTGGCTTTAATCTTTTTCATCAGTCTTTTCAAATTAATGGCATAAAGTAAGTAAATTTTAAAAAACTATGTTAATCTCTTCCCCTTCACTGTTCATGTTCCTTTTCTCTTTCCAAAAGCTGTGTGTGTGTTTTCTTTTTCTTTTTTTAAAAATTATTTTATTTTTGGTCTTAGTTGCAGCATGCGGGATCTTCAGTTGTGGCATGTGGATTTCTTAGTGGGTGCATGCATGTGGGATCTAGTTCCCTGACCAGGGATTGAACCCAGGTCCCCTGCATTGGGAGCACAGGGTCTTAGCCACTGGACCATAGGGGAAGTCCCTGTGTGTGTGTTTTCTGCCTTTTAGCTTGCTTTAACTGTAATCTAAATATGCCTGGGGGCCCACGTGGCTGGTTGTGAAGTAGATTCCAGTTTGCGAGGTGTACTTTTGGCAGCCAAAGTCATTTGGAAAGGCTGTGCTTCTCTATCCCCCCATCTCATGGGATATCCTGAAGAGGCAGGAGGGGGCTTCCATAACGTAGCTAAGTCTAAGGGATCCACTTCTACCTTAAGTGGCTCCAACGACCCCTCCAAGCTCAACCTTCATTCCTGTTCCATAGGCTTGTTACCTCCCATTTTCAGCCTTTGCTCCCCTTTCAGGATTTCATATTTAAATTGGTTATAATAATTATATTAACTATTATATTACTAGCATGTTTGTAATGGGGAGAGGAAGGAGCTATATGAGAAATACAAAAATACAGGATTTTTTAAAGTGGGTCATAAAGAAAGAGGGAGTCTGTGAACATAATTTTACACACAAACATACACACTCACGTAATTTTATTGTCTAGTCCTTTCAAATAAGCTGCTCTTGGTTTTACCAATGCTGCCCTTTTTCTTCTTTCCCTTCCCCACCTTCCATTTGCAATTTTTCTCATTTTCTCCTTCTGCTTTCTTTTGATTTATTTTGTTTCACTCTTCCTAATTTCTTGAGTTGAATGCAGGTTATTTATTTTAGAATTGCTTATTTATTAATAAAAACACTTAAAGCTAGGTGTTTTCCTCTGAATACCACCTTGGTAGCATTCTCCAAAGTTGTTGATGGCTGCATGGGCACTTGGATGACAAAGTCTCCTTTATGTAGAAAACCATCTGTGCCACATGAATTCTGGGGCCAACTAGGGCCCTGCAGGCTGAGTTATTCCCCTGAAGTCCCTAGTGTGTTGGACCACCCCTCCTCCAGAGAGGTGTGGGGTAGGGGAACACAGAACAGATTTGCTGGAACTTGCTCTTCTGATCCAAACACCACTGATGAACATCATAAGGAACAGAAATCAAATGATATGTATCCTGTCTTTCCCAAACCTCTCTGTAAGTCTATCTTCTTCCCAATAAGCTCAGGGAAGTGATGGACCCTATGGGAATTATTTCAGTTTATATGGAGCTTGGGAGTAAGGCACAGGGGTTGTAGTTGGCATTCCTTTCAACTTGGTCCAACCGTCCAATATTTTTGAGTTTTGTGTTGTGATGTCAGTTTTTCTCCTCTATTATGAAGTTTCTTGTGTTTTGTTTTTTTCTGCATATCTGGAAGGGTTTTAGTTTTTTTTTTTATAGTTTAAAGAAATTATTTATTTATTTATTTATTTTGACTAGGGTCTTCGTTTGGGGTCTTCGTTTCTGTGCGAGGGCTTTCTCTAGTTGCGGCAAGTGGGGGCCACTCTTCATCGCGGTGCGCGGGCCTCTCACTATCGTGGCCTCTCTTGTTGCGGAGCACAGGCTCCAGACGCGCAGGCTCAGTAGTTGTGGCTCACGGGCCTAGTTGCTCCACGGCATGTGGGATCTTCCCAGACCAGGGCTCGAACCCGTGTCCCTTGCATTGGCAGGCAGATTCTCAACCACTGTGCCACCAGGGAAGCCCCAGGGTTTTAGTTTTGAAACACATCTGTATTAATATGGGAACTCTTTTTTTTTTTTTGGGAACTCTTTTTTTGTGGGGGGGACCCCTTAATGTGACAAAAACCTGGCTCAAACTGACTAGAAAAAAGGAATTTATGGAAATTAATTAATATTCACATTCAAAGAGAATATTGGTACTCACACGTCCTGCTGGATCAGGTGCTGAACCAATGTCCTCAGAAACCCTCCTCCCTGTCTCCATCTCCTGGCTCTTTTCTGTGTGTTGGTCTCCAGCTGCCCCAGGCCTCTCTCCATCCCATGTGCAGCTCCAGACCCGATTCACCCATGTGCTTGGCCATGAGCCTCTCCCTGACCAATCACAGTGGCTAGAGAAACAGATGCTCTGGTCGGGGTCATAGATGTTGGGTTGACAGTACACCTGGTGTCCAATATATGGTTCATATGGCTGCCCTCTTCCTAAAACACCTCTCTAATCAAGGCCAGACTTGTCTTAAAATTTTACTGCTTCCTTAGCAGGGTGGAAAAACTCTGTCCCACCTCAACTTGCTCTCTTTCCAGCTCTCAGCTCGCTTCCTTTCTCCCACACCCTGTGTTCCAGCCACAACAAACTATTCCCCATTTCCAAAAAAAAGCGTACTTTTGTTTCTCTGCCTTTGTACGTGCTGTTCCTTTTGCTAGAAATTCCCTCTTCCCTTATTCATTCTTTAAGAGCCTAAATCACTTGTCTGGAAATCACTTGGGCAGTTTGTCTATCTCCCCCCTGGGCTCCCACCTACCTCTACTCTCCCCGTGCTCATCCTGGACCTGGACAGGATTGAATCCTGTGGGACTCTCGCCCCTTTAAGACATCAGCACTGGACCCTTAGCGCTAAGGCTATGCCTCAACAATTTCCCTGCAGTGTCGGCAGTGTAGTAGATATTCAGTAAATGTCTGTTTACAGAATGCGCAGACAGGGTCAGCTGCCCACAAGCTGATTATTTGACCATTTTTGTGTACTATAAGCTCCTGTGGATTTTCAGTCCAGCAGCCGGTACCTTCCTGCCAGAACCTGCTTCTACCCCAGCCCCACCCTACCCTACTCTATAGAGCCAGAAATACCTAAAAGTTTTCGTGCCCTGGGGACAGCCCTAATCAATGGCTAACAGTGTGGGGGAGGGGTGTCCTAATGGGACTACTCTACGTGTGACCTTCACTGCCCCCAAAGCACTCTGGAGGGTTGGGCCACCATTACTCTCTATGTGACTTGATAACGCATCCTTGCTCGACCTCCTTCCCCTCCCCACCCTACTCCCTGACTCTCCTACCCGTTTTCCTGGAACACTTCCTAATAAGTCACTTTCTCACAAATCCTGGTCTCAGGTCCTCAGATCTGCTTCTGGGGAACCCAGCCTAAGGCAGAGTTGATAATTCAATGAACAGAAGGAGAAGCATAAAGAACTCAGAAATCAACAACTATTTATTGGTCACTAATTGCAGGGAAGAAACAGGAGAAGGAGAGGACCCTCCTGGGATGTATCTTCTTAAGGAGACAAGGTTTACACGTGTAGAAAAAGAACGAATGCGTGACGTGAAATGTGATGAAGAGTACTGAGGTTTAAAGCTCAAGAAAGGATTCACTTTGTTATACAGCAGAAACTAACACACCATTGTAAAGCAATTATACCCCAAAAAGATGTTAAAAAAAACCCACCCCACAAAAACAAAAGCTTTAAACCCTAAAGAAAATAAAAAAGAAATTAAAAAAATAAAGCTCAAGATAGGAGGGTTGAATATGAACACAGGGATGTCAGAGGCTGGTCAGACTTTGAAGGCAGAACTGAGCTTTGAAGTGAGGATGAGATAGAGCAGGCAAAAGCCCAGTGAATACAGCAGTGTGATTGGAGTAAAATGATGAAACTTTAAGGCCAGGATGTGAAGACTTGGAATCCATTCCAATGAGTTTGGACTTTATCTCATAAAGTAATTGGGGGGGGGGGTCAACATTAATTTATTAATTCAACAAACATTTATTGAGTGCCTGTAACATGTGGCACACCCAGACAGGAGCGAGGTGTACTCTAGGAGGGGTGTTCCTTAACTGAACTGCCTGTTCCGGCCACCATAATCTTGACTATATGTGTTATTTGGATACACCTATAATTCCCGGATAGATGTTTTTTCTTACGTAGTTTTCTCATGTGTATATATGTTTTTCTGATTATAAAGTGAAACATTATCCTCATAAAAATTCAAACATTTGGAGAATTATGCATGGTAGGAAAAGAAATGTCTTCTATTCGGCAGAGAGGCTTGGAAATCTTCTTGAATGGGAATTGGGCTATAGGGAAGTAGAAAGTCCCCAGGGGTCAGGCTGGGCTTGTGGCTCCCAGGAACAATTACTTGGAGCAGCAGTGTCAGGCAGGTTCTGATTTTACTCAAGCATTCAGTTAAGTTTGGTTCAACACCCTCATTAGGAAGGGAGGTTAAGGTCAGGGTTAATGTTAAGCTTGTTTCTGTGATGAGAATGGTATGGGGACCATAAAACAGAGGGCTCAAGATGAATTGCAAAGTCCTGAGCGGCAGCAATTCAAAGCAAGGTGAGCTGGTGGAAGTGACGTGGGAATGGAACTTCTAAGCATTCATTGGAAAGCCAAGAATAGGGGTGGGGAAGCCTGCACTTTCTGTTATCCGGGAAAGTTGGGGGTTGTAGTCATCATATGATGAACATTTAAAAAATGCAACCTTATTTGGTAGGCATGGACTGGTGATATCTGGGGAACTTCTTGCTGCATGTATTTTATATTTTAATAGAGAACGTGAGGAGCCATCCACAAAGATTATGCCTGTTTATAGAACCACATATAGACGATCAGAGTGCCTGTTCCTTTCATCCTCTCAAACACTGGTATTACCAAATTTTATTCTTGGACAGCCGATTAGGTAAAATTGAACAAAAATTATTGTTTGTTTCAAGTTGCATATATTTAATCATTAGTAAGGTTGAGCATCTTTGGTATACTTTTCAGTCATTCTTATTTCTTCTGGAATGGCCTCATTTATTTACACTTTTCTCATTGATTTGTAGAAACTCTTTGGATACAGACAACATTATCTATTTTGTTTGACATATCCCGTAAGTGACAGTCCCAGTTGAATGTAATTTAAAAAATTATCACGAGGATGTTTCTTTCAATATTCATAACAATTATTGCACTTTAATTTTTGTAGCTATAGTTATGAGGTTTTCACCTTAATTCTCTCTAGATTGAGTGCTTTGATCATTGGGGTGTAGTACTTACCACCAGTGCTTTCACACTAGACCTTCTCCATGCATTTGTTTTTCACCTTGGTTCATCTTCCAGATGGCTGCATTGTATCCTCAAGGCAATTTTTCCAGAATGAGTAAATAGTGCTCTAATATTTGAGTTCTTCCGTATCTGAGAATGTCTTTAGGTTCTCTTTACACATTAACAACTGGATACGGAACTCAGCACTCTGTTGATGTTGCCCTTAGCATTCCAAGTGGAGAAAGAGAAAGGGGGACTGAGTAAGGAGAATGGGGAACAGAGGGAGTGAACTGTGTGAGTCAGAAATGAATGGAAGACAGCATTGAAGAAGGAGGCTGTGATCTTGGAGGCCCTTGAAAGCCAGGATACAGGGTGCTGAAGGCATCTGATCAGAGGGAGGACATGCAAACAGCTGAATTTTAGGAAGATTAACCTGGCAAAGGCAATGGGAAGAATGAGAGGGGGAGATGGAGGACTGTTTTGTTATCAGTTAGAAACAATTTGGCTACAAGTCACAGAAAGCAACGAATAGAGGTTCATTTATAGCATATACAAAATGTCCAGAACAGTGAAGGAAAAATATATACATATAAATATATGTATGTGTGTTTATTATGTATTTTGGTTTAGCTGCTCATATTGGGCTGATGTCTCTGTGGTTCTCTTGGCCTTTCCCTCATAGTTGCAAGGTGGCTGCTGCAGCTCCATACATAGTATTTGCATTCCAGGCACAAGATGGAGGGAAGGGGCGGTAGAGTCACAGCTGACTCATTTTATTAGGAAAGAAAAAACTCCTCAGAACTTTCCACCTCCCAGCAGAGTTCTGTTTATATCTCATTGGCCACAGCTGTGTCATATTGTTACTGAACCAGGTTTGTTTGCCTGACATGCAGCAAGCTAAACCCTGAGACACTGAGGTCTGCAACAGAGAAAGGGTTTATTCACGAGGGAGCCAAGTGAGGAGACAGGAGAGCAAATCTCAGATCCGCCTCCCAAAAGGCAAGAGGCTTGAGATATTTATGGGATAAAGAAGCAAGGTGGTTGTAAGGTGTGGGGAAAGGTGATTGGAAGTAGGGAAAAGGTGAGGTAATCGGTGCTCTGTGCAGGCTTAGTTTTAGTGTCGGTGGTCCCCACTAGACTTAGCCAGCCTGAATTGGGCAGAAGCCGACTCCAAATGTCTGTAAAACAACTTAAGCTCCTGTTACTATAGTGACCCATATGTCAGAAGCATTATCTATAGGGGTGGTTAAGAAGTCTGGTGATATATTACCTAGGCTACGTGAAGCTTGGAGGGGGGAGGGTATGCAATTAGAGAAAGGGGGAAGAAAAGAACAACTAAAGCAGGCTTAATCAGTAAAGGAAGGTTACAAACAGAGGGGTTTCTAACAAGTTGTTCCCTTATCTGCTGTTCTATAAGACACATTCAAGGATTCCTGTTAAGGCATCTGTTAACCCTATGGGACACAGTCTCAATATGGCCACCCTATCTGCAAGGGAGGCTGGGAAGGCAAATTATTCAGCTAGGCACATCTCAAAGGAAAAAATAGGGAATCAATATTTACAGACAAATGAAAGTGTCTGCCAGAACACAAACGTACCAACACACACACACACACACGCACACACACACGCACGCACACACACTCACACACACAAAAGATAAATTGGACTATATTAAAACTAAGAACTTCTGTTTGTTCATCAAATAACTCCATAAAGAGAGTGAAAAGGCAAACAGCACTGGGGGGAAAAATGCTGAAAAGGAAATAAATGCAGAATATACATTTAAAATATATAAAAGGCAGACAACCCATTAGAGAAGAAAAAGGCAATAGAAAAGCAGTAACTTCACAAAAGAGAGTATCCAAATGGTCTATAAACATTTAAAAATGTACTCACCGTCATCAGGGGAATATACGTTAAAACCACAATGAGTTACCATTTTACACCCACCAGGATGACTAAAATAAAAGATGGAAATTAGCAAGTGCTGATGAGGATGTGGAGCAACTGGAACTCTCATACTCTAGTGGTAGGAGTGAAAATTGGTACAGTCACGTTGGAAAGCACTTTAGCTTCTTTTTTTGGGGGGGGCGGTACTTGGGCCTCTCACCGTTGTGGCCTCTCCCGTTGCGGAGCACAGGCTCTGGACGCACAGGCTCAGCAGCCATGGCTCACGGGCCCAGCCGCTCCGCGGCATGTGGGATCCTCCCAGACCCGGGCACGAACCCGTGTCCCCTGCATCGGCAGGAGGACGATTCTCAGCCACTGCGCCACCAGGGAAGCCCTCCTCTTATTCTTATTCTCCCTTGCCTCATCCTCCTTCACTTGGCTAACCAAGCCCCTCAGCTTAAGCCCCACTTCCTCTAGGAAGTGTTCTGGGAAGTTCCCTCAAGTAGATACCCTGTACTGTGCTCTTCGAAATGCTCATATTCTGCCTGACATGGAACTCACACCTGGAATTCTACCTCTACACTGAGCAGTGCCTATTCATTCATTTAAAAATCATTTATGGAAACTAACACAACATTGTAAATCAACTATACTCCAATAAAAATTTTTTTAAATTAAAAAAAATTATTTATGGAGAGCCAAGTATATGTACGGCACAGTGCTAGGCACTATTTTTGTCTCCTGCTCAGTGCCTGCCGCAAATTATATAGCGAATATTCACTGAAAGAATTAAGGGCCAGCTTGAAGCAACCAGGCCTGAGATGGTGGCTGGCGATCAGAAAGAATGTTGGAACACTGATGGGTGGAGCCTTGTTTCAGCTCCAGGGAGCAAGATAAGTCCTAGGGTAGAGGGAACTGAGCTCTCCTAACCCGGCTGGTGCCCTGAGGTCAGCCTGCACTGGGAACCACCTGATAGCAGCCAACAGGAGTTTGTTCTACAGGGCTCAGGCAAGGAGCCAGCCGCGGCTGGGAATTGGGCAGACCCTTCGATGTTGTGTCTGTGGTTAATTTCTCCTTGGCTAGGGTTCCGCGCCAATGAACCACTATGCTGGAGTGTAGTGAAATGTTTAAGCCTAGGGTTTTTGCAGTCAAAGAGAGTTACTTAAGTTCTCAGAGCCTCAGTTTCCTTTTCTGTAAGGTGGGAATAAGACTCGTACCCATTTTGTAGGCCATTGCAAGGATGGAATGAGATTATGTATATGATATATCAGGCTGGTATCTGGCATACAGTAAAGTTTTATCAATGTTAACAATTATTGTTATCTAGGCTTGCTTTTTTAATTTGCAGTATGTCTGGGGGAGATAAGAGGAGCAAAACTTTTGCCCCAGTTTGGAGGTATATCTTAAGCTATCTCTAAGAGCCCTATGTATATAGCAGCCAATAGCAAATGAAAGCTACCTGCTTGGACCTGTGCCTTCCCAGACTTCCCTTTGGCTGGGACATAGCACAGAACATCTGGGTCTTCCCCAACATGCTGCATCTGTAAATGAAGCCTAAGGCCACCTCAAGAAGGTGAAAAGTCTCAGCACTCACTAACCATACCTAATCACAGTAAAAAATCTGAGGATAAAAGGAGTTACTTGGATATCATCAAAAAAGCTAGATTTAGCAATAAAAGGGTTATCATGGGATCAAGTGGAGAAGAATGTAGGCCAAAGGAGGTTTCAAAGAGCCATAGATGAAGTCCTGTGTTGCAAAATGTAGATGTTTAAATTATGGCTCTGGCCCAATGCATTGGAGCAGCTCTCTCTCTCTCTCTTTTTTTTTAACTTTTTAAATTTCTATTGAAGTATAGTTCATTTACAGTGTTGTGTTAGTTTCAGGTGTCAACTCTCTTTTTAAGCCTGCCCAGCATCTAGGGCTGGCTGGATTGACAGTGAAGGCAGAATGACTTCCAACTTTTTGCCTGACGAACTGCATAGATAGAGGCACCAGTAGTTGACATTTGGAGAAGATAAACAGATTTGGAGAGGGAAGAGACCAAGTCCATTTTTAAATATAGAGACTTTTGAGGTGTTTGAAGGGTACCGAGGTAGGTATGTTTAGAAGGCAATTGAAAATGTGGATCTGGAGCTCACAGAAAGTTATATAAAGATGGACGATGAGGGAATTCCCTGGGAATCCAGTGGTTAGGACTCCATGCTCTCACCGCCAAGGGCCCAGCTTTGATCCCTGGTCAGGGAACTAGATCCCACAAGCTGTTCCACGTGACCAAAAAAAAAGAAGATGGAGAATGAGAATTGTAAATAAGAAGGGGACAATGTCCACTGTGGGCAAGAACAGGACACCCCAGGATATAAAGTAGAGTGAGAAGAGGACTAAGGAGAAAACCATAGAGAATTGCCATTTGGAGAGGAAAAATGGAGGAAGGAAAGCCAGCAGAGAAGATGGAGAAGGAAAAAACAAGCAGGGAAGTGAGAGCAAAACTAGGGCCTAGCTGTGAGACCACCAGACATCTTAAGGAGAATTCTGATTCCCAGGAAATGAAATTGAATTTTTTTTCCCAAGTCAAAAGAGCTTTTATTCATTTTAAAAATATCACATGTGAACCTGGCCCCTTGCGGTTTCTGTAACTAGATCACTCAGATCTTATTCATCAGCCCGCTGAACTGTTCCTTTCTCAGAAACATAGATACCATCCACAAATGTTCTGATATCCTTGTTTTTAACTGTTGTGGCTTTTGCTGAATCAAGGCAGCTGAATTTGACACAAGTTCAATGTCATTTCCTTCAAGAATCAACTCATCTTTCTGGGCTTGAGATACTGAACAAACAACACCTGGCCTCATCCGAGCCCTGCAGATGTATTTTTCACCCAAAAAATTTCGGATTTCCACAAGAGAACCATTCTGAATAACGACGTTGATGGGGAAGTGAGCATACACAGACCTCATCTTGTAACGGAAGCCCAGTGTAACACCCTTGATCATGTTCTGTACATGACTACAGATAGTGTGAACAGTGGCCAGTTCCTTTCTATTCCCCCACCATTTGTCAACCCGGAGCCTCTTCTTTTTCTTCCCAAGGAGACTGAGTTCTACATTGATGTGATTGAAGTCCCTCCGCAGGGTGCCTCTGGGGCCCTTCACAATAACTGTGTGTCCCTTCAGAGTAATGTCGACATTTTCTGGAATGTCGACAGTCTGACTGCTGAGAATGGTCTTCATTCTTGCAGTAGATGCGGCAAAGAGCTGAAATTGAATTTTAAAGGCATGAAAACATACTCAACCTCACTCATAATGAAGACATGTACAATAAAACGATGAAGAGGTAGCATTTTTTAAAAAATCTACCAGACTGGCAAGAATGGAAAAGTTTAACACCGTGTTTGAGAGGATGTGGGGAAATAGACACTTTAAAATAGTAAAGATATACACTTTTTGGCTTAGTAATTCCATTTCTAGGAATCCACTGGATGGATATGCTTATACATGGGTACAGAGAGGTTTGTACAAGGATATTCACTGCAGCATTATTTGTTGTAGCAAAGGGTTGGAAACAACCTAAACGTCCATCAATAGAGGACTTGCCAAATTAATAATGACATCATTTCAGTGGCATATATGCATTTCAGTGGAATATATGGAATTATTAAAACAAACAAGGGAGATCAATAAGTACTAATTTGGAACAATATCTAAGATATCTGAAGTGAAAAACATCAGAAGGACAATAGAACAAGATGTGCTATCATTTATGTAAAAATGGATAAGGCTGGCTTTGGAGCCAGACTGCCTTGGTTTAATTCCCAGCCCCACCGCTGTCTAGCTATGTAACTGGGGGAAAAGCTACCTGTGCTTCAGTTTCCTCAGCCGTCACCTTCACAGGGTTATCAGAGATGTGAAGATTTACTTTTCCCTTTTGTACTTTTTGAATTTTTTTCTTTTTTGGCCGTGCCGTGCGGCATGCGGGGATTTTAGTTCCCCGACCAGGGACTGAACCCACGTCCCTGCAATACAAGTGCAGTCTTAACCTCTGGGCCATCAGGGAAGTCCCTGAATTATTTTTAAACCATGGCATGTATAACCCTAATTTTCATTTAATTAAAAATTTTAAACAAAGAAGGTATATGAGTAGCAAATAAGCATGTAGGAAAGATGCTAAATTCATCAGGGAAACGCACTTTAAACAACAATGAGACACCACTGCAAGTCTATTCATATGGCTAGAATTATAAAGACCATATAACAATACCAAGCGCACCACCCCAAGCCTATATTGCTTTGACAGCTCATTCACATCAAAGAAAATGTGATCCTCCCTTCCCAGTGTACAACTCACCAAGGGATTCATTCTAATTGGTCCTGCCTGGGTCACATGTCCAGCTCTGAACCAATCACTGTGGGGCTGTGAATCACCTTAAAGTGTTGGCAAAGATGTGTAGCAATTGAAACTTTCGTAGGCTGCTGGTGGGAATGTGAAATGGTACAGCCACTTTGGGAAACAGATGGGCATTTTCTTACAAAGTTAAACATAATATCTACACAGTAACTCAGAATTCCACGCTTAGGGATTTACCAAAGAAATATGAAATTTTATGTTCACAGAAAGACTTGAATGTTCTTAACCGCTTTATTCAAAATAGTCCCAAACTGGAAACACCCCAAAAGTCCATCAGCTTGGGAATGGATAAACAAAATGTGGCATATCTGTACAAAGGAGTAAAAAGGAATGAGCTAATACTTGCAGCAGCATTGATGAATCTTAAAAAATCCAGAAACAAAAACCCAAATACTGTATGATTCCACTTATATAAAATTCAAGAGAAGGCAAAACTATAGCAATGAAAAGCAGATTAGTGGTTGCCAGTGATGGGGGCTGGGGAGGAACTGACAAAGTGGCACAAGGGAACTTTTGGAGTGATGGAAATATTCTATGTTCTGATTGTGGTGGTGGTTACATGACTGTATGTTTGTAAAACTCAAATACATAAGACTGTGAATTCTATAAACAAAGTTGGATTAAAAAAAAAAGACTCAGTCTAACAACAACAATTTTTTCTTTTTAAAGGATGACCTCGTCTGTAATGTTCAGTGACAGAGAGAAATTAAATAGGATGAGGATGCGAAGGGATCGTTTGAATGCCTACTTATGTGCCAGGCTTTGCATCTTGGTTGGGGAGGGATGAAGTTGGACCCCATATCGTCAGGAGTCAATGGGGAGGGAAGAAGTGGAGGTAGTCATCCGAGGACATCTTCCAAGAAATTCCTCTGCACATAGATACCAAATAAACATGATTTAACCTTTCTGGTTATGAAAGAAATACAGATTAAAACAATATCACTGTGGCCCATCTGATTGGTATAGTCTGATAGCCTGGGTGGGCCTGGGTGTAGGAAGTGGCGTATAATCTTTGGAAAAAGCAATTCGAAATAAAAAACCCTGCCCCCTCTCCCCACAAATGTCAAGACTTTGACCTGGCCACTCCACTAGCAATTTATCTTAAGGAAATAACTGGACAGCTGGGCAAGGGAGGAGGCACACAGTTGTTAAATCAAAGTGTTCTTTATAATGTAAAGCAGTGGAAACAACCTAAGTATCCAGTAATAGGGGGTTGACTGAGTAAACCAATGGTTCATTCATCCCAGAATTTGCTTTCAGCCTTTGACATTTTTTGATGTACATAATAACTTGGGAGAGGAAGGAATTGGGTGAGGAGGAAATGGGGATGGCAGGGAGATTTATATTTTTGCTAAATACCCTTTCCTACCTTTTGAATTTGGGACCATGTGAATCTATTGCCTACCAAAAAGTTAAAATAAAAATTTTTATACAATAAGAATTATATCTGGAGCTATAATTACTAAACACAGAAGGCCATTTACAATATAGTGTTTAGCGGGAAAAGCTCATTGCAGGGCAGGGTGAGCATATGTTTGTAAAAAAATTGATTTATATGGGTAAAGCATTGCAGGAGGAACAACAAAACCTTAGCTGTAGTTGTGTCTGGATGGTGGTTTTTGGTGACCATGATTTTTTTCTCTTTTTATATTTTCTAATTATTAAAAGAATGATTAATTGTAGGCCTTGTATAATTAAAAATATACACTTTTTTTGTGGGAAAACCGGTGAAATCAGAAAGTCTGTAGTTTAGGTCATAGTATTGCACCAACATCAGTTTCCTAGTTTTGACCAACATGCTGCAGTTCTCTAAGATGTTCACATGAGGGGAAGCTGGACGAAGGGTATATGGGAACTAACTCTACTATTTTTGTGGCTCACTTGTAAACCTAAAATAATTTCAAAATAAGAAAGCTTTTAAGAAGTTTTAAAAATAAGTTTAATGACCTAAAAATATCACTTTTTCTATCATGATAGCATTGTAGAATGTAGTTAGACATCAGGAGAGTGGGATTTTAGGACAGGATAGATTTCACAGGCAGAGGAGGGCCCAGGAGACTGGCAGAGGCTGAAGGGGAGCATGGAGGGGAGCTGTAATTGAACAAGGTGGCTGAGGAAGGCCGGTGGGACCTTCGGAGGAGGTGCCTCTTAAAGACTGAAGAGAAAAGAAAAAAGACGAGGGGATATAACTGAAGTTTATTGGCAGGAGAGTTTATGTCAGCCCACCTGGGGAGGTGGGTTTCTCTGGGAGATAGGGACCAGCTTACCTGCTGAAGGTGGGGGTGATGGGGAAAGCGTGGAGCTTGTGGATGGGTGATAGAGGAGGTCTGGAAGCCAAAATGCGTCATACAACCAAATGACAGTGAGACTGCGGTATTTCCCAAGTGTCCCAGGAGAGTCACTTGGAATGCGTTAGAATCACAGGGTCTCTGTGCCTCCAACCCAAACCAGAGAAGAGACTTGAAAACCTTTATATTTAACAAGTACCCCCAGGTGGTTCTTCCCTGGAGCGAAGTAGGCGGAACACTGAAGTATTGCTAAGGTCTGGCTGCTCAAAGTGTGCCCTGAGGACCGGCAGCATCGGCCTCACCTGGGAGCCGGTTCGAGCAGCACACCTTACTTCACACCTGAGAAATCAGCTTCTGCATTTTAAATTTGATCTCCAAGTGAGTCATACGCACATCAAAATTTGAGAAGCGTTACGCTAAGTAACCACTGTTACCATAAATATATGCAATTGGCATAAAAATATGGTTGTCCCCACTGAAGAGCCCACTAGTAGGAAGAGAGAACCTCCCATTTGGACTGACCAGGGTCGTGAGGCTGGAAGATGAAGATGGTGGTGAAGGGGTGGGTGTAATGTTTGAACATGGGGTCTAGGATGGAAGGAAGACAGGAAGAGTGCTGGTGAGCTGCGTGGCTAGGGAAGGCTGAGAGAGTCTGGAGAATTGGATTGGATCAAGAAGCAGGGCTGGAGGGAGTACAGAGTAGGAAAGGTGGAAGGATGAGGGGTATGTTTATATCCAAGGTATAGCCTTGGGAGTGGGTGGCTACAGGGGAATGGAGATGAAGCTATCTGAGTGAGGGAACTCAAGGAATTGTGAGGTCTTCCGGTTGAGTGGGTCATTCAGAGTTCAAGTTCAATTTGCTCAAGGTGAGGATCTATGCTAGTTTGCTCAGCCACCGTTCTTTGGGGATCCGTGTGATTTGGAGGCTGGCAGGGAACAGTGGATAGCCAGCCTCATTGTCTCGCCAAAGCTCTTTTTGTTTTTCTTCTCGTTCTCATGTTCTTACTTGTATCACTGTCATGTTGCTGGGTTGGGGCATCCTCAAGCTTGACTGAGTTCCCTCACACGTGAAAAAGTAACCCAGAGCATCTACGGAGAAAGACTGTTTATGGTGGGATAATGGCTGGTCTCTATTTTCTCTGTGCTTTTCGGCAACTTTCTAATTTTCTACCATGTGTAATGGGTTCCTATTGCTTGTACTGAACCATTCTTCCTTCTTGTGATAGCAGCACCGCAGCAGCTCCTGAGCAACCACCCCTTACCCCACTGTCTTTCAGTGTAGTTTCTGGGGGGAGGATGCTCCCCTAATACAGAAATAAGTACACAGGGAGTTCCCTGGTGGCCTAGTGTTTAGGATTCCGGGCTTACACTGCCATGGACTGGGTTCAATCCTTGGTCGGGGAACTGAGATCCCACAAGCTGCGCAGAGTGGGGAATAAACAAAAGAGAAAGAAAGAAGTACACAATCCAGGCCCGGACAATCACAGTGTTTCATCTCTTTGGCTGCAGTGATTGGTTCAAGAAAAAGTCTCAAGTATGTCCAATGCAAAACCATTAAATAATTTTGTTTTTTGGAATAGTTGTAAGAGAGAAGCTCTCTTCCTTTTGGGGGTGTGAAAGATGGGACACATGTCTGGGGCTTCCACTCTGTAGGGGGGAGTGTGTCTGAGAATAGAGCTAACATGAAGGAGAGCACAGAGGAGAGGCAGGAAGTGAGAGTTCTGATCTTATCATTCGAGTTTCTGGATCCAACCATACCTGAAGCTAGTGACGCATTTCCAATGATATGAGCCAACATTTTCTTAATCCAGTGTGAGTTAGGTTTTTGGCACTTGCGACAAGATTCCTAACACAAGATTTATTACTTTTGTACAAATACAAATTTGTATTTTTGATAATGTTATTTAAAAAACACAAAAGACAACTGTCGGATTCCTGAGTACGTGTAGTTAGTCAACTAGCAGAGCTGTTAAACAGAATTTGTCGAACAAACACCTGCAGATCTGGCCCGGGATGTGAGCAGACATGGCTGGGAAGATTGCTCCAGGAGTGCTCCTGGAGGCGGGGGAGGAGCTGTGAACAGTCAGCTCATTCCACCTCCTCCCCTGGCTCCTCCCAGCTCCAGCTGGGCACAATGAATGAGGTGCCTTCAGCCCTCAGCCTGCAGTTAGAGCGTGTCTCAGGAATCCTGCTGATGCACGGGGCTGGTCCTGCCTCTGGAAAGAAGGAGCTGGAACAGTTCTGGCTTGCTGGGAGGTGGCTGTGGCTGCCTAGGCCAGAGCTGGGCCTGGTGGGGACCTTCCCAGGGCACCCACCCTGGGGGATACCCCGCCGGCCATCTCCGGGGCTGCCTCAGTGGAGGAGGGAGGGAGGGGACAGAGCCAGAGAGATATTTGCCCCTTGGAGCCATTTCCTGGAACACCGCGTTGCTTTTAGGATGTTATTAACATCCATGCAGTACCTATGTTACTGCCTACTCATCATTCTCTTTGTTTTCTGAGTTTTAAAAAATTCTGTAAAATCATGCACTATAGAGGTGTGCATAGAACGTGTATGTGGTTTTAAAAAACAGGAGAGCAAACACCCATGTTTGTACTCCCGATGAAGAGGAGATCACTGCCAGCCAGTTCTCCACATGGAGACCTCTGATCGCCTCCACTCCCACGACCCCTCCAGAAATTTCCGTTATCCTGACTTATGTGGTCAGTGCATCCTGCTTTTCTTTCTAGTTTCACTTAGCATTTTTCTTTAAGTCATCTCACTCTTTTATTTATTTATTTTCTATGTTTTATAAATTTATTTATTTATTTGTTTGTTTTAATTTTTGGCTGCGTTGGGTCTTCGTTGCTGCGCGCGGGCTTTCTCTAGTTGTGAGCGGGGGCTACTCTTCATTGCGGTGCACGGGCTTCTCATTGCGGTGGCTTCTCTTGTTGCGGAGCACGGGCTCTAGGTGCGCGGGCTTCAGTAGCTGTGGTGCGTGGGCTCAGTAGTTGTGGCTCACAGGCTCTAGAGCACAGGCTCAGTAGCTGTGGTGCACGGGCTTAGTTACTCCACGGCATGTGGGATTTTCCCAGGCCAGGGCTTGAACCCGTGTCCCCTACATTGGCAGGCAGATTCCTAACCACTGCGCCACCAGGGAAGCCCAACTCACTCTTTTAATTCAAATGATTTTTTTGACTTTTTTTATTGAGGTAAAATTCACATAACTTAAAATTTTAAAGTGTACAGTTTAGTGGCACTCAGTACAGTTCCAAAACTTTCATCACCCCCAAAGGAAACCCTGTACCCACTGAGCAGTCACTCCCCACTCTTCCCTCCCACTCCTCCCAGCAACTACTAACCTACTTTGCCTCCGTGGATTTATTTATACTGAGTATTTCATATAAATGGAATCACACAATGCGTGGCCTTTGTGGCTGGCCTCTTTCACTGAACATAGTGGTTTTGAGGTTCATCCGTGTTGTAGATGTATCAGTGCTTCATTCCTTTTTATGGCTGACTACTATTCCGTTGCAAATAAATTTCTTTTAAAAGGAAACTGTTTCATTATCCCTGACTTTTCCCTCTGCCCGGAAAGTTATTTTCCCAGATATGTCTGCATGAATGACTCCCTCAAGTTGTTCAGATAATACCCTTGCACAAAGGTCTCCCCTGACCACATAACACAGAGACTGGCCCCTCTGTCTGCTCCCAGACTCCCAGACCCTCTCTACCACGCTCTACATTTTTCTTCCTTCCATAACACTTCTCACCCTCTGACATGCTATCCAAGGTACTCACTTCTTACGCAGATTGTTTCTGTGTCTGTCTCTCCCCCTGGGAGGGTGTGAGTTCCACAAGGGCAGGGAGCTTTGTCTTCTTGCCCCACACGTGCATCCCCAGCTGCTACAATAGTGTTTGGCAGCGAGTAAGCAGTTGTGGGAGGCTGGATAATGGACTCCCCAAGATGTGCACATCCTAATCCCTGGAACCAGTGAATGTTACCCTCTGTGGCACACAGAGCCTTTGCAGACATGATTAAGTTAGGAATCTTGAGATGGGGAGACTATCTTGGGTGCTCTGGGTGGCCCTAAATATAATCACAAGTATCCCTATTTAAAAAAAAAAAAAAAAGGCAGAGGGAGACTTGGTTGCAGCAGAAGTCAATGTGACAACTGAAACAAGATGCTACTCTGCTGGTCCTGAAGAGGAATGCAGTTTAGAAGCCAGAAAAGGCAAGAAGACGGATTCTCACCTAGAGCCTCTGGAGCGAGCACAGCCCTGCCGACACCTTGATTTTAGCTCCACAAGACTCCTTTCACAACTCTGGCCTCCAGAACGGTAAGGGAGTGAATTTCTGTGGTTCTAAGCCACTCACTTTGTGGTAATTTGGTACAGCATCCACAGGACACTAACGCAGTGCTCAATAAACAGCTGTTAAATGAATAAACACTGTCCAACCAGTGACTAAGGGAAACACAGGTACTGCTTACAATAAGCAGAAGGTAACTGAGAAAACACAGGCAGTGTAAACAGTGATGCATTTAAATTTGGCTTGATAGCTAGAAATCTATGGCCTCTGAGGCAGTTCTCTCTTTGTTAGAAAAGAGAGCTGAGCACCCGTTAGAGACTGTTAGAGACCTATGAGCTCCACGCTGGGAACTGACGTCTTTGCACGTTGAAGACTGGAATGGCGTTCTTGTCCTGTCAGTCAATGGCACTTAAAGCTCCAATTTGCTGGGGCAGGCGAGGGGCTCAAGGCGGACTTCGGAGAGATGGTGACATCTGTACCTGGTCTTGGAGGGTTAGTGGAGAAAGAGAGAGATCAGAGTTTGGCATTGTAATTAAGTCTGTGGGCCACCTAAAGTCACCACTGTAGGGTAGACCCTGTGACTTGACAAATGTGACTGAGGCGATGGGGGGGCCGCCAGAGGCATCTCAGCGGGACGTCTGTGATGGGCGTTCCTCGTGGAGACATCTCCCGGGCAGAGCCTGGAGTTGGGATGGGAGGGAGGAGAGCTGGGAGACTGGGAGAGTCGTGAGGATGGAGTCTCGTGCTACTTCTACCTTTTGTCTCGGCTCCGTCTTGTCGCCAGCTGCGTCTTAAATGTAGAGGTCTCAGGGTCCCATCATCAACTCTCTCTTCCTCTTTTCTTCCATGTGACCTCAAACCACCCTTGCCGACCCCCTCATGTCTCTCTCTGGCCCAGACCTCTCTCCTGAGTCTTCAACCCCAGGAGAGGTTGGGGTCTATCCGATATCACCCCTTGGGGTGCAAGCGCAGCAGGGACGTGTTGAGTTTGAGACACCTCTATCATCAGGGAGACGTTCTATGGGCTGTGGAATGCTTGGGGCTGGGACTCAGGGGCCCAGAAGGGAGATCAGAAGAGCCATGAGGTTGGGAGCTCAGCTTGAGAAGAACAAGGGCATATCAAGGACAAACGTTTCCACAACCTGCACGTGGAGCCATTGTCTCTTAGAGTCAGTAACTCCTGGCCGTGTGGCTACCTACCCAGGGCTCTGGGAATGAAGCAGTCCCCCCGCCCCCGCCTCTGTCCCGGCACAAGAACACCTGAAGCCAGAGAACGCCAGAGGGGACCTCTTCAGGGGCACGTGGACTCGGCCTCTGGGGAAAAGCTTCCATCTGAAAGGCAGTTTGCACAGTGGTTAAGTGCACGAGCTCTGGGGCAGGCCTGTGTCCACCAGTTATTAGTGATTGGGGCCATGAGAATGGGACCCATAGGGATGGTGCCCTGTGCCTCCATTCCCTTATTTGTACGAATACCTGTGCTGTGAGAATTCCACAAGCTGATGTGTGTGGAGCGCTCAGCAGATTCCCTGGCCAACTATAAGCGCTCAGTCAAATATTAGCCATTGTTACGATTGTCATTGTTTTGATTAGCTCCATAAACTTTCCCCAAATACCATCACTGTAGGCAGTCCTACCCCAGTTTGGAGACAAAGAGGTAAGACACAGTTCCTGCGCTCAAAGCATTCACTGTTTAATGAGACAGATAGATGGATAAAAAATTGTATTAGGGGATGGAAATTCTATAAGAGAGAAAGCTCCTACTTCTTGGGGTGAGGGAAAGTACGGGAAGACTTTACAGAGGTGGCGATATCTGTACCTGGAAGGATGAGTGGAGGCGGAGAGAGGGCAGCATTTGGCATTACAGGTGCACGAGGTTGGGTGCTGGGCAGGAGGGAGATGGCCGAGCCGTGGCATGTGCGCTGTATGCAGGGGGAGATGTGGGCGACTATTGCCTCAGATGCTTTTGGCCTCAGCTTTGATGAAGCCATCAAAAGCTGAGCCTCGCTGCAAATGTTCCTGCCTGTGATGTCATGCCGAGGTGGGTCAATTCCATGACGTGAGGGCCTGGCCCCCACCCCTCCTGCTTTGGGGAGGAGGAAGCTCTCTCCGGGCAATGGCCAGGCAGGCATCCATTGCAAGTTCCCTGGCGGCACTGGCTGCAGCTACCCCAGCCCAGCATGGACAGGAGCCAGGCTCTTGCCTTCGGCAACCTGAGGCTTGCCTGCATCAGCCCTGGTTTCTGAGCCCACTCCTCAGGGGAGCCAGGGGTCACGGTGACCGTCTCCCTGCTGGCTGCCATGCCTCCTAGCAGCGCCCCACCCGTGAGGGCCAGAGGAACCACCACAGGGGGCAGAAATGGCTCTGGCAGCCACAGGTCTAAGGTTGGGTTGGACCGGGCAGGGTCCCCCAACCCCTGCTCTTTCACCAAGACTTCTGCCTCTGCTTGAGCGGGAAGCAGTCCTGAATGCAGGCCTCTCCACACCCACGGATGTGGGACTTCCTTCTGTCCTACAGCCAGGTGGGGAGCCTGCCCCTCTTCCCACCCACGCTGACGTGAGTCTCACACATAAAAGGCACAGACACCGATTGGATGCAAAATGATGGAGTGATAAAGTGCCCAGGGTCGGGGGCGTGGTCTGGAGTCACAGTGCCTGGGTTAGAATCCCAGCTCTGCAACTTCCTAGCTGTGTCACCCAACATTTCTGAGCGAGTAACTCAACATTTCTATGCCTCAGTTTCTTCATCTATACAGTGGGATACCTACTTACTGTGCTAGTCCGGGGTTGGCAGGTATTTTCTTCTGTAAAGGGCCAGAGAATAAATATTTTTGGTTTTGGGGGCTGTAGAGTTTCTGCTGCAGCTACTCACCTCTACCAGCCATGGTAGCACAAACACAGCCATAGACAATTAGTGAACGAATGGGCGTGACAGTGTTCCAATAAAATTTTATTACGGACACTGATATTTGAATTGCATATAATTTTCAGGTCACAAACTGTCCTTCCTTTGATATTTTTAATAATAGTGAAAAAACCCCACCAGAAACCATCCAACTCACTCTTAGGTCACAAGCAAAAATAGGATTTGGCCTGTGTGTTGTCATTTGCAGTCTCCTATGCCAATCTCTGTGAGCGCTTAGCACGGCAGCCAGAACACTGCCCTCGAGCTGACATCGAGCACCTACTATGCACTTAATACATGTTAGCTATGATCTCCCTGGGAGGTGTGAATACGCCGGGAGGCGGCTGTCCCCGTGGCTGGCTTGTTGGTGAGGCTCAGGCCATTGGTGGGGGTACGGGGTCTGCCTTGGAGGGGGAGCAGCTGAGCGGCTTATCAGGAGATAATCCATTATGGCTCAGGCTACCACTGGACAGCAGTGTTCTTTCCCTGGTCCTTCTCTGCTTGGGGAAAGGGCCCAGAGCACTGGCTTAGCTGCCCAGAATATGCCCCACACCCACCCTGGAGTGAGGACCTCTTGTCACACCCCCCAGGCCTCCCTCCAGTGTACCCTTCCCCTCCACACACGCCGAGCATTCTGGGTCAGCTCCTGCCTCAGGGTACAGAGCAGACCTCGCCCCAGTGTCAGTGACTAAAGCAGTTTATTCACAAGCGGCTCCAGCTCCAGGCCTGAAGCTTCCTCCTTCCTATCTTTGGCACCAGGCAGTGATTGTCAGGCCTCAACATCCTTGGGTCCCAGCCCAGGCTGGGGGAGTGGCTGAAACCCCCAGCTCGGGGCTTTGGAGGAGTCTTTCTCTCCGAAGAACTCTGTCAGGCTTCACTCCTGGCCTTTGTCCAGGCCGGCCGCATTTCCTCGGCCCCATCTGTCTCGGTAGCAGACGTCCTAAGGGTTTGGGCTGCAGGAACTATCTCATCCTGGGCGGCTGCGAGCATTGCTGGGTGGGGTCCAACAGTCCCTTGCGCATGCCCAGGCCCCGCCTTGTTCAAAGTAGACTTGTAGTCAATGTCTCTGAAAAGTCCAGAGTGGGTGCAGAGGATCCGCTCTGTGTGCAGGAGACAGGGTCTACGTTCTCAGACCATGGCTGGTGGTCCTGGCTCGGTCTCTCTTCCCCAGCCTACCTCAGGACTCAGCTGGCACCTCAGTGCCTGTGAGCTGTCTGGAGAAGGCCCTCTCCAAGCTCAAGGTGTTGTATCTGGGGGGCGGCGTGCCCGGCACCTGGGCTGCTGGGGCTGGAGGTAGGCACAAGGCAGAGGTGAAAGTGGGCAGGTCATCGTCTATATTGAGGCCCAGGTTGTCCTGACCCTGAGGGCTGGGCGGAGCCTCGGGGCAGGGGGACGCCTGTCTCCGGGCCCACCACTCCTTGGCTTTGTGCCACTGGTGGCGTGCGACGATGGACAGGGAGTCGATGAAGAAGACCTCGATGATCTCAATGATGCAGACAATGGAGCAGCTCATCCACAGGCCCAGCTGGCCACCGATGTTGGACAGAAGCATCTCGATCTGCAAGGGAGGCCAAGCCAGACTATCAGGAGGGACCCCCGCCAAGTTGGCTTCATGCAAAGACCCCAGTTCCCAAGGGAGTCACTGGCTGGCCCTGGCCCCGAACAGGTTTGGGGGAAAATGGGGGCAGCCTTCCTGTCCCCTCTTTTTTTTTTTTTTTTTTTTTTTAAAGGTTAAAAATGTTGTCTTTTTACTTTCTGGATGGTAGCATCTGTTTTTTATATTTTGTCACCTGTATTTTTTTTTTTTGTTTTTTGTTTTTTTTTAAACATCTTTATTGGGGTATAATTGCTTTACAATGGTGTGTCCTGTCCCCTCTTACTCTGCCTGATCTGAGGCTTGGTTGGCCTTTGGTGACCCTACGAGCTCAGGCTGGACCCCCACAATCTGACTCTGCTCCCCAAGGCCCGGGACAGGTCCCAGGAGGAAGCCACTCACGCTGTTGGCAGGGCTCTCCACGATGGATCTCTGGTTCAGGTCTTTGTAGAATATCAAAAGTTTGGCCAAGTCTGTCCTGTAAAGATTCCAATAGGCGGGGCCAAGGTGAGTTGGAGGCCTTTGCACTCTACCAGATGGACAGCCTCTCAGCATGGCTCTCTCTCTCCTGCCCAGCTCCCAGCACGGACCAGGCTCTGAGCTCCACAGGGTCTTAGAACCTGGTTTATGGGTTTCCTTCTGCACCACAGAGCACATCTCTGGCCTGGGGCTGGTTCACTCATTCACTCAAAAACCATTTCCCCACCTGTAGACTAAGTTCCCTCAGCTGCATTCCCACAGTACAATGTTCTTCATTAAACCTTGACATTGTAGTTGTTTGATTGCAGTCTAAAACATGAGGCAGGTTGGGTATAAGGTCATAATGATAACAACCATAATAACAGCTAGCATTTACTGACCACTTCCTGTGTTGCCAAGCACTGGAAGAACCTTATGTGTTCCAAGAACCTTATGTGAGTCAACTTACTTAATTCTCACAACAACTCTATGAGGCAGGTATGTTTTAACTGTACCCATTTTACAGATATGGCAACTGAGACACAGATCGGATAAGTAACTTGCCCAAGGCTACACAGCTCATGATTGGCAGAGCTGGTATTCAAACCTAGAAAGATCTGGCCCAGGGCTGGGCACTGTGGAGACAGTAGTGGCCCAGAGAGATGTGGGTTCACACGGCAATCCCCCCACCCTCTCCCATCTTTGTCTCCACCTGCTGAGGTCCCTGAACTCTGCCCTGGCTGATTTTTGCTAAAGGTCCCTCGGAAGCGAATTTCGATGTGGAAAATTCAAGTGGAATTAGAAGCTGCATGGCTCAAAGGAGTATTTTTCCAAGTGGGTCGAGATACATCAGGAAGCCATGAAATAAACTTACTGGGTCATGACCAGTACCTTTTACAAAATGAAATAGAAAAGATCAGATTGCATCCACAGAGAGATTCGAAATTTTTATCAACTGGTATGGGCACTAATCATTCAGAATTGTGCTGTGACCAATTGGGATGGATGTAAACAATTGGTTTGGTACACGAGTGTGCAACATTTGAGAAGCAGCTCGAATGCATTGTACATCATAAGGGAGTACTGTTTCATGACAATTTTATTTCAGTTATGTATTCAATGGGCCACAATGGAAAAAGTATTTTCATACTGTGGGTCATGGTCAAAAAGTTTGAGAGCCCCAGGTCTCGAGCAGGGCCTGGCTCATGACAAGAACTCAGTAAATATTTGTTGCATAAAGAAATAATGAATGAATGAATAAATGAATGAAAAGGAGAGCGTTTTGCACTGAGGAGTCAAGTGAGGAGGCTGGGACGGGGGCTGGCAGAAGCAGAGGAAGCAGGGTGGAGGTCAACTTACTTGTTGAGTTTTTTCTTTATTTGGCCTTGGTCCCAAGTGAGAACAGACAGCAACCATTTCTGTGGTGGAGAAAGAAGTGGCCTGGGGATGCCTGGAGAGACCAGAGCCAGCCTGTCTGCCCTCCCCTCTCAGCCCCAGCCCCTGACCCAGGCCTCCCCTGTGGATCACCCCTGAGGCCAGAGGACACAATCAGAACATAAGTCTCCAGGCTGAGGGCTCCAGGGGGAAGAGAGGACAGAGAACTCACCTCGGAAACCTCAGATGGCCACTGCGCCAGACTGGTGGTCAGCGTCCACTCCTTAAAGCTACATGGAGAAGGGCATGGAGTGAGGGTGGGTGGCCTGGCCCAGCCCAGCCCTGCTCATCCCACTGCTTTGGGTCCACTCACCTGCAGGCTTCCTTGCACACCGACTGGCAGCCCAGCTCTCCCCAGACAAAGGCCTGGTGCAGTTCATAGTAGCAGTACACTGAGGGGCAGGGCGCAGGGTGGCATGAGCTTTGGGGTCACAGGACCCTTCCTAGGGTTTTCCAGTGGTGCCCCCATAGTCTCCTTTTAATGATTTCACCTTCCACTTTCTACAAACACTAGTTCTCTGGAAACAATTTCTGGCTTGTGATTTTGAGAGACAGAATACTGCCACAGCTAAGAACATGAGTTGGGGGCGGGGGCAGGTTAGCAGCCCTTGCTTTGGGTCTAGCTTTGTTGCTCCCTGGCTGTGTGACCTTGGGAAAGTTGCTTAACCTTTCTGAGCCTCAGTTACCTGTTCTGTCAGACGATACTATCAATAGCTCCTACCTCCTGGAATTGACAGAGGTGGTCAAGGTTTTAGCACAAGCTGGGGTGTAGCATTTGATCCTTAATCAGAAAGTAGAATGCAAGCCAGGCTTCACAACAGGAGTGAAACTGGTCGGTGTCTCTCTATCAATATCTCCCTCAGGCCAAAGGCCATAGGGGCAGGGTCCCAGGAGCGCCTTAGCTATTGCCAGGGCTGGGCTGACCCCGCTCCTGGGGTGTGCAAGGCGGGGGTGGGTCTCACTCACTCCAGTTGGGGTGCTGACGGTAGTTGCAGTAGTTGGCTCCCTGAGGTAGAGGCTGGCTGAACTGGGCACACCCACATTTCTCCACCATCTTTGCCTGGAAGCACGAGTGAAGGCAGATCTGAAAGACAAAACCCAGGAATTCCCTTAACCTCCTTGCACGTGGATGCCAGAGACCCCTTCCCTACATCCCTCAGTCAGAGAGGGTCAGCTTCCCACAGCCTTGGCAGACAGCATAATGTAGCCCTCATGTCACAGCCGATTGGGCCACAGGGACAAAGCTAGAAAATTTATTGGGAATTTAAATAGATGTGGATGCCAGGTTGAGCCGGAGCTGTGGTGGTCATTTTCCATCATGTAAGTGCTGACCCAGATATAAGTGGGAAACTTGGAGCAGGTGCTAAGGAACAGAGAGAAACAAACCCAGCCCCCAACTTTCCGCTTCTCAGGTCCAAGCCCTCCAGGCTGGATCCCTGGGGATCATAATAGCCACGAAGCTTACAGCATAAAAGCTAACAGTGTGGGCTCGGAAGGCAGGCTGCTTGAGTTCAAATATCAGCTGTGCTACCTCCCAGCTGTGTGACCTCAGGCAAGTTACTTAATCTCTCTGATGCTTTGGTTTCTTCATTTTTGAAATAAGTATAACAAGGCCTACTTCATGAAGTTGTGAGTATGAATTGAAAGATGTAAAGTGTTTGTAAATGGTAGCCTCTCACTAAATATTATCCAAAGTATCTTTCTAACGAGCTGACCCCCCCCACCCCCCACTTTTTTTTTTTGGTCTTGAAGTCAGTGTGAATGTGTTTCTATTTCTTACAAGCAGACATTGTCTGACTACTGGTCTCTTTTCACTCAGTGTCTCCACCACCCCTCAGCTCAGCTCTGGTGGAAGCTAGTGGACTCAGTGCACTCAGGGCACGTGGTCCTTTTGTTCTGCTGGGATGATTCTCATTGGCTCTCTTAGTGTCCTGGTGGGAGGCGAAGGGCAGACTGCCAGAACAGGAGGCAGTGTAACAGGTGATCTCGCTCAAGGGTTGACATAGGTAATACACTAGCGGGTGGTGGAGATCATGGGGAACCAGAGAACATGTCTCGTTTGATAAGGCCACTCCACCCACTGTTTATCCTGTAGGAATATGGGCCCAATGTTGCCAGACCTTGTTTTTCAGGAGAAGCTAGAAATCTGGGTTTTCTTGTGAAATTCCCTGACTTTTAAACACCATCCAGGAAAACCAGGTGAGCAGGGTGGAAGGGACCTGGGAGCTGCCACTTAGCAGCCCCGGATCCAATCCAAACTGCCCTGGTGACTGCTGAAGAGCACACAAGTTGCCCAAAGCCATCAGTGGGTGAAGGGCATCCCTCACCCAGTGTCTCTCCCAGACTGCTTCCTCCTCCTGTCCCTTGCTCGCCAAGGCCCATTTAGGAAGTGGATCTCAGCTGTACATTCTGTTCCATGCAAATCTCAATGAATTAATTAAGCTCTGGTTACAGATGGATTGAAGAGGACCGGAGCCAGTTGGCATCATTTGCTCTTGAGGTCCTTGGATGAACCCCAGGATTCTAACCACAGTTCCCAGTCCCAGACACACCCCAGCCTATATATAACTTTGTTTCCTGGGTCCAGGCCACAACCCGGGGCTGGGTGCTGCCCCCAGCCTGTACCTGGAGGGAATACGTAGCATTGTAGATGTTCGTGATCAGCACGCCATTCCAGTCCTCCGTGCACCGGCTGTAGGGCTCACTCAGCTTGAAGGACTCCGTCTGTAATCAAAGCAGCACACATTCAGCCCTGACCTCCCCCAGGACCCAGACAAGGGGCATTTCTAGCAGCTTCGAGGAGCTGAGCAGTTACCCAGTCATTCATTTAACAGATATTTATTGAGCACCTACTAGGAGCTTGATGCTATTCTAGGCACTATGGAATCCACAGTGATCAAAACAGACAAGTTCCATGCTCTTGTGGAGCTCACATTCTAGTGGGGTAGACAGATGGTCAAAAAGCAAATAAATCATTCTGGATCTTTTTTGATAGTGATCGATGAAACTGGGTAGAGACTAGAGGGGTTGGGAGGAGGGGGCAGTCTTTCTAAAAGTGATTAGGGAAGACATCTTTGAGAAAAAGACAGGTTGGCTCGACATGGAATGGCAACAAAGAGCTGGACTTGCCAAGAAAGGTAGGAAGAGGATTAGACAGAGGCAGCAACAAGGCTGGAGGCGGGAGAGGGCCAGGGCGGCCGGAACGTGCTCAAAGGGAGAGCCGTCGCTGGAGATGAGGTCAGAGAGGGTTGCCAAGGCCAAATCATGGTGGCCTCCTATGCTGTGCTGAGAAATTTGGGTTTGGATTTGGTTTTCAGAGTGTAGTGAGCCACTGGAGAATCCACGGGGAGGGGCTGGAGGGATTAGAAAGATGAGCAGTGACTGTGCTGTGCGGGGTCCTTGTCTCAATGAAGGACTCATTTCCTACCCTCTTGTCTTCTGGTCCCAGAAGTTGACTTGAAAAAATGGACTTTCTTAGAGAGGACCAAAGAATACCCAGCAGGGCAGAATGATACCCTGACCAGAGGAGGTAAGAGCATCGTAACTCACTGTTCGAAAGCCTTATTAAATTAAGTTTTATTATGGCTTACTACGTTTGGTTCTAGCTTAATATTTGTCACTGCAAAGGAACAATCCAGACAAGCCAATTAAGAAAAAAAAAAAAAGGGTAATGTCTCCCAAGGGGGAATAACAACTGAACATATTGTGACCATATCATAGCTAGGATTTGGGGTGTGTATGTGTGTGTGTGTGTGTGTGTGTGTGTGTGTGTGTGTGTACAAAGAGTTTTGTTTTGTCTTTTATGAAATGGGGAGGGTAAAGGACAAATGGATGGCAGACTTATGGGAGGGAAGAAAATTCTTTTCCCTTTGAAGAGTGGATGCACAGAGAAAAAGGTGATTGGGTCGGGGGAAGGAATCAAGAAGTTTGGCGCAGGTAGAAACTACAGACATCTCAAGTGGCTATAATCTCTTTCTGTCTGTATTATAATTCATCTGTTGACCCATTAGTCTCCCTCAATTAATTGCAAATTAATTTGTCCTCCGGGGCAAAAGTGCTCATTTGAAAACGTTTAAATGGAGGAAGCAGAGAGGAAAGTAGCGGTCTGGTTTCCTCTCTTCCCCCCCGGGTGCCCACTCCAACAGGTCAGATCTCGATCCTGAGATCCAGACACACATCACACGTTCCCTTTGCCCTGCAATGTCCTCTTCTCACTAATAATAAAGAGTGAGTGTCTTTCCACGTCAGTACAGAATAAACAGACTTATGTCATTCCTCTAATAGCTGGGTAGCAAACTGATTTAGAGCCTCTAGTGCATGTCAGGGCTGGGCTGGGATCTGGGCACGAAGATGCCAAGCAGTGTCTTCCCTCGAGGACACCTCCATTCAATGCTACCCTCTAAGCTTCTCCAAGCAGCAATCTCCCTGATCGGATGTCCCTTGGAGCCCCCAGGCCCAGGATGTCCACAGAGCCTAGAGCGTCAGCTACTAGGTACAGGGCTCTACCTGCCTGTGGGGAGAGTTCAACAGCCTGGCATCTAGAGGAGAGGGTCCGTCCACGCAGGTAAGCCCTGTGCAGCTGGTACAGGTGGCTGAGGCTCTTTCTACTTTGAGAACTGGGCCATGGACCACTTCCAGAAAACTGACTGTGAGAAGTCATATTGTGATTTTTACGCTTTTGAGCACTCGATGGCCCTTTACTCTGCAACAATGCTTATCAAACTCAGAGCTCCTGGGTTATTCAGGTTACTTCCTGAAACACCTGGGGGCAGGGGCAGATGGGACCAATGGCCTTTTGAGAGGGGAAGAGAGGTCTTTAGATTCTCAAAGCCTCAGCTAGATGTACTTGGACAGAGCCTTGGCTTGCTCTCACTCTCTCTCCCCCGCCGCCTTTCACTCCCCCACTTCACTGTCAGTTTACCAGAAGTGCTGATCTGGGCAGCGTGGGGAAACATTTCGGCTTCTGTCCTGACCCCTAGGGACCCGAAAATGAGAATGGGTATATATGTATGTGTGTGTGAGAGTGTGTGCAAGTTTAGATGGATAGATAGATATGTGTGTGGCGTGCACAGGTATGTGTAGGTGTGATTAGGCGTCTGTGTGCACACGTGTTGTATGTGGGAACAGGACTCATTTTTACCAAAATGAGGTCCTATCTGCTTCCTCCTGAGAATCCTGGAGGCGGAGGGCAGTGGCACAGAGTCCTTAGCTCACCCCTGTGCCAGGGAAAAGCCCAGGTGGCAGCAGGAGGCTCTAGGTGGAATTATGGGTGTTTTAACTCTTTTTTCTTTTGTTCTGTTTTTAAATTGTAATAAATTATAAACGTTATTTGTAATGTTATAAAACAATTTATAGATATAAATAATTATAAAAGTTATCTTTATGTTTCTAATCAATGGAGGAAGAAAGAATGATGCAACATATGACGTTAGGACTACTTGTTAAGAATTTGGAGGAATTCTGCATCTCACATCCTGCAGAAATAAAATTCTAGTGGGTTAAACTATCAAATGAAATAATAAAATAACTGGAAGGAAAATCAGCTCAGTATCTGACCTCAAGGAGGGAAAATCCTCAATAAACATAATGACTAAAGAAGAAAACAAAGATTTTGACTATGTAAACCTCTGATGTCTTTGCATGTGAAAAAGTAGCATAATGAAAACTAAAATGAAAGCACACACTGGGAAAGATATTTGCAATACATATGGCAAATAATTAGTACTTTCTATATACTATATGGAACAGATCAGTATCTTACTCAATATCTCACTCAGAAGGGTATCACGAGGACAAGAAAAATCTTCCCTAACCCCTCTTTTTGGTTCAAATATTCTTCCTTCCCTTCACATCTCTTTTCTTAAAAAAATGTATAGTAAATAGCCAATATTTTTGGAGCACCCAATACGTGCCAAGCACTGTTTTCAATTTTCACATGAATCAACTCATTGGATTCTCACCAGACTATGCAGTAACATTATTATCATCCCCATTTTACAGATGAGGTAACTGAGACACAGAGATCACACAATCAAAATGCAAAGCTGGGGTTTGGACCCCAGTTGTCTGGCTCCAAAGTCTGAGCCCTTAATCCCTGTTATACATATGCTTGTGAAGAGAAGTGTGTGCATGCTTTAAGATAAAAATGTACAGTGGGAGGATTTCCCTGGTGGCTCACTGGTTAAGAATCTGCCTGCCAATGCAGGGGACACGGGTTCGAGACCTGGTCCAGGAAGATCCCACGTGCCGCGGAGCAACTAAGCCCGTGCACCACAACTACTGAGCCTGTGCTCTAGAGCCTGTGAGCCACAACTGCTGAGCTTGCGTGCCACAACTACTGAAGCCCACGCACCTAGAGCCCATGCTCTGCAACAAGAGAGGCCACCGCTATGAGAAGCCCGTGCACCTCAACGAAGAGTAGCCCCTGCTCGCCGCAACTAGAGAAAGCCGCGCGCAGCAACGAAGACCCAACGCAGCCAAAAATAAATAAATAGATCTTAAAAAAAAAATGTACAGTAAGGTTTGCAATGACAGTGAAGTCGCGCCCCTCTCCGGGGCCTGGCTCCACACTCCCCTGGGTGGATTTGCCCTTGCCTGCTTCCTCATCTCTCATTCGTGATCCAACCCATTGTACTTTGGTTTCTGTTCCACTCCGTCCACTGAAAACTGCTCTGGCAGAGAACCGATGACCTCTTGGCTGCCCAACCCAACAGCTTTTGCCCTTTACCTTGCTTGACCTCTCAACTGCGTTTGGCACCCTAGCTAATACCTTCCTGGAAACCCTCTTCGTTTCTCTGACACCAACCCTTTCCAGCTTCTGCTGCTACTTTGGTCCCTCTATTTCTCCATTTTCTTTCTGCTCAGCCCTTAAACATTTGCATTCTGTCTCAGGTCTTGGGTGATGGCATTTCTTTCCAAGTCTAGAATTATGCTAGATGTAACCCCACCCTCAACCCCGCCGTGGCCTCCGGATTTTTCTCCTGAGCTCCAGGTTCACAGCATCTACTGGCAGGATGTTTTCACCTTGGTTTCCCAAAGGCACAACAACTTGGGTATGTCCCAAACTGAAATGGTTATTTTCTCCCCCAAACCTACCCTTCTTGTATTCCCTAATTTAGAACGTGGCACTTCCATCCAGCCCACTACCCAAGCCAGAACGTAACTATCAATCTAACTCCCCCTGGCCTTTCCTCAGTGACCTCGGTTGTCAAACCCTGTTGCTTGTAATACCTCTCAAATCCATTCACTTTTGCTCATCCCCACAGCCATTGCCTCAGCTAGGGCCTCGTCATTTCCTTCTAGTGTTACTGTAAATACTGCGCTGTCTCCAGTATCTTGATTGCACTTCAGCCAAAGCGGTTTTTCAGAATGACTCACTACATGGCTTCAAATCCTTTCTGCGACCCCTTTGTAATTGCTATGCCCTTTGCCTGGACTAGCCTTTCCTGATACTACTTGCCTGACAATTGTCCTTTAAGAATCCAACACCTAGAAAGCCTTCACCAAAAGCTTCTGTCCTGGCTCCCAACCACCCATCCATCTATCCAACAATATTTACTGAGGATCTACTACGTTCTAAGAACTGAGCCTGGGAACAAGATAGAGAAGGTCCCTGTTCTCACAGAGCTTGGACTTGCGTTGCAAAGGTATGTTATCTTCCCTTAAACGTGAATCTATGAAGGTAGGTGCTCTGTTGTATCCATCTCTGAATATCCAGTGCTTTGGACACACATGCCTCAGTGAGTGAAGGAAGATTAGTTAACCAACTGCCTGACAAGCTGAGTCTACCAGTTTAACATGCCTATCGAAAGTAAATAAATAACGAAAGAAATAAGAAAGGAAGTCTAGTTTGTTTGGACTTATTCTAGTGGCTCTCTGGTGACCTCTCAGTAATCCCTAGTTTTCTGTTGTTTTAAATGCTCATAAGTCAGAACTAGAGCTTCCTGACCCTGCTCTGTGGCTTTGATTTTGTATATCTCAAATTAAGTGTAGCAGAAGACCGACCCATGCCTTTGTTTACCATCATTGCTAAAGAGAGCATTCGCTTAACAGTGTGATGGATATTTCTCTAAGCTCAGGGAAGAAAACCAGAGGGCAATTCCTTAGTTTTTGTACTTTCCCAAGCTCTAAGTGCGCAGACACTGTGAGAGGCAGAAGGTAAGAATGTGCTGCAAATCCCAGGTGCTTCTTCAAGGTACAAAACTGCCTGAGAAATGTTGGATCAAAATGTTCGCTATTCTGATCTGGGAGTTTTGTAATCCGCCAGTGAACAGAGGAATCAGAGACCTGACTCCTTAAGTAGTAAGCTAAAGGGACTTCCCTGGTGGTCCAGTGGTTGTCTCCGTGCTCCCAATTCAGGGGGCATGGGTTTGATCCCTGTTTGGGGAACTAAGATCCCACATGCCACACGGTGAGGCCAAAAAAAAAAAAAAAAAAGATAGTAACTTAAAGTCTTTTCAAACCACAGTTCGAGCAGGTTGGGGCTCAAGATTTTTCCTTGGGCAATCAGCATTCACACAGCCCAAGCTGGTACACAACACTTCTCACGTTGGAACAAATTTCCCACATTGAACAAAGCCACTAAATGACACGGCTTCACAGATGGTGCCATCCTGATGTTTTCTCTTGTCCAGGGTTGCCCTTTGATGGGACATGGTGAGGCACCGAAGCCACAGATGCCAGTTTATCTTCTCTGCTGTCTCAACTTAAATACCACTTCCTCAGGAAAGCACCCCTTGAACTTCCCCTCTTCTCCCTATTAAAAAGCCCTAAATCAGGCATCTCTGTGATATGCTCTCATGCATCCTGTGTTTCTCCTTCTTAGCACGTATGATGATTAGAGTTAATCACCTGTGCAGTTTTTTGTTTGTCATTGATTCTCTCTGCTAGACCCTAAGTTCTAAAAGGACAGCGACAGTCCTGGGGACACTGATGTAGCCCCAGCATCTAGCACACAGGATGTGCTCAGAAAATGCTTGTTGAATGAATAGATGATGGAGGAATATACAATCCCCAATGCCCACCATATCACTTTATAACTCACTCTGAAGCCATCATTTATGGCTGTGCTAAAGCTTTGGTGTCATCCTAGCTTTACTTTCTCTTAGGAAGACACACTTTTCTTCTCTCATTCTGAACTACTCAGGTTTCTAAAGCTGAGGTTCCTGAGTTTGTGGCCTCTTGAAATGACCACTGGAGTTTGGTAAAAATACAGATCCTTGGGCTCATCTCTCAGAGACACTGATTCAGTAGATCTGAATCTACTGACCAACAAGTTTGGAAATGACTGCGCTGGAGGAAAAATTTGTGAGGGATGAGGGCTAATATGTTTAATTTGGGATACTGAGGTTGGATATAAACAAAGGCATGAACAAAGAGTCCACAAGGAGATTTTTTTCCTCCATAAATAGGTGAAAAAATGCCACTAAGAATGACTGTCAAAAATTATAATAGAGTTTCCCTGGTGGCGCAGTGGTTGAGAGTCCACCTGCCGATGCAGGGGACGCGGGTTCTTGCCCCGGTCCGGGAAGATCCCACGTGCCGCGGAGCGGCTGGGCCCGTGAGCCACGGCCGCTGATCCTGCGCGTCCAGAGCCTGTGCTCCGCAACGGGAGAGGCCACAACAGTGAGAGGCCCGCGTACCATAAAAACAAACAAACAAACAACAAACAAACAAACCAAAAAAATTATAATAGATACCATTTTTTTCTTGACAGGTTAGCAAAGATTAAAAATTGGTTAATACCCGTGTGGATACAACCTTATTGGAGGACAACTTGGCTAATATGCATACTGATTGATATACTTCTAGGAAGCAATCGATGACTACACCTCACATTGCACCATTGTTTTTAGCTGTACCTGGAAACAATCTCAAGTCTATCAACAGGGAATTGCTTCAATAACTTACCCACACAATGGACTATTACGGGTCTTTAAGAAGAATGAGGCAGAATCTATATGTGTATGCATATGGAACTATTTCCAAGCCATAGTGTCAAGTGAAAAAGGGGGCAGAACAGTATTTTGTATTTGCATGAAAGGAGAAATGCCTATACCCACACACACATGCTTGAAGCGGACTATCACATCCCTGGCGAAACAGAGAAACAGCAGCAATAGTCTCTGTGCAGAGGACGGAGGGAACCAGAGGTCAGGGATAGAAGGGAGATACATCTGCATGGTAGGCTCCTTGTACTGTTCGGGTTTTTTACTTTGTGCATATACTCCCTTTAAATAAGTACTTAATAGTTATTCTATTAGATAGAGCAAGAGACAGAGACAGAGAGTGAGAGAGTGAAACAGAGTGAGACAGAGACTGGCATAAAAAGACCCCAGGCCTGCAAACAAGAGACTGTACAAGCATGGCCAGGGGCGTCTGAGCACGCCCCTCGCCTTGCCCTTGTGCTTCCATTGGGCGTGACTGACTCAGGGATTGGAGTCTGCAGCCCAGATGTGCTTTCGTTGACAGGTGTGAGTGTTCTCAGCACCTACTGAGGTCAGAAAAGGTCAAAGACTTGAGGGGAGTGGCTCTCGGTAAATGAGGTGAAACTGATGGAAGTAGGATGGTCCAAATAGACCTTTGATGGCCCAATGACTTTCCAATAGTGGTTTACATGCCCCAGTGGCCTCTAGGTGTCCCAGAAAGGTGTTAATCTGCTCTATTTATACTAGTGACAAATACATAGTTAGTGTCTGACCAGCACAGGTTCCATAAACGCTGACATTTGTCTCTGGAACAAGGAAGGTTCCTTCAATTCTTATCCAAAATGGCATCCTGTCCTTGTTCATCCATACAAAAGATACAAAGACAGCCTTTAGTATAACCACTAGAATGACCACTGGGGTAACCATTGGAAAATACTAGACCATGCTTCCTTTTGAAACCAACAGTCTTTTCCATAAGCTGTACCTCACTGGTTATCCTTCAACAAAATCTGTCCTCCTCCCCAAGCCGACAGGAATCAGAAAATTCTCTTACCAGGTGCATCCCTATGGAGGTGGCCATGGCCGTCTCAATCTCTGTTCCCACATCCTCGATGAAGGGGTACTCATATTGCCGATGGACAATCACCTTAGCCCCAGTGGAGGACACCAGGAAGGGGTTGTACTCCTCTTCGTTTAGGTACAATATGACCTGCAGCCCTGGGAGGATAAGGCAGCCTGCTGTGGTCAAAAGCCAGGAGAACGTTCCCTGGTGGTCGCCTACCTCTCCCACTGCTCTGAGATTCTCAAAACCAAGACCCAGGCATTTCCCACAAGTGAAAGGTAGACAAGGGTGAGACTGGAAACTCCAGCCTGACTTGTTCGCTGCTCTGTCTCCAGGGCTTAGCACAAAATAGGGCTCAGAAACAGTGTCACTACTGCAGGTTTGCTAAGCATAAGGAAAACTACTACCCTGCCCAAGACACGAATCTCCATGTGGTTCTCTGAGATGGGGAGTTCTGCTGGGCACCCAAAGGGACACACAGAGCTGTGGCTGCTTAAACCCTCAGGGAGAAACACCAGTGGTGAATCTGACCACTGGCCTAACTCCTCTCCCTGTTCCCACTCTTTTTTTTTTTTCTCTTGCGCCTGCAGTCTAATCTGAGCCCAGCAGACAGAGGGACCTTTTAAAATCAGGAATCAGATCAGGTCACTCCCTTGCCTGAAACTCTTTAGTGGCATTTCATTGCATACATGGGGATGCCATAGAATAAAGTCCAGAAACCTGACTGTGGCTCTCAGGGAGATGATGATGCCTCCCTCCTCACTCCACTCTCCCCTTCCATCAAGAAGCTCCAAGCAGGCTGGTCTTCTTTCTGTTTCTGCAGCACACCAAATCCATTTCCTTCTTGGGGTCCTTGGACTTGCTAGCGCCCAAAATGCTCTTCCATGGACCTTAATGCGTATTTTCCATCTTTAAATAACCCTCCTTCCAGAGGCCTTTCTGGACCTCCTTATCTGAAATAAACCCCCCATCTCAGCCCCAGCCACTCTCTCTACCCGTGCGCTGCTTTGTTTTCCTCATAGCGCTCGCTAGGATTGATAACCAGATAATATCTATGTGCTTGTTCACTCATTTATCTGTCTCTCTGCAACAAAATGCAAGCTCCCTGAAAGCAGAGATGGCATCTGTCTTATTCACCACTGTGTCCCTAAGGCTTGGAAGAGGGCCTGGCATACAGAAGACACTCAATAAACATTTGGTAAACAAATGAGAGCAGGGCCTACATGAGTTGAAAGAAGAGAACTTTGAGAGTTATTCTGACTTCTTCTATTTGTAAGTAAAGGAAACAAAGCCCAGAGTGGGGAAGCGATTTGCTCAAGGTCACACAGCCCACATTCAGCAGAGCCAGGATTGTGCAACAGTTCCCAGACTACTTCTTCTTCCCACCGACGTGTGTGCCCTGAATTATGGTTTCTTGCAGATTTGGTAAGAACACAGAGAATACAGTAACAAAGATGAGGTGTCCAGGTAGGTTTTCCTCCATGACAAGACCTTGCCTTTCCTTGTAGGAGTATATCTATATATCAAATCATGTTCAATTTGTTTAGGACCTTTCAAGAATTCCTTTTGTAGGTAAACCAGTCCAGTCTGTTGAGTTCCTGCCTTCTCTACAAAAGTCACAGTAGTAGAGTAGTAGTAATACTAATACTGGCGGTAGTAATTATTGGTGGTGATAGTAGTAGCAGCAGCAATGGTAGTAATGGTAGTAACAGTAGTAATGACAACCACATCTAGCATTTATTGTGTGTATAGTGTGTGTTATGGACTGAATTTTGTGTCTCTCCGCAGGTTGCCCCTCTACCTTATTCATATGTTGAAGTCTTAATCCCCAATGTGATTGTATTTGGAGATTCAGACTTTAGGCAGGTAATTAAGGTTAAATGAGGTCATACGGGTGGGCCCTAATCCCATAGGATTAGTGTTCTCATAAGAAGAGGAAGAGCCAACAAAGCTCTCTCTCTCCACAGAAGACAGGCCATGTGTGGACACAGAGAGAAGATGGCCAACTGCAAGCCAGCAAGAGAGTCCTCACCAGAAAGTGAATTTGCCAGCAACTTGACCATGGATTTCCAATCTCCAGAACTGTGAGAAAATAAATGTCTGTTGTTTAAGTCACCCATCTGTAATATTTTGCTATGGCAGCCCAACCAAACTAATACAGTGTGTATCAGGTCTTATTCTAAGTGCATTTTATATTTTGTCTTCTCAATTACCTTGTATCATCGATACTACTATTATTCCCTCATTATACATGAAGGGGTGTAACTTGCACTGGGTCACACAGTGAGTGGCTGAGCTGGGTTTTGGCTCCAGAATCTGTCATCTTAACCAAGATAAAGGTGTGTTTGCTTCCCTAATCTCCTGTTCAGCATGTCTGGATTTAAGTCCATCTGGAAGCTGCCTGCCCAGCATTACTCACTCCAGTTACAAGCTTAAACCCGAGTGGTTTCCCTGGGAGAAGAAACCCCAGGGTTGTCCGTGTTGCTCTCTCGAAAGCAAAGAGGAGATGTCAAAAAGGAAAACAGACTCTGATAAAGAAGGAAAGAACCGACATGGATGTTGATGGAAACACTGCAAGAAGAAAAGTTGTGCCCCAAGTTTCTGGCCAGGTGGGGAAAACCTGCATCTCTGGAAGGCCTAAAGCATCCCCAATTGTCCTGCTGCCAGCATGCTTGCCATTAGAGCACCCCAGGGTCTCCTTGGTGCAGATTTCCTTACCGTATTCACTGCCTCCCATGGAGGTGCTGAGGATAGTCTCATTCTGTCTATTGTTGAATGTGTAGCAATTCCCATACATTGGATGGTGGAAACGTGTGAAGTTCCTATGGGGGGGAGAATACAGGTCAGAAAAGGGCCGTGCTGGGAACTCCCCTCATGCACCTGAGCTGAAGTCCAAATGGGCAGTGCTAATGGGCCAGCTCTCTTTTGTGGACAGTGGATGATAGACATGACTTACTTCCCCCATCTTTCCTCTGATAGATGATAAACAAGGCCCCTCATCCAATTGACACATGTTGATGTAGAACCGCTCTCTGCTTTCTGTTCTCCCTCTTAATCTCGCCTCCATCTCCATCCTGACTTGGCATTCTTTGTGCCAATATATCTGCCCCCCATTTCCTCTACTCTTGAATTTCTCAGCCAACACTTGACTTTTTTCCATTCCAATTCCTGGCAAATGATCCCCAGAGAAGGAATTACATCATATGTGTCCTTATACTGACTTTAGAACCCAACCTTCAGGGAGACACCATTCCAATCACTCAGTTTTCGCAAGGGTCAGTATATCAACTAACATATAGAAAGGCTTAGTATTTCAAAAGAATGAAGAAAGCACTTCAGATAAGCAGGAACACTCTAGAATGTCCCGTGACTGC
The DNA here is from genome assembly GCF_963924675.1 of Phocoena phocoena. Classification (NCBI taxonomy): domain Eukaryota; kingdom Metazoa; phylum Chordata; class Mammalia; order Artiodactyla; family Phocoenidae; genus Phocoena; species Phocoena phocoena. The sequence goes on from NC_089233.1 coordinate 20,689,486, forward strand.
CCAGTCTCTACCAGGAATCTGAGTGTTATCTTAAAGGTGGAAAGTTCTGAAAGTTCACACATCTCTACATAGACCTTTCTTCCCTCCCTCTTCTTTCCCTCTCTCCTTCCTCCCTTTCTTCTTTCCTTCCTGTACTAGATCAGTGGTTCTCACTAGTATGTGTGATAGTAATATACAAGGTTATATGTCCACCATCAACTACTCTGTTTCTGTGAGTAATTTAATGAATTTAAGGATATTTTGACTCTACACCATCTCCACCTTCCTCACTGACTCTAGAGCTGAGCTCCTGTATAAGTCGTTTTCCAAAAGTCACGGTCAGTGAGAAGAGCACCTGCTACTCCCAAGACCTCAAGTTGAGCTTCAGGTGCATGCAAGGAGCCCAGCACTCAGAGCCGCTGGTCCTTGGAGCTGCGAGAGCAGCCTCTTCCCCTACTGACCTGGCATCACAGGACTCCCCATCAAAGAAGCAGGTGACCAGCAGCTCCTCAGCAGAGTAGCTCATGTTGATTTTCTTCTCCAGAGACACCTGTGCCATGATGTTCATGTAGTGCAACTTGTACCACTCCCGGATGGCATTAACCCCCGAGGTGAAGGTGTAGACTGCACAGCTGGATGTGTCATTTGAACACTGTGAATAGGAGGAGACACCAGGATGGAACTATCAGCCCTACCAGTGGCCTTCAGAAGGACTGTAAGGAACTGAAACTCTAGATCAAACACTCAGGGGAACAGGAGGGATATCTGGGGCAAGGATGGGCTTCTTCTCACTTCTGGGGCCTGGGATACATCATTCTCAAGCCTCAAGGACCAAGAAGGGGCTGAGTAAGGAAGGACACAGAGCCTCACTCTCATGACTCCCTACCAAGCGAGAAGCAAAATCAGCTTCTTCAGGGTCCCCAGACATCCAGGCTTTGACTGATTATGGCTACTGAGTTCCCACCCAACTCTCACCATTTCCTATTGGGTCAACAGTCTAGAAATCGAGATTCTAGCCCAGACTCTGCCACGACCTCTCTGCAGAATCTTGGGCAAGGCATTACCTATCCATTATTTCACCTACAAAATGTTGACCAAAATACCATCCTTCCCCACCTCACATGGTAGTTGGGAGGACATAATACCTCATAATACTCTCATAATACCTCATAATACTCTCATAATAATGAGAGTTTTATAGGGAAACTGTGGTATATTCCAGATGTTCTCATTACACAGGACTTGAAAACTCTCCTAAAAGATGGACACCAGGGCTTCCCTGGTGGCGCAGTGGTTGAGAGTCCGCCTGCCGATGCAGGGGACACGGGTTCGTGCCCCAGTCCGGGAGGATCCCACATGCCGCGGAGCGGCTGGGCCCATGAGCCATGGCCGCTGAGCCTGTGCATCCGGAGCCTGTGCTCCGCAATGGCAGAGGCCACAACAGTGAGAGGCCCGCGTACCGCCAAAAAAAAAAAAAAGATGGACACCAAAGGATGGATTTTTGTATCAAGGAGAACTTTATCTTATATAAGGACCCAGGAAGACTTCAAAAAGGCTCAGTGATTTAGAGAAAGGGCCATTTTCCCCTAGGATTTGCAACTGGAGCCATGAGGTCTCAAAATTGGCAACCGAGACTATAAAGTGGAGGTAGTTCTCATCTTGCAGAGGTGGCTGGGGCACAGAGAGGAGGGTGATGGTTGAGTTTGGCCAGGAAGACAATGGAATTCATTTCTGGTGAATGGCTGCTTCTTCAGAGTCCCTCAAATGGGACCAAGAAGGAGAGATGAGAAGTCAAGCTTTAGCACCTCACGAAGGCAAGTGCTGCTGCGAACACTGTGTGCTGCTCATTTTCTATTTTCTTCCTTCTGGTATCTGCACCCCAATTTGGCTTTGGTAGAATTTCCTTCCACCCTTTGGATACAGTCAGCTGAGACTGTCCATCAAGATGTCCTACCCTATGTGAGCCATCAGCTGACCCAAACTTGGCCAATCAGATAGTCCCCAAATGGGATCTGAATCCATCTTTATGGTTGGGTTAACAAAAAGACTGAAAACAGTTGAAGCTTATTTAATCCAGTAGCAGTATCTGAAACGACTTTTCATCATTTCTTGCCACTGGGATCCCTGAATCTTCCCTAATTTCTGTCCTTCAAGAGGCCTCCATGAGCTACTGGTTACCTTCTAAGACATTTTAATCTTAAGATTGCCTGGATCAGTTTCAGTTGTTTGCAGCTGATTCACCCTAACTGAGTGTGTTTCTTCCTGTGGGACTATAGGGCTAGTGGCAAAGGAGAAACCTGCCTGGACACACTATCCCATCCCATTCCCCGAAACCGTGAGGATGTGCATCTTACCAGCTGGAATCCTACCGAGCCCTTGGACTCATAGACATGCACGACGTCTGATGCCGTGTGAATGATTCTGCCACTGACTTTCCGCTTCCGTCCTGTGCGGAAGTCCCTTGCCTTGCTTGTCTCGCCCTTATCGAAGGCCAGCAGTGGGATCAGGTTGAGGAATTTTGACCCTGTGCCCTTCCTGGCCGAACTCCAGGACTCTGCCTCTCGGCGTTTCCGAGATGTAATCTCTGAAAAGCCAAACAGGGTCTTCAAGCTCCCTCTGGTCTCCTGTTCCAACTCAGCTAGAAGGTCCCGCACGGCACTGTACCTGTCAAGGTGGGAAGGGGGAGTCAGGGATGGAAAACCCCTCTGGCAGAAAGCTGGCACTACCCCATGCTGCTTTCCATCGATGTGCGTCAGCCTGTGCCCATCACCCCAGAGCACTTGGCCAAGAAAACCAGGCCTTTTATAATTTGCCCCCTCCAATGTGACCACTGGCTCAAGTAAATGGGGCAGGCTCCCCTATGACCCTTGTGTGGCTTCCTGTGGTTTCACCTTTGCCACCACTGTCTGCTTGCTCTCAGGGTGTGTTGATGAGTTTGCCCCAACCAGCATTTCTGGAGTGGTGACTGTCAGGTGCCTCCCATAAACCAGCCACAGTGAAGACAAGTAAATAACTGCTAACCAGGAGTCTCCCCAGGGGGCAGGCTCTGTCTCGACCCAGCATACTTGCCCCTGCCCATGGGTTCTCCTCGAATCAATGCTGGGAGGGAAGAGGTATAACTGTTACCTTGACAGCCCCCAAGGACACAGAAGCATGATCTGGGAGTTGACTACATGAAGCATAACAACACCATCTTTTAATTTTCACAATACCAAATGGTCCTGGCCTCCCTCTTAACTCTCCCCACTCTCTCTCTCCCTTGCTAGGGGCACAGGCCACACAGCATAGTGACTGAGCGTATAAACTCCAGAGCCAGACTACGTGGGTTCCAATTCCCCATTCTGGTTCTGGATGTGTGACCCTGGACAAGCCGTTTAGCCTTTCTGTGTCTCAGTTTCCCCACCTGTAAAATGGGGTTATTGGCAAGAGTCAATGAGTTTATTCTATCTATCTATCATCTATCTATCCATCCATCCATCCATGTATCTCTGTGTGTATGTATGTATATACACATATATATATATACACACACACATATATGCTGTTAAATGGTCACTGTTATTAATTTTATTAGTGTAATTATATTTGTTAATATTTCAATCCTCTACTACAACATCAGCTGCACTAGGACAAAGGCTGTGTTTGGGTCATTCACTTCCGTGCCCCAGAATCTAGCACAGTGAAGGACAATTTGTAGATGCTGAGTAAAATATTATGGAACAATGGATGAAAGGAAGAAAGGAGGGGGGTGGGAAGGAGGGAGGGTGAGGTAAAGGGAGGAAAGGAGGGAGGGAGGGATGGAGGAAGGAAGGAAGGGAGAAAGAAAGACAGACTTTGAGGTGGAGGAGGAGTTTAGACCTGATTTTGATGTTGAGCTTTGCCATCAACTCATTGATGACTCTGGGCGAGAGAGTCGCCCCTGCTCTTCCCTTCTCCCCACCCTCACACCTGCTCTGACAAATTCTGCCAGATTCCGATGTGCCTCACAGATCAGTTTTCAATAATCCTGAGAAGGATTCCTATGACCCATTTAGAACAGGTCCTGCAGCAGACAATTGGGCAGTACCAAGGGCTGATCCTGCCCAGAGCCCAGTGATCTCAATTAGTGGGGCTGGGTTCGCTCAGATGAGCTGAGATGCTTCTGGAAGTCACCTAGGTGTCACGTCTGAGTCAGTCTCCAGCTCACATTCAGGGGAGAGTGAGGGTGTGAGCTTGGAGAGCTCAGGGGAAATGGCTAAGCTGGGCTGTGTGTGTGTGTGTGTGTGTGTGTGTGTGTGTGTGTATCTCCAGGGTAGGAGGAATGCTAGTTCATTCCGGGCTCAACCACCAAGCAAAAGTGATCCTTGCAGCCTCCCTCTCTTGCCTTCCTTGAGCTAGCCCATCCTCAGAAGTAGCTGATGGACTGAAACCTTGGTACAGATTTCAAACCTGGGAGAGGGCAGTTTCCCAACACTGGCAATGAATTCAAATTTCTAAAAAGCACGATTGCAGGCTGGAGTGTGTCACCTTTGGGAGGGGCATTGGCACCTGGAGGGGGCGTGACCCCCCTCCCTGTCCCTGCTCCTTCCTCTTACCTGTAAGGATTGATGTTGCAGATGGTGACAGCAGGAAAATCCAGCTTCTGGAAGTGGACTTTGATGGAGACAGAGACGGTGTAGAAGGATGAGATGAGGAGGGCACACTGCCAGAAAATGAGGGCCACGGCTGTCAGCGTGAGCAGAATCCAGAGCAGGCGCCGGAGGCGGCCACGGGACACCACGATGCGGCGGCAGCCGTGGGTGTTGGTGTTCAGACAGTACCACCGCATCAGCTCTTTGATGGTAGGTGCCTGAGGTCCCCTCACGGGCAGATTCTTCTTGATTTTGGCTTTGATCTTCTCTCCAGCAGCCATGGTGAAGATGGGACTTGGCGGGGCAGGCAAGCTGGAGGGGCAGAGAAAAAAAAGCAGGTGAGTGGGCACAGCCCGGAGGCTGGGCGCTGGGAAACACCAGCCCTCATGTCCTCAGAGGCTGCCTTCCTCTTTCCCTCTGGCCTGGACAGTCTGTTCTGAGGCCTTGACCCTTGCTCCAGGATATTTGCTTTTGGGCCACCACAGCTGCCAAAGAGCTGCCTCCTTCTCTTGTGGCCCCCAGGCCAAGCTCTCTGGAGGCTGGGTGAGGTATAACCTGTGAAATCACTGCACGGTTTGCAGGAACTTCCCCCTAGGTGCTTGGAGCAGGAACCCTCTGGGCAACCCCATCCCAACCAGCCTCCACACCCCTCTTATCAAGCTTCATCGTGATTAGAGCATCGAGGGGTCTGATCTTAGTGTCTCCATTAGCTTGCCTTCCTTATGGCATCGTTCCTGCCTTGCCCTGCCCTCTGGTGCCCAGCTCAGTGTCTGGCACAGAGCAAGCACTTTGCAAATCGATTCTAACAGATAAAATCTGCCAAGAGAATTTCCAGGCAGCCACTCTAGATCATGTCCAGTCCCTTCCCAGCCCAGCTGTATCTTCCCAGCCTTTTCTCAGCTGCTTTACTGCAAGTGGAGTGTTTCTGTTTCATTTCTGTTTCACTTCTCTTTACTGTCAAGCCCTTAGTGTTTCTAGAGCACCTGATATAATAATAGCCTACAAATATTGACCACTTAATATTTGCCAGGCACCATGCCATATTTCCTTGATTCTAAGAGAATTTGGAGAATACACTTCGATTTAATAAAACTTTGTCTGGGGAAGAGTGTTGGAAAGCAAATGATCGTGTTCATCAATATACATGCTGCCCCTGAATTACAGAAACTTTACAATGTGAAATAATAATCTGTTAAAAAATGAACTAAAATAATATATAGTCTCATTAGCCTCACAAATGCATACAGTCTCTCTCTCCATATATCATATATATATAATCAATCTCTCTCCAAATATATATAATCTCTCTATATATTTCAGTTCATGTTTCAACAATGCCGTAAGGTAGGCATACTATTATTACTTCCAGATTACAGAGGAGGAAAATGAGCTCAGAGAGGAGGAGTAACTTGTGCAAAATTACACAGCTAGGCGCTGGATTGGAATCTTGCAGCCTTTATCACCATGGTATATGCCTTGAGGGGCCCGGTATTGTGCTGGGTGCTGCTGCCTCCCCAAGACAGTTAATTAACAGTCCGTGGGACTGAAGTGGGGGGTGGAAAGAGATGGAATCCTGAGCTATTTAATTCCCAAACTCTGGGTAGGTAGTATGGCCACTTCCTAACACTAGTATTGGTGAGCACTGGTACTGGGGAGGGGGAATATGGAAACTCTGTTTCCTATGCCTACCGTAGGTGACAGTGGCAAATTACGATATACTTGAATTTGGAGTAGGATATACAGGGCAGTCCCCATGCCCCATCACATTCTTCAAGCAGGATTCTAGCATTGAGGAAATACTTTTTCTCCACCCTGAACCCATGGGGTATTATCCAAAATCGGGAGCTGGGGCAAAGGTGGGAGGCTTTCAAGTTAATGATGTTAGTGGGTTTCAGGTTTATGATGGCAAGGATGTAGAGTGCTGTGGAAGGAAGGTGAGACATCCAAAGGCAGCCAGACCACTCTAACCCTCCACAGACGTATATGATCTTGCTGTGATCTCTGACCCTCAAAATTATGCAAGAAGCCTCTTGGCAAGAAGAATGTGATTTACTGTGTTTTATCATTTAAAATATTGCCCATCCTCATCTCCTCTCTCACTACAATCCAAAAGCAAAAATTAGCAAGAGTTTGTTTTAAGAAACCTAGATCCAGGTACAATTTCCTGTCAAATAAAACTGCAACCCAGGGAAGATTTTCTCCTCTGTGAACGTTCAACAGAAACTGTGATTCTGGAAGCTTCTGTCATCAAACCCTCCATTTTCTCACTAAAGATAACTCCTGGGGTCCCTCTGCCCCATCAGCCCTTTATCCAGGACTACCTTGACCCCAGTGGATCAGCCACCAATGTTAGTGAAACCACAGGTGAAAGAAGGGAACCCATCTTGCACAGCATAAAACATATACATGTTCACACAAATAATATTTCAACTTATAAACAAAGCAAGGTTGTAGCTACCTTTAGGTTATACTGCTTGATTAAACAAGATGCCCCTGTGGAAGAATTAGTAACTGACACCCAGCACTCACTCTTCTAAGCACTTTCCAGGTATTAACTCATTTAATTTCCACAAATATCTTCTGAGATAGGCACCATAATTTTCCCCATTATACACATGAAATTGAGACACTGAGAGGTTAAGTAGCTTGCCCAAGGTCACCCTAGAAAGCGGCTGAGTTGGGATTTGAAACCATGCCTTTAACTACAAACTGCTCCTCAAATAATAATAATAATAACAGTAACAACAACAGCAACAGCACGAACAACAGAAATAATAGCAGCTATCATTTATTGGCCCCTTACTCTACTCCCAGACTTCCTCCTCCTACTCTTTTCACACATTACCTTATTTAATCCCCATTATTATTACATGAGGCACAGAGGAGAAGACGGAGGTGCAGAATTTAGGCAACTTGTCCAATGCCACACCGGGAGGAAGGATTAAAAGAATTCTCTGGAGTTCCGGAGTCCCTCATGATTCTCTACTGCACCCCTCTCGCCCATTCCCGACCTCAACTATCCCCTAGACCTCAGCGATGGAACCCAAGCCTTGGGCTCTGGGCGCCAGGCCCGCGCTCATCCCGGGGGGCGACTCTGCAGCCCCTGACCTCCCCGCGCCGAGAGACTGGCTGCTGTGGCCGAAGCCACGTCTGCCCCAGGGCAGCCCGCGCTGAGGCCGCCGGAGAGAACCCAACCAACCCGCTTCAAGTGTTTGCTACATTCTGCAACCCCAGTCACCACAGAGGAAACATTCCAGAGGGGAAAAGGAACGATCGCGGTCAGGTCCACGCGTCTCACCAAGGCCAGGAAGGGAATGAGCGGGTGCTGGGTGGAGAGACGAGGCGGGGCGCGGCCCCGGACACCCCAGACTCGGTTTCTGAGTAACTCAGAAACGTCTCCCGCCCCAGCTCTGCGTCCCGGGCCACGGCGAGGGCAGACAGCAGAAAGCTGGACCGAATGGACTTGGGAAGGTGTCCCAGCATCCCAGGTACCGGGAGGCAGCCCCGGGCTGATGCCCGCTCCGCCGCCGACCGGGAGGGCAGTGTCCGGGAAGCCCAGGGACCCCGAGGCCACTCCGGTGCCTGAAACCCCCAAGCTGGTGCGACCCGACCCGGCTGGGCTCACCTCACTCAGTTCCGAAGGGCCCGCGGCTAGCGTGTGCGCGATCCGGGTACGCTCCGTTCTGCTCCTCGTACAGCGAGAGCATCCCGCAGCCCCTGAGACCAAGGCTCCTGTGGGTTGGGCCCCGCCCCCTGGAGCCCCGCCCCTGGAGCCCCGCCCACTGGAGCCCCCGCCCCTCTGACCCCGACCCCGCCTGCCCAGGTGTATTTCCCCAGCGGCCGAGGACTCGCGGCAGCCCAGAGTGGGCCGCGATTCTGCAGCGCCCCCTGCCATCCTGAGGCCGCACTGCGCCCCAGCCCATCCTGCGCGGCGCTTTTAGGTGGTATCGCTCAGCACCTGCTGCCGCCCTGAGGCCACCCTGCACCCTGCATTCCAGCTGGGTCTGTGCGGCACCTTCCTCAAGCACCTCGCAGCGTCTCCTGCCGCCCTGTTACTGCCCAGCGCCTTCCATTCTGGTCCAGTTGGGCGCCCTCCCGCCCCCACCATCAAGAGAAATCCCAAGTAGCCTCCTGCCCCTGGCTTCCTCCTGACGTGGATGGAGCCTGAGGCTACTTCAGTGCCCACCTGGGCAGCAGGGCTGTTCAGGCAGGCCGCTCATCCTTTAGTCTCTTCTGCTGTCTTTTTATAGGCATTCACGCTGAAAACAAGACACAAGCTTAAAAAATTGCAACTGGGAGGGACCTTGGGGTACCTCTGTCACAGGCCCCTTGAGTAGGGAAGGACACAGACAGGGGAAGCGGTCGCTCTTGCTCAGAGCTGCTCAGACTTTCCAATGCTAATCGCATTCACGTGCAGATTCTAATTCACTAGGGGTGGGATGGGGCTTGGGAATTTGGATTTCTCAGGTGATGCTTCTGTTGCTGGTCCAAGGACCACACTTTGAGTTAGCAAGGGGCACTTGCCCAAGTGAGTGGTTCAGTATTTGGGGAGGGCAATTTAAAGAAAATCGTCTTTTAAAATCTCAACTGTTTTTTATTTTCTGACAATACATCCTCATAGTTAAGAACTCAAAAGATAAAGAGAAAATGGACGTCTTTCCATAATCTGCAACCCCCACTAAATACCGGTAACATAGTTACCAGTATGTATATATAATGATGTACATACTATTCTTTAATTTAACTTTGTTTTAATGACAATACACTGCACAGTTAGGTTCTCATTGTAAAATAAAGCCAGCTTTTTCACTTCATGATATATTATGTGTAACTTTCCTTGCCAATAACTACATTTACCCAAGTATTCCTTTCACATAACTTATTTAATCGATCTATTGATATAGTTTAAGATTTCCTCTAATTTTTCACTAATATAAATTATTCTGTAAAATATCATGTACATCTCTGACTATTTCCTTGGGATAAATTTCTACTGGTGTATTTTTTTTTTCTGTCAATGTACTTACCCAGTTTAATTGGTACAACAAAAAGAACAGTTAAGAGAAAAGGGCAGGCTACAAAACAATATATAGAATAATAGAATATATATCAAAATATTTAAAAAGAGGTTATCTCTTGGGGTAAGCTTACAATTGAATTTTACTTATTTGTGTTTTCTTGTGTTATATATATCACAAATTTTACTTGTTTTATATATATATATATATACACACACACATATCACCTGTGCCATAAAAATAAGAATGTTTTTACAAGGTGGGAGCTAGTTGAAGTCAGGGATAAGACTTAAAATCAGCTCTACATCACCATAGGATATAATGAATTTAGGCTGGATTGGCTTCTTTTTAAAAATCCAGTTAAAATTTATATACAGTGAAATGTACAGATTTTACAGGTTCAATGAGTTTTGATAAAGGTATACACTATGTACCATCACCCTAATCAATATATAGATTACCCCAGAAAGTTCCCTCAGCTCCTTTTTACTCACTTCCCACATAGGCAACCAGTGTTTCCTATGGCAATAATAGATTAATTTTTTTGGTTCTTAAATTTCATGTAAATGGAGTCACATAGTATGTACTCTTTTGTGGCTGGTTTTCTTTCCTGAAATCAGTTCTGGCTTTTGTTTTTCCACTATGCCATCACTGCTTCTGCTTACTGAGTTATTATTACCCCAGTTTTACAGATGATGGGACTGAGACTCAGAAAGCTGAAGTTTACCATTTGTAAGTAAGTGGTAGAGCCAAGATGTGCATTCAAGTCTGCTCTGTAGAATACAAAGCCTACACACTTACCCACAAAGCTTCATGAGAATCTTGCTGTGAGTGGGACCAACCCTCATCCTCTCAGGCCCCACATGAAGAATGATGGAAAGTCCTTGCCTGGAACGGCTGAGATGCAGAGAAGCCCCTCACTTCCTAGGCCATGGGGCAACGAGCCTTCTGTCAAGGTGCTTGCATAAGGCATAGTTGATCGAAGTTGTAAAAATCGTCTTTGGTACAGGGTGGTGTTGTCTCTGAACCATCTCTGTCATCATTAGACCATAGGCAACTTCTTTTCCCTTTGGAAGCATCATGTCCATATTTATGAAATATATCTACAATCTACTTCTCATTACCTCTGGGGCCACCACTGTGCTCCAATCCATCATTTCTCTCACCTGGACCGTTGCCATAGCCCCCTAACTAGTCTCACTGAGTCTGTCCTCTACAGCCTGTTGTCAATTCATTACCCAAAGGGATGCTATTCAATTAGTCAGATCATGTCACCCTTCTGTTTAAACCCATTCAATGGTTTTTTACTTCATTCAGAGTAAAAACCAAAGCCTTCATGTCACCTACAAGGTCCTCCATGACCTGACCCCTGTTATCACCCTTCCCTTATCTCTTACCACCCTTACTCTGGCTCATTCTGCTTCTTCCTCATTGAACTCCATGTTGTTTCTTGTATAAGACCGACACTCCTGCTTCAGGGTTTGCTATCTGAACTGCTCTCTCTCTCTCTCCACACACACACACACACACACACACACACACACACAGTCACTTAGATATTTCCGTGGATTATCCCCTTGCCTCCTTCAAGTCTTTGAGTTATTGTTTTTCTATCAGTTAGAACTTCCCTGGTTACCCTATTTAAAATCACAATGTTTGGACTTCCCTAGTGGTCCAGTGGTAAAGAATCCTCCTTCTAATGCGGTGGGTGTGGGTTCAATCCCTGGTCGGGGAGCTAAGGTCCCCCATGCCTCGGGGCCAAAAAACCAAAACATAAAAACAGAAGCAATATTGTAACAAATTCAGTAAAGACTTTTTAAAAATAAAATAAAATCACAATATTTCCTATCATTCCAAATGCCTCCTACCTGCCTTCCTGTGTTATTTTCTTGTATGGCAGGCCCAGTTAAGAACAGGAGGATTGCCACGCTTACCCCACAGCTGATTCCAGGTGCACCAGTCGTGCAACATTGCTATGGCAACTGATAACTGGTACTACTTCACTCAAACAGGAGCTTTGAAAGACCCAAACATTTCAGGACTACTGGGACTAGTGACAGGCTTAGCAGCGAGAGCTTAGAGCCTGGGAAATGCAACCACAGGGGCCGAGTTCAGAGAACATTAAAATCACACTCAAAATCAGCTATTCCTTCCTCAATGCTACTGGAAGCTTGTGGCTAGAATTAGTCTTGGTAAAGTCACTTGGTTTCAGTTAACAGAAATAGACTCAAATTAGCATAAGCAAAACCAAAAAAATTATTAAATGGATGCAGGCAGAAGTCTTTTGAACAGGATCTGAAGAAACACAAATAAGGCCTCAGGAGAGTGGGAACCAGGAACGTTCTGGATCTCTCAGGAGGAGGATTTTGTGGGCTTTCTTGAGTTCTCAAACCCCTTCTCAGTGTAAGCGGAGGCCAAAAAGAATTTGATTAGCCACTAGTATGCAGATGAGCAAGACTTTTGGGATCTGTTGTCTTCATGCCTGGTCCAATCGGCTAGCACCATGAGGGTAGGATTAAGCATGGCAGTACATGTCCACCGCTATGGGTGGATGGGCAATTCTCAGAGAATGTGGCTATAAGTGAAGAAGAAACCTTAAAATGAAGTGAGCCAACACATCCTTTTGTGTTAATAGTACTACTTCTAGGCCATTTAGGAAAAGACAACATTAGATAAGATTTACACTGTCCCCTAAATGCACAGATTTTATAGATTTGCTTGCCCAAAACACTGGTATAGTGGTCATCTGTTTTCTTTCTTTTTTTATCAACACTTATTTCCTCTTATTCTGGAGACATCCTGAATATCCTTTGGAGACCAATTCATCCTCCTTTCCTAGTACTTGAAACTGTGGTTCAAGCTGGGTTGATCACACCTCTGGCTCTAGGTCTAGCCAATCCGCTTATCTTATCATTCAGGTCACAGTGTTTTGCTCAGGAGTGGGCATGGGCCCCAATCCAATCCAATGAGAGTCAGGCCCACCCAGGACATTTTCTGAAAGATTGAAAAGGAGAACTTCTTTTACTGTTGGCGCTAACAGCAGAAAGAATTGTGTAATCTAAGAACTGTTGGGAGAATCACATGGGACCTGGGAGAAAAGGAGAGCTGAGAGATGGAGAGTGTTCCAGCCCTGATGATAAAATGTGAGTCCCTGGACCCAGCACTACCTGAAGCTGGGTATACCTCCTGGATTTTTCAGTCATGTGAGCCAATACATTTGCTATTGTGCTTAAGACATTCTGAGTTCAGTTTCTCTCACTAGAAATCAAGAGAGCCCCAACCAACAATCTGCTTGGAGAGGGCGATGCCATCTTCCACTCCTTAAAGTAAGGGTATTCCATATCCAGTCCCAGACGCAGGATCTACAAACTTTCTGGGGAACATTTTTCTATGCCAGATGACACCAGTGAGGGCCATCTTCCACAACTTGCTAGGCACATGAGAGGTGGTGGCATGGTAGAAGATCATTCTTATTTCTTAATCTGACCCTAGCTCCCAATGACCTGGATACTATTTCTGCATACAGACTTAGCTTAGAGCAATAGCATTAATTGTTGTAATATTAAAGAAATGTAAATTTGGTTACATTCATCTTCTAGGACACATTTTTCTCCAAGAGGCACACATGCTTCTAACAAAAGTTAGCATCATTATCTAGCGTAAGAAACATTCTTTTGTTAATCAGATTTTTTAAGGCCCAAGAGACATGCACAGATTACCTATGATGACGGGAACTTATTGAAAGCACACAAGACGACTATTACAGGACAGTTCTTGATGGAATCTGTTTCTCCTGCCTACATGGAATCCATTCCACTTTCTACTGGCAACAGAACCTATGTTTTCCTTTGGGAAATCCTCGTCCCCTACCTTATGGCCACGTGATTCTGGGAGGAACCCCCACCCCTTCGACACCAATCATAATATATTCTCTCTGGCCATCATTGGTTCAGGAAAGGCATGCTTCCCAAGCCAGCTGATAAAAACCTTCCCTTAAGGAGAATTTAACCAGCATTTTTGCCAACATGTGAAAAGTCTTCTCAACCTCCTAGCTATGTCAGAAGGGTTTTCACTGCCCTATATCCAACCTGCTAGGCCTTTGACAATTCCACATTTTAGCATACATCATCTAAAACACTCCACTTCTAGTATTATTTGTAATCCGAGTAGAGCTCTGTATTTTGCAAGTATCTGAAACAAGCAACTCTGAACTAGTTTAGGTTTTAAAATGGAACAAATTATCTCATGTACTGAGGAGTTTGGTTTCAGCTTAGCATAAACCTGGATTCAAAAGATGTCACCAGGACTTTTTATCTCTGCCTTTAAGTCTCGACCCTACTTTCTCAGTGTTCATGCCATTCTCTGTCCAGTGCAATCACAAGATGGCTGCATTAGCTCCAGCCCCTAAATGTGCAAAACTGAGTCCAGCAGGACTGGTGGCTCCAGCATAGATCGTACGATTAGTTCTGAATGATCCTAAGCAGGCTTTATTACCTTGCTTGAAGCATGTCCTAACCTCTAACTGAAAGCTGTGATTAAAATAAAGAATGTGCTGATTGGCTTAGGTTTGGATCACATGCTTAGGTTTGGAATCACCTTTACCCAAAACACATGATCTGAGAGTGAGAAAAGGGTCGTTTCCCCCAAAGCAAAATCCAAGTGAATTCTGGGTTGCAAAACAGCTAATCTTCCATAATTTCCCCAATTTTGCCTTCTTTGGCACTTGCAATTGATAGTTGTCTCAGTGAAACACTGTTTTCTCTTGGCTTCTATGTTGTATCAATTTATCTAAAATTTATTTCTGCTTTTTGAAACTTTTTGTAATGTGGAGTCCGTAGAGACTCTGGGTTTTAGAGGATCAAGGTTCAGGGACTCAGGAAACCGGTCATGAGAAATATCAATACCAGGAAATCTTAAACCTTCTGGAGAGTCAGAGGAGATCTAAAGGGGTTTAAAAGGTTTGGTTAAACTGATAATAGGGCTTAGGCCTCAGTGACACAGGATTGGCTAAGTGTGGGAACCCAGTGGTAATAAGTAAGCTTGTTCCCAAGTATGGCTCTTTCCAGGATTCCTGTGGCTCTAGAATAATATCCCTCTGTTCTTGCGGATGTTAACTTGATGTTACAAGGATGAGATCAAGACTCTCTGTCCATGCATGCTCACTGACCAGTTTTGGAAACCTACTGTCTTTGATCACTGGGGAAGAGGGAACAGGATCCTTAGGTTCACTTGTGTGAATTTCATGATTTTTCTGATGCTCCTTCTCTTGCAGGAAGGTCTCTTTAGATGATCAGCACCGTGGACAGCAGCCATGGATGCCGTTGTGGGTTCTCCCATTTCGCGGGAGGTCTCTAATGGTATGTTCCTCTCTCACAAAATGCCACTTGCAGATTTGAGATGGATACTGCAAGAAGGATGAAAGAGTGAAAGTGACCTCCTCCAGCCAGGTTGTTCAATCAGCACAGGTGACAGATAAGAGATGTCACACTCAGATTGCCTTTAGAACTAAAAAGGTACAGTCGATCCCTGATATTTACTCTTGCAGTAGTTATGTTCTGTGAAGTCACACAAACACCGAATTAGCGAATACTGAATCATTTCTCTTAGGAGAAATAGAGAGTTAGTTTCCTGCAAGCCTCTGGTCACAACGTATTCATCAACTGATAAATACATAACTTTTAGAATGTGTGTTTCTGTTTAAAAATACCTTACTGTTGGTTCATCAGCATTGAACGACCCATGGCATGATGACTCATGCACTAATGAAGCTTATCTAATGCACATATTTTCTCTGAAAGGCACATCACAGCCTTCTTGTGCATGGGAACACTGGACAGCACATAAGCACTACAATTGAGGGCCGTTTTAAACAGCAAAACCACCAACAAAAGGCACAAAAATATGAGAGAATGGCACTAAAGAGGCTGTAAAAATATAGCATGAGAGCTCAAACAGAAAGGCAGAAAAGATGGACATCCCGGCTCAAGAAGAGAGAGAAAATTTGCTCCTCCTCTACCTTTTCCTTCTACTTGGAAAGATTAGATGATGCCTGCCTACACTAGTGAGGATGATCTTCTTTGCTCAGTAGTGTTTCAAATGCTAATCTCTCAGAAACCTTCACAGAAGCACTCAGAAATAGCGTTTTACCAGCTATGTGGGCATCCCTTAGCCCAGTCAACTTGACATGTAAAATTAACAGGATACAAAAGGGACTCAGAAGTTATAGAACCCAAATCCCATATGGTCCTCCATGATTTAATTTGCTCTTCGTTTTCTGTGTGTTAGGTGGAAGATTAGGTTATTGATATGATATCTTTCTTCTTTTTTTTTTTTTTTTTTTGCGGTACGTGGGCCTCTCACTGTTGTGGCCTCTCCCGTCGTGGAGCACAGGCTCTAGACGCGCAGGCTCAGCGGCCAGGGCCCACGGGCCCAGCCGCTCCACGGCATGCGGGATCTTCCCAGACCGGGGCACGAACCCGCGTCCCCTGCATCGGCAGGCGGACTCTCAACCGCTGCGCCACCAGGGAAGCCCTTTTCTTCTTTTTTAATATAGGTATTTAAGGCTATAAATTTCCTTCTAAGAACTGCTTGAGCTATGTCCCGTAAATTTTGCAATGTTGTGTCTTCATTTTCACTCATGTCAAAGTATTTTCTAATTTCCCTTGTGCTTTCTTGTTTGACCATTGGTTATTTAGAAGCATCTTGTTCCATTTCCACATGTTTGTGAATTTCCCACATTTCTTTCTGTTACTGATTTCTAATTTCACTCAATTGTGGTCGGAGAACATATGATGTATGATTTCAACCCTTTTAAATTTACTGAGGCCTCTGCTTTATGGCCTACCATACAGTCCGTCCCGGAGCCCTACATGGCTTAGTGCCATTAAACCAGTTACCTCACTAACCTCATATCCTACTACTTGCCCATCATTTACTCACCTCCACACTGGCCTCATCGCTTTTTCTCAAACAACCCAGGCATGTTTTTTGGTTTTTTAAAAAAATATTTATTTATTTATTGGGCTGCGCTGGTCTTCATTGTGGCATGTGGGATCTAGTTCCCTGATCAGGGATCAAAACCGGTCTCCCTGCATTGGGAGCGTGGAGTCTTAACCACTGGACCACCAGGGAAGTCCCAACCCAGGCTTTTGGGCTACCCTCTGCCTGGAATGCCCTTCTTCCTAATTTTTGCCTCGCTCAAGATCTCCTCCAGATCCTTTCTCAAAAGTCACCTTACCAACAAGTATTTCATGACCACTCTATTTAAATTAGGTTTATTCCCCCTAACTGAATTCAAGATACCTAATAGAAGCTTTCAAATTTTGTTTCACAAAACTCTATACCATGATGTTAACGGTGACCCCCTGGAGTTGTAAAGGACACATTCTGCTCCAAGTATTAGAAGCCCTGATTAACAGTGGCTTAAACAATGAGTGTAGAGAACACAACTAAAGCAGTGCTCAGATGGAAATTTATAACTTGAATGCACATATTTTAAAAGAATATTTCTTGGCAAGGATGCAGAGAAACTGGATCTCTCATACATTGCTGGTGGGAATGTAAACTGGTACTCTGGAAAGCAGTTTGGCTGTTCCTTATAAGACCAAACCCGAAAAAAACCCCAACCCAACCCAAACCAAACCAAACCAAACCGAAAAACCAAACACGCACTTACTATAAAACTTAGCAATCATATCATATTCTTGGGCATTTTCCCCAGACATGAAAACTTATATTCAGACAAATATCTTTATGTGAATGTTCATAATAGCTTTATTTGTAATAGTCAAAAACTGGGAATAACTCAGAAGTTCTTCCATAAGTGAATGGTTAAACACACTGATACATTCATGCAGTGGAATACCACTGAGCAATAAAAAGAATGAATGTGGATAAATGTAACAGCATGGATGGATCTCAAGGGCATTATGTAAAGTGCTAATAGCTAATTTCAAAAGGTCATACTCTAGAGGATTCCATTTATGTAACTTCTCAAATTGACAAAACTATGGAGATGGAGGACAGATTGATGGTTGCTAAGGGACAGGGATGAGGGTAAGAGAGGGTGAGTGGGAATATAGAGGGGCAGCAGGAGGGAGTTGCTTTGTGGTGATAGACCAGTTCTGTATCTTGACTGTAGTGTGGTCACATAAATCTATCCATGGGACTAAACTGTGCAGAATTCCCTCCTCTCACATATACAAATGAGTACATTTGAAACTGGTGAAAACTAAATAATTGTAGTCATTCAACGATGTTGTACTGATGTCAGTTCCCTGGCTTTGATATTGCACATCAGTTATATAAGACATCATCATAGGTAGAAGTTGGCTGAAGGGTTCAAGGAACTCTATGTACTAGTTTTGCAACTCCTTGTGAGTCCTGTATTATTTCAAAACAAAAAGTTAAACAAATTTTAAAGAATATTTGAAAATTGACCCTCTAAGCTACCATCTCAAGAAGCTAGAACAAGAACAGCAAAATAAAACCCAAAGAAAGTAGAAGGAAGGAAATGATAAGAGCAGATAACAACAAAGTAATACAGATAAGTTAATTATATAGTCTTGATCTCTGGTAGTGTAAGTCCTCATTCTTCAAGATTATGTTGGTTATTCTAGGTCTTTTGCACGTTCTTATAAAATTTAGAATTAGCTTGTCAGATTCTACCAAAAAAGCTTGCTGTGATTTTGATAGGGAATGTATTGAATCTATAGACCAATTTTATGAGAATTGGCATTACAATATTGTCTTTACAATATTGAGTCTTCTAACCATGAATATGGTATATCCTTTCATTTATTTGGGTTTGCTTAATTTCTTTCAGCAATATTTCATAGTTTTTAGTTTAGAGGTCTTATGTTTCTTGTCAGATTTATTCCCAGATATTCAATGGGTTTTGGCATTGTCATAAATGATTTCATTTTTAATTTCATTTTCTGCTTGTGTTACCAGATGCTAGAAGTTAATGCAGCTGCTCAAGGATGTCAAGGTCCAGTCTCCTGTTTTCTTTTGCTCCACCGTCCTTTGCGTCTCAGGGTCACAAGCTGACCTCTTCATCCCTTGGTCTGGAATATCTTTCCTGGGAGGAAGAAGCAAGTGACAAGGTGGAAGGGTTAGCACCTAGACTCGGAAAGAAAAACTTTCCAAGAAATCTCTACAGAGATGTCAGGCACTAGAACTCTGTCTGGCTACTCCTAGATGCAGGGGAGGTAAAAATGGAATTTTTAAACTGGGTTCATTGCTGCCCCAAACAAAAATCAGAGTTCTATTGTTAAATCATAAGGGGAGAATAGATATTAGGTGGGCAACTAGCACTGACAGCCACAGTGCAGAAAACGATTTAGCACCTTCATAGCACCATGTACCCTTACCAACCTCCAATATGGCTAAGGACAGTTTTTATTTAATTCAGTGTTTCATGTTATTTGACTTATGTAAATATTACTCCATACTGATCTGTGTCATGTACTCTAATTTCCTCCCTTGGTCAACTTTTGTGTTTTCCTTGGAGTTGTGGTTTCTTGTTTTTGTTTGCTTAGTTTTCTACGTCACTGTCTCTAACTCTTTCTAAACTCTCCAACAGAATTGCAAAATTTCACTTGAAAAAAATTTTTTATGTAGTCAGACACATCAAGTTTCCCTTTTTCCCACATCTTTCCTGGAGTCTTCTGTAATCTTACTCCTCCTGAGCTGGTTGTTCACTAGCATTCTGGAATTTTCTTTAGCCTCCCCTTGTGTTGGGTTGTCTGTCGGTCTTAATGGTTTAACCCCTCATTTTTGTTGACTATGTTTTCTAATAGCCCTGACAAAAAAGTCATGGGAAGTATATTTTCTGAGGCATTACCTTTGTTCCATCCTCACACTTGATTCAAGTATAGTTTGTCTGGGAATAGAATTATAGATTAGAAATTATCCATCATTATTTTGAAGGCATTACTTCATTGTGTTTAGCTTCTCATTTTGCTTTTGAAAGTCTGATGAGATTCTGATTTCCACTTTTTTACCCTTTTTCTTTTTGTGACTGTGTCCTATGTTTTCACTATGAAAGTTTTTATGATATTTTTGTTCTTGGGATTCTAAATTTCCCAATTACATGCCTTGGTGGAGATCTTTTTCAAATACAATGTGCTGTATACTTTATTTTTTATTATTTATTTATTTTTTTTTTACTGCGGTACGCGGGCCTCTCACTGTTGTGGCCTCTCCCGTTGCAGAGCACAGGCTCCGGACGCACGGGCTCAGCCGCCATGGCTCACGGGCCCAGCCGCTCCGCGGCATGTGGGATCCTCCCGGACCGGGGCACGAACCCGTGTCCCCTGCATTGGCAGGTGGACTCTCAACCACTGCACCACCAGGGAAGCCTTGCTGTATACTTTTAATCTAGATGCTCATGTTCTTCAGTCCTGGACATTTTCTTCTATTATTGCCTGCTGGAAATTACTGCTCTCTTGGTAGAATTACTGTCAGTTGAGTATTGAACTTCAATGAATTATTTCTCATTATCTTTTCTTTCCTCTTTCCCATCTGTTTTCTTTTTAATTCTGTTACCGAATGCAAGTTTCTGTGCCCAGCTCACAGTGAGGTCAAACAATACTGAAACGTCAGAGTTTGGAGCAGAGAAAGGTTTATTGCAGGGCCATGCAAGGAGAATGGGCGGCTCTTACCCCCCAAAACCCCGAACTCCCCAAAGGGTTTCAGCAAGCATTTTAAAGGACAGGTGAAGGAGTGGCACCCCAGGGTCTGTGATCAGCTCGTGCACAATTCTCTGATGGTGAAATAACAGGTGGTGTCACAGGGGTTAACGTTATCAGTCCTTAGACTCCAGGAGGCTATGTGTTCATGGTCATCAAGCAGTTAACATCTTCCATTTGGTGAGGTTTTTAGCATCTGTAAAACGACTCTGGAAATGTGCATCAGATACTATTATCTAGGTACTTCAAAGAGGAGCTAAAGTAGAGGATATGAGGGGGAGTGTGTCCCGGGAAGGCCCCATAGGGTCTTGCTTGGTTACAGTTCTACTTTCTAGGAGATTTCTGCAACTTTATCTTCCAACTCTTTTGTTCAACTTTAAATTTCTTCTATCAAAACTTTAATTCTGGGCTTCCCTGGTGGCGCACTGGTTGAGAGTCCGCCTGCCGATGCAGAGGACATGGGTTCGTGCCCCAGTCCGGGAGGATCCCACATGCCGCAGAGCGGCTGGGCCCGTGAGCCATGGCCGCAGAGCCTGTGCGTCTGGAGCCTGTGCTCCGCAATGGGAGAGGCCACAACAGTGAGAGGCCTGCATACAGCAAAAAAAAAAGTAAAAAAACTTTAATTCCCAAAAGTCATTTATATTCTTATTTTTAAAAAATCATGTTATTGCTTTATAGATGCCATATCTTTTCTTATCTCTTTGAACATGTTAAGTACAATTTTTAAAAACTTTTCTTTAGCTCTCTGCTTTGTCTCAATTTTCTCCAAAGGAAGGAAAATGTCTTACTTAAATGTCTGATGATCCTGAGCTATTTATCTTTAACAGTGAGTATTAAAAAGCTGTGGATATGAGGTGTGACTTTTCTTTTTTTTTAATTGCGGTATAGTTGCTTTACAATGTTGTGTTAGTTTCTGCTGTACAGTGAAGTGAATCAGCTATATGTATACATATATCCCCTTGTTTTTGGATCTCCTTCCCATTTAGGTCACTAAGTAGAGTTCCCTGTGCTATACAGCAGGTTCTCATTAGTTAACAGGTTTATACGTAGTATTGTATATATGTCAATCTCAATCTCCCAATTCATCCCTCCCACTTTCCCCCCTTGGTGTCCATATGTTTGTTCTCTACACCTGTGTCTCTGTGTTTCTGCTTTGCAAATAGGTTCATCTGTACCATTTTTCTAGATTCCACATATATGCATTAATATACGATATTTGTTTTCCTCTTTCTGACTTACTTCACTAGGTGTCACTTTTCAACTCAGAGGGCCTCAATGTTCGGAAGGAATCCAGCCATTTGTGTCAGACTCCCAAATGTCACTGTGTGCAGACCTTTTTTTTTTTTTTTTCTTGCGGTACGCAGGCCTCTCACTGTTGTGGCTTCTCCCGTTTCGGGGCACAGGCTCCGGACGCGCAGGCTCAGCAGCCACGGCTCACGGGCCCAGCCTCTCCGCGGCATGTGGGATCCTCCCGGACCGGGGCACGAACCTGCTTCCCCTGCATCGGCAGGAGGACTCCCAACCACTGCGCTACCAGGGAAGCCCTGTGCAGACCTTTTTCAGAGCCCCTTTTCTCTAGAAAAGAATGCCAATTTCCTGCTGATGGTCCTCTGTACCAGTTGGGACCAAATGGCAAAAGTGGGTTGGGTCAGGGATGGCTTCGCGATCTTTAGGTGTTAGTCTCTTACTTGGTTCCCTACTTTTCAGAATAGTTCCTCTTGCCTGTCCTTTACTAGGGCTTTAAATTTGGAAACTCTCCGAAGTTGGAAACTTTCTAGTTTAATGTCTTTGTCGAATATACTTCATGTTGGATGTTGGAGCTAGAAGCATCTTTGCCTTGGATGTGTGTGATAAGTGAGGGTACCTAAGCATCTAAATACATAGACTTTCAACCAGGCTCCCTATTTTAAGACCCATGCTTTACCCCATCTTTTACTGCATCTGATGCTTCTAATTCCTGACTGTATTAGTTTGCTAGGGCTGGGATAAAAAACTACCACAGATTGGAGGGCTTGAACAACAGACTTTTATTTTCTCACATTTCTGGATGCTGGAAGTCTGAGATCAAGGTGTTGGCAGTGTTGTTTTCTTCTGAGGCCTCTGTCCTTGGCAGGTGGCTGTTTTCTCTCTGTGTCTTCACATGGTCTTCCCTTTGTGTGTGTCTCGGTCCTAATCTCCTCTTCTTACAAGGATATCAGCTGTATTGGACTAGGGCCCACCCTAATGACCTCGTTTTAACGTAATTACCTTTTTTAAAGATCCTATCTCCAAATACAGTCACATTCTGAAGTACTGGGGTTAGGACTTCACCACAGGAATTTGAGGGGAGAGGCAGGATACAACTCAACCCATAACACTGAGCTTTTAGAGATTCAACAACTTAGTTTGCTTGTTGTTTTCCTCTTCTCTGTGACTATTTGATATTCATATTTCTCAGTTCTGGTAATATCTTTACCTGATTTCCAGCTTTTGAAACAGTCTTGACATCTCTCTGTTGGATTACCTGTTATTAACTTGACAGCATTACCTCTCTTTTATAGTTCCCTCTGTGTCACAGGGAAGAAGCCTAGAAGTACATTTCCAAGAATCTCTTTCCTAATGTTTGCTAATGAGAGGTACCCACAAAGAATTCAGAAGATAAAAGAGAAATTGTTATTCTCTGGTAGCTATTGTGGGCGGATGGGTGAGCAGACAGTAAACTTGAAGTTCTCAGTATCTCCCAGTCAAGGACTATAAATCACTCCTTTTAATTCTACCGTTAGCTGGGAAGACCATAGGTTCTCCTAGAGCTACTGAGCAGGGCTGGGATTAGGGTGAGGTGAACAGGGTAGGGTCGTGCAAATGCACGATCAGACTGTTTTCTGTTTAAAATATTTAAATTAAATTTTTTTTAATTAAAAAATTCTGTTTTAAAATTCTGGCATTTTTTTCACCATAGATTTTTTTTGCATTGTTTGCTTTTAAAAAAATATTGTATTAAAATATTCTTTATTTTGATAAGTGAGTTGTGATGGTTAATTTTAAGGGTCAACTTGACTGGGCTAAGACATGCCTGGATCGCTGGTAAAACATGATTTCTAGGTGTGTCTGCGAGGGTGTTTCTGGAGGAGATTAGCATTTGAATGAGTAGACTGAGTACAGAAGATCCACCCTCACAAGTGCAGCTGGGCATCACCCACTCCACTGAAGACCTGAATAGAACAAAAAGGCGGAGGAAGGGTAAATTTGACTTTTTCTGCTTGAGCTGGGCCATTCATCTTCTCCTGCCCTTGGACATCATGACCCTGGTTCTTGGGCCTTCAGACTCAGACTGGGAGTTACACCATTGGCCCCAATCTCAGGTCTTCAGAGTCAGAATGAATTATACCACCAGCCTTCCTCGTTCTCTGGCTCACAGACAGCAGATTGCAGGACTTCTCAGCCTTTACAACCATGTGAGGCAAGTCCTATAATACATTTATACACATCTACTCTGTTAGTTCTGTCTCTCTGGAGACCCCCTAGCACATGAGTGTTTTGGTATCCTCTTAAAGTCTGTATCGAAGGTGACGGCCTCACTAGTCTCACCCTTTACCTGGCCCTGCCCTTGGTAGGCACAGAGCTGCCAGGTTGCTCCGGAGATTCTCTCGCTTTGGTGCTGCGGGGTGAGACTGGTGACAATGACCTGCCTGCCCTGCTTTCCCCAGCTTTACATTGGTGGGGTGAGCCCTACATTTCCCCTTCCTAATCAAAGCACACAGAGTGGCTTCTGTTTTGATAGAACTTTGATTTACACAATCTTTCATTAGCTGTATTCTCCTTTCTTAATCTCTCTTTTGTAGATTTATATCTTTTTTATTCTTTTATTTTCTCTCTCTCTCTCTCTCTCTCTCTCACACACACACACACACACACACACACACACACATCTTACCTACTGGATCTGTTTCTCTGTAGAACCCTGACTAACACAAAGCGTTAGTGTTAGTGATATCACTTGATATCAACATGACTTATCTCTGAGTGACGTCAGCCTTCATCATCACTTGGTTTAGGGAGTGTCTGCTCCATCACAAATTTACTATTTCCCCCTTCCCACAGTTTGTTCTTTGGAAGCAAGTCATGAAGTCTAGCCCACACTCAAGGGGTAAATGTATTTAAAAATAAAACCTCCTATCATTGCATCAAGTAAGAATCAGTGTTGCTATAAATAGAGGGTGAATGTAAAAATGAATAGAGGAAAACAAAACAATATTATTATAATCTATCTAGATACTTGTTCAGTTATCTAATCATAACAAATTACCCCACAACTTAATGGGTTAAAACTATACAACAATTTGTTTTGCCTGTGAATCTGCAGTCTGGGCAGGGCTTGTTAAGGAAGGCTTGTCCTTGCTCCATGGACATCACTTGGGTGGATTGACTGAAGGCTGGGGGACCCTCTTCCAAGACTACTCACTTGCATGGCCGGCAAGTTGGTGCTGGTTGTCAACTGGAGCTCAGTCAGGGCCCAGGGCCCAGAGCTTCAGCCTTGATCCCTTTCCATGCGACCCTCTCAGTGTGGCTTGGGCTTCCTCACAGCATGGTGGCTGAGTTCCCAGGGTAAACATTCTGAGAGAGAGACAAATGGAAGGTATATACCTTTTATGATATGGCCTCAGAGTCACATAGTTTCACTTTTGCTGAATTCTGTTAGTCAAGGCAGTCACAGAAGCTCACCAAGTTTCAAAAGGGAGGGGATGTAGATTCTACTTTTGATGGGCTTGATGGGGAGTAGCAAGGTCCTCAAAGAGCATGTGGAATAAGAACTACAAACTAGGCCATTACTCCTGCTGCTGAAGGCTCTGAACTTGTTTAAAAAAGGAGAGAAAGAAAGAGATTAGCAAGTGGTGGAGAGGTTTACAAAACATACTAGCACCACACTGAGACTTTTCCTTTCACAAGGAAATGAATGACAGGAACATACTTTGCTTATAATGTATGTATGAGTCTATATAGCTACCCTGAACTTGCGCTTCCTTGACATATGAAGCTTTTTCATGTCCTGTGTCATTACACATGTAATTTTCTCTTCTTAAATTTCCTTTACTCCTTTCTTTGCCTAGAAAACTTATTTTCTTTCTTCCAAACCCAGCTTCACTCTCTGAGGCAAGAACAACATCTTGTTTATTCTAGCCCTTATTTTACCCTTGCATTATAATTTCTCTGAGAGCCATTAGGCTTCCCAACTTCACTCACTACATTTTGAATTCTTAAAACATAGGAGCCACATGTTATTTGTAATTGTAAGTTTTTGGCCATTTTATCTCTGCCTATAACACCTCATTTCCATACTACATTTCCTGTCCGGTCAACTCCTATTCATCCTTAAAAACCCAGATTGACTAACACTTTCTAAATGCAGTGTTCACTATCTCCTCCCCATTGAGGTATTAACTTCCTCTCTGTACTGTCACCAGATTTCATTTGTATTTCTATGGCAATGTCCAGATGTTACAGTGTAATTCATTGGATGGTATGTCAGTCTTTGAGGGCAGGGACTAAGTTAAATCATCTTTGCTTTAGACCAATTCCCCAGAACCAGACCCCAAGATGAGAACTCATGTGTAAGTGGTTTTTAAGGAAGAGCTCTTACAAGAAACTCATAAGGGGTGAGGGGAGCAGGTAATGGAAAAGGAAGCTGTCAAGCAAAGATGGAATTTGGAGCAGAGTCTTGGAAAGGGAACTTTCATCCTAATCCTGCAGGGAGCTCTTGACTGTAAGTTATGTCTCAAAATTTGTGATGATGAAGGTGGAGAAGCTGGCTTCCATACTCTTGCACGCAACCATCGTTGGCCAAGGGCCACCCCAGGAGACACAAGCCCCCAGCACTTCCACTCTCTGCGTGTGTAGATGAGGCAGTGCCAGTAGCCCAAAGACAGCTGTCAGAAGAGAGTCACAGGTGCAGCCATTCAAAGCAAAGCACACAGCTGGAGGGCTGGCACACAGAAAGGGTAAAGGATCCCATGCATCTAGGTGGGGCACCAACAGTGTTGGCCACAATCCTGGAGCTTAGTGAATGTCCTTACAAAGAAGGAAGGACTGGGGGAGAGGGGAGGCTGTTGCCATATCTTGCTGAAGATATCATTATATCTTCCTAATGATAAGAGAGTCACAAATGGAAGAATATATTTAACTCACTTCTATGGTCCTGAGCCAAAAAAAGAAAACAGAATCTTAAGATAATCCTTGTAAGATTGTGCTAGCAAATTGGAAAACATGGGTGATTTTCTAGCAAAATATCACGACTGAAATTAATCAAGAGGAGAAAATTTAGACAGACCAATATTAAAAAACTTTTAATTGAAGTATATTTGATTTACTATGTTGTGTTAATTACCTCTGTACAGCAAAGTCATTCAGTCATATATATATATATTCTTTTTTAAAATATTCTTTTCATTATGGTTTATCCAAGTATGTTGAATATAGTTTCCTGTGCTCTACAGTAGGACCTTGTTGTTTATCCATTCTGTATATAATAGCTTACATCTGCAAATCCCAACCTCCCACTCCATCCCTCCCCCAACCCCCTCCCCCTTGGCAACCACCTGTCTGTTCTCTATGTCCGTGATTCTGTTTCTGTTTCATAGGTAAGTTCATTTGTATCATATTTTAGATTCCACATGTAAGTGATATCATATGGTACTTGTCTTTCTCTTTCTGACTTACTTCACTTAGTATGATAATCTCTAGTTGTATCCACGTTGCTGCAAATGGCATTATTTCGTTCTTTTTAATGGCTGAATAGTACCCCACTATATATATGTACCACATTTTCTTTATCCATTCATCTAGACAGACCAATATTAATGGATGGAAATTACAAACTATTTCAAAGAACTCCCTGCCCTACCAGATCCAGACAGTAAATGGGAGAATTCTTACAACCTTTGAAAACACATTATTTAAATTGTTCCAGAGCCTGAGGAAAATAGGGACGTTTTTAAAAAACATAATGTCCCTTATGTCTCCTGGGGTGGCCCTTGCTTTTAAAAATCTGGTAAAGCTGAAATCTGCCGAGGATAGCGTGCACACACACACAGACTGCAAGCTGGCTTTCTTATGAAAATAGATTTAAAATTCTATGTGAAATGGTAGCAAGTAGATAAAGCAATACATTTAACGCTATCAACAAGACACGTCACCTGAGCAGGTTGCAGTGGACATTTGTCATTTTTGGCTGCCCAGCTTTGAGTAGTCTTCCTTTTGGAGGGAATCTCAAGATGAATGGGAGGCAGCTCTTTCTCCCACTATGTGGTCCTCTTCCTAATTCCCAGCAGCTAGTAATCAGCTCTAGGATTTAGCCCAACCAAATGGATGCTTTCACTTTGGGCTTAGAATTCTGAAGGTATGATAGCAAAAGTTCAAGGCAACCAGAAATTATTCAAGATTATTAACATCTGGTATAGCAGAACAAAGGGTCCAGAAGTATGGCTGCCACTGTTCAATGGTGGTGCCAGCTTTGGTGGCAGCAGTGTGTGTCTAGCTTCACCAGCGGTGCCAACAATGACATGTACGATGTTTAAGGCAGAATTTTCTGGTGCAGGGTGCTGACTGTGTACTGGCTTCCTTGGTTTCCCAAGTCTGGTTTTGAAGCTCTTCTGACAGTTCTGTGAGCTGTTTGATATCCATCCTTCCAATAAACTCCCTTTCTGTTTAAGTTAGCTGAATGTAGTTTATATTGTTTGCTACCAAGAACTTGCGATGAGTATACAGGTCAAAGGATATAAAAGCATATGCTCGTTTCTGTTGGTGCCCAGAGGCATTTGATAAGATTCAAGATCCATTTCTGATAATAACACTTTCTGAAGTAGAAATAAATGGATACTACTTTAATGCAATAAATAATATATATCTCAAACCAAAAGTAAGCACCATGCTTAATGGTGAAACATAATGTCAGGAACAGTGCAGGCTTTCCCACTCTCACTGCTATTACTTAACGGGGTTCTAGAAGGGCAATTAGACAAGAGAAAGGAAAAAATGAGGTACAAATATTTTAAAGGAAGAGGCCAGGTTACTATTTCATGCATTGATATTAATTCCTGAAAAACACAAGAGAATTAACTGAAAATTATGAGAAACAACTAAAGTACATCAAGGTGGTTGGTTACAAAAATAATTTTGTCCTAGAGATAAACAACAGAAAATATAACGGCACAAAAATATCCCATTCATAATAGCAAAAAACAGGAACAAACTTATTAATGTTACACAAACTGATGGAAGGAAACTGTAGTACTCTGAGGGACGTGGAGAGACCTTTTCTAATTTTTAAAAGATATACTTTGTTCTCAGGTAAGAAGATAAATATTATGATTATGTCAATTGTCCTTAAAGTAATCTATATAAATAATCCCCCCAATAATTAAATTCATCTGAGAGAATAAGTGAACAGCCAATAAAATACTAGGAGGTATTTCCCTACCAAACATTTCAATATATTCTATATATTATCATGGAATATAAAGACACATCAATGAGAAGAGAATTTTTAAAAACCCTAAATATATGTGGAGTTTAATATGTGATAAAAAGTGGTATTTTGAAGCAGTGGGAAAAGGTTAGATTACAAAAAAAAAGGTGCTGGGACAATTAGCTAGCCATGTGAGTGGGGAAAAAGGCAAGATCCTTACCTTATTTCCTTCACAAAAATAAATTCCAGGTGGAACCAACATTAACAGTAAGAAAAAGAAAAAAATAGAAACCATAACAGCACTAAATGAAAACACAGATGAGTATTCTTTTTTTTTTTATATATAAATTTATTTATTTATTTTTTGGCTGAGTTGGGTCTTTGTTGCTGCACCCGGGCTTTCTCTAGTTGCGGCGAGAGGGGGCTACTTTTCGTTGCGGTGCACGGGCTTCTCATTGTGGTGGCTTCTCTTGTTGCAGAGCACAGGCTCTAGGTGCACAGGCTTCAGTAGTTGTGGCACGTGGGCTCAGTAGTTGTGGCTCCTGGGCTCTAGAGCACAGGCTCTGTAGTTGTGGCTCACAGGCTTAGTTGCTCCACGGTATGTGTGATCTTCCCGGACCAGGGCTCGAACCCGTGTCTCCTGAATTGGCAGGCAGATTCTTAACCACTGCGCCACCAGGGAAGCCCAGATGAGTATTCTTATGATCTTGGAGTTCCTAAGCATGTTAAAAAAATAAATAAATAAAAAAAGAAAGAAATCTTAATAGAAAAAATTGATCAATCTGATTATATAAAATAATTTAAATTCTCTATTTGATATAAAAATACTGCAAAATGGTGAAAGGTAAATAACCAAATGAAATTGCATAGACCAAGGAATAACTCATATACAAAGTACTTTTACTGATTAATATTTATAAAAGGAACACACCAAAGAAAAAATAGGCAAATGATGTGTACAGGTAAATCACAGCAGCAAAAATACAAATTGCTAACTAAAAGGCATTACTAGTCATTTTCTTGATTGCAAACAACAGAAACTGACACTGGTTAGTTTCAGCAATAAAGAAATGTATAGGAAGGCTATTAGGTTAGCTTGCAGAATAAACAGAGCTGGAGAAACAGGCTTGGACAGAAACGCGGGTAGGCAGACACCAGTAAGAGCTTGCCACTAGAGCAGCCAGCTGGACACTCACTGCCACCGTCACTGGCACCGCCACCACTGGACCTTCTGCTGAATATAGAGCCACTAGATTCACTAATTATCTCCAACTAAGCTTGTATCTATACACCCAGAGCCAAGGTCCAGGTGGGAGCATCTGACTGGTCTTTCTTAGGTGATCTTCCTGGGCTCTAGCTTCCAGGGGTGGGAAGGCAAATACTTTCTCCCCATTCCCTGCTCAGTTTTCATAATAGAGTTTGAATTGTCCTGCCTAATTTGGTATCCTCTTCAGAAAGGAAGTCTGTTTAGATGTTGGATGGTAGAAGACCAGAACATGTTGTTCAACTTCACTCCTACAGATAAAAGTACATTAATACGCCATCTTTTTTCCATTGTATTTGCCAACGTGAAAAAGACTGAAAAACTCAGTGCTGTCTAGGGTCTGGGTAATGTGCACACCCCATTCATCGTTGACAGGATAAAACCTTTCTGGAGGTGAGCTTGACATAATAGGTGTCAAAATATGAAATTTGCATACCCTTTGGCCCAAGGTATCAGCTTAAAGAGATAGCTGCAGGGATGGACCAAATTTAGATCATGACACTACTCACTGCACTGTTGTTTCTAATTTGCATTTCCCTAGTTTGGGGGTAAGGGGTGGGTATAGAGAGTGGAAGATTTACTATAGAACGTTGTTTGGGGTGGGTCTTAAAGAATGACCATCTGAGCGCTCCAACTAGGAATTCTTTTCCAAGCCTGTTCTGGTCAAGCTGGGATAGGATGGCTTTGGAGCCCTTTGGGGACCAATAAGCCTGGAGTGGAATGGTAAAAGGGGCCTGATTTGGAAGAGGGTTCATATGTCTTATTAAGGAGTTCAGATGTTGTTTAGATATACTGCTGCCAAATAATCAATATGCTATACAATGGTTACCTTACTAATTATCCAGTAATGGGTAAGAGGAGCGTCTGTTGGGTTGAAGTCTATACCTTAGGGCAAGTGACAGATTGTAAGCTGACTTCCAATATGGTAAAATTAGTGTCATGACTGAGAGGTGCCAAGAGAGCCTGCGGAAGGGACACCTCCTGGAGCAGGTGACACTTAAGATAAGACTCTAAGGATGGGGAGTGCCCAGGGAAAGGTGTCTGGCCTAGAGAATATATCTTGAGCAAAGGCCCATGGGTCTGGATCAAATTGCCTGAGGGTGTGGGGGAAGAACAAGACATTCCATAATGCTGGACTAGAAGCAGTGATTGGAGGACACTCCCACGTGAGTAACATCAGAGAGAACCGTATTTTATTGGACTCTGGTGACCAAGGAAACCAGCCTCCAATTACTGCTGAACTATAGCAACTACATTTTGGATTCCAGCTACATGCTGGTGGGAAACGGTGGGAGTGACTACTAGGTGGTACTGGGCTAGGGGAGGGGGCAATGTTCAAAGGGGCGTGGCGAACCATAGCTTGCCCCTGCTGTGTGGTGGTGCTAAGGAGGTGCTAAGGTGCCCTAATTTCTTCAAAGCACATGATAGCCACGGGATCCTGAGTAGCTGGCTCGGACAAGCGAGGAAAATGGAAAGGAGAGCCCAGGCAATGTGGTCATATTTTGCCTAAGGCTCCAGTATAAAGAAGAGGAGCAGGGTGGTAAAGTTCCACTGGTCTTTGACCACTCTCCATTTTATAAATTAAAAAAAAAGAACTCTTGTTAATACCCACTGTCTGCCAGGCATGCATGTAAAGGAAGGAATGATGTTCCGGAAAGCAGCTGTCAGGACAGTCACGTGGACAAGGTGCATTGGTGGAGAAGGCCAAGGATTGTTTGCAGCAGCTAAAAGAAAACCCCATCTCAACCAATCCCAGATCTGTCCTGGGTTTGAATTCCCCAGTTCTAATTAAAGTGACTCAATGTCTCAGTTTGGGTTCCCCTTAGATCAGAGCCTGAGACAAAGACCTGGGTGCAGATAGTCTGTTTGGGAGGTGATCCTGGAAGCAGGACTGAGGGAGTAGGAAGACTGAGACAGGGAAGTAAAGACATCTAGAAAAGGGTGCATTATTGAACTGGTTACTATGGAGGGCAACTGGGGCTCAATCTTGCTGGATACTCTGTGAAGAACTCTGTTGGATGCACCCCACAGTTGTCCATCCAAAGGATGGAAGGCTGGGATGTTTTTCCACCAGCTGATACTTCCCACTGGTTGAAGGTTGCCCCTGCTTAGGGGAGGGGGCTTATTAATTCCACTCCACCTAGTGAGTTCCCTGGCATTAGGGAGAATCCTCAAGGAGAAAAGCAAAGAAACAGCAGGCTTTTGAAGTGGCAGGGGTGTGTGGGGGTGTGGCGGGTGGCTGCCACACGGCAATGACTTACACAGTTTATAGTTGAGGCTGAAATTGTAGATAGGCTCAGGGCATAAGACGTGAGGGATGAAAAGCTGTTGCTATGCTCCGTTTCCTTCTAAGACAGTTTATTCATTCAACCAAACATTTATTAGAGCCATGGTCAGTGCTGGGCATCTATGGTCAGCAAAAGAGAGCTAATCTCTGCCTTAAGAGCTGACAGTCTTTTGCGGATTTTGAGCAAGTGTGACTGGTGCTATGGACATGAGTCCAAAATGGAGAAGTGCTAAAATAAATAATAAATAAATAAATAAATAAATAAAGGCAGCATCGGGAAGCAAACCTTGGGGGCTAACTCCCAAGTCAGATTGAAATCTACAGAGAGACCACAGCCCCAAGACCCTTCCCATATACTAGAAACAAGCAAGCAAGAAAACAAACCAACTTTCAGCATAATGGCTGAATATTGTGATAAAATGTTGTCAAACTGTTTGAAATTTCACCGAAAGCTCTTCCTTTTCTTGTCCCTTCCCCCGCCACAATTTCATATTTGAAAAAATTTAAACACGTCTGCAAGGTGATTTGGGGACTAGTGCAAAGAATCCACTGGGTGTCAGCATAAGGGTCCTGCTTACTACGGGGTGGGAGGTCAGAGGCAAAAGCCATTTACTTTCAAATACGGTGTAAGGTGGGATTTATGTTTTGAAAAGAGGAGAGGCTCTCCTTTCCCTGATTTCTCCGTTCTGCAGTAACCAGGACTCAGGCGAAGGGTTAGCAAAGAGGAGATCTACAGAGAGGAGGTCATAAACCAGTGGATTTGGCAGCACAAAGATGTACTTTTTTGCACTATTTTCTTCTTTTTTAATTGAACCAACATTTAAAAATAGGATTTCCACCTTCTCTTAAAGAATCAGATGATCTGAGCCCTCATTTCTGCATGGGAACAATTGGCTGGAGCTGAGTGGCAGCCACCCCCTTTAGCAGGATGTTGATTTGCAATTTGCCAGAGTCCCTGCCATTCCTTATATTCTCCGCAACACTAAGTCAAGTCACTTAAAGTAATAATAGTATGATTGAAACACCAGAATTCTTCATTCGCTGATAGGACCACCTGATATTTGTGGGTCTGTGACCTTTTGTTTAGAAGGCAAGTCTAGGGGCTTTGAAACATACTTGGGTTTGAAATGGGTAAGAGTCTACCAATCTCAAAGGAATTGAATGGAAGATTGAAGGAGAGATTGCATGCTTAGCGCAATGCTTGTAACGGCGGCTATTATCAGCATCCACTAACGAGAGCACGCAGAAACCCTGTTAGTGTCACACTTCGTCGTACTCCCAGCGTCTAGGACCGTGCTTGGCACTAACAGTAACTGTTGAATGAATGAAGGAATGATGGTAGCGCTCAGGGTGGTCTGAAAAGGAAGGTATTCTGATAATATAGTTTCACCGCGACCCCAAAGTGCCGCCTGGAAGACAAACCTGGCCGAAATGTGCCAGGCTCTGCGATGGCGTGGGCAAGCAGACCGTCGGGGTCCCTCGGGAGCCTGGCGGGGCTGGCTTGCCCAGGATCGGTCAGGGCCATGTCTATCACCTCTTCCAGAGTATGGTAAGGGGGCGTCCTGATTCCTGCACTTTCCCAAGGCCTCCACCATCAGATAGGTCAAGACGGACTCCCACGCCGGGGCATCCATCACCCAGCGCTAGCCCAGCGCTAGCCCAGCGATACCCCGCGGCGCCTGGACCTTGACCACACTAGACATGGCTTCCCTCGGGCTTCACGGAGCAGTACCGTGCCCGGAGCCGCCAGTCATCGCGTCTGGCTGGGGAGGCAGCTCCGTTCCCGCAGTCAACATGGCGGCCTCGGCGGCTTCAGCGCGGGGCGGGGGAGCTGGGAGGCGGGTCACGTGAGCGGCCCAGCTGGGCGGATCTCGCGCGCTCCCGCCCGCCCCGCCGGCCGCGGCTCGCTTGCTAGCTTCGCGGCGCTCTGAGGTGTGTGGGGCACCGAGCCCCCCGTCCCGGTGAGTCGCGGCGCGGCGGGATGCGACGGCGGCCGTGGCGGGGACGCGGGCCGGACGGGCGGACGCGGTGATGAGCTTCAGCGGCCACCGCCATGTCCAAGGTAACGGCGCCCGGGCCCGGGCCGCCGGCGGCGGCAGCGGGCGGGAAGGAGAAGCGCTCCTTCAGCAAGCGGCTGTTCCGGAGCGGCCGCGCGGGCGGCGGCGGCGGCGCTGGGGGCCCCGGGCCGGCCGCGCCCTCCTCGCCCTCATCGGCGCGCTCGGTGGGTAGCTTCATGAGCCGCGTCCTCAAGACGCTGTCCACGCTCTCGCACCTTAGCTCCGAGGGCGCCGCCCCGGACCGCGGCGGCCTCCGCAGCTGCTTCCCGCCCGGGCCCACGGCCGCGCCCACGCCGCCGCCGTGCCCGCCGCCGCCCGCCTCGCCCGCGCCGCCCGCCTGCGCCGCGGAGCCGGTGCCCGGGGTGGCGGGGCTCCGGAACCACGGCAACACGTGCTTCATGAACGCCACGCTTCAGTGCCTCAGCAACACCGAGCTCTTCGCCGAGTACCTGGCGCTCGGCCAGTATCGGGCGGGGCGGCCCGAGCCCTCGCCTGACCCCGAGCAGCCCGCGGGGCGCGGCGCGCAGGGCCAGGGTGAGGTCACCGAGCAGCTGGCGCACCTGGTGCGGGCCCTCTGGACCCTGGAGTACACCCCGCAGCACAGCCGCGACTTCAAGGTGAGCCCCTGGGGCACCCGCCTGCCCAGAGCTTCCTTCCCCGCTTCCGTCGCGGCCGGAGGACTGATGCTCTGGTTGCCTAAGGAAAGAGGAGCGGGCCTCGAGTCCGGGCAGATGGCGCTGATTGCGAGGGACAGTCATTCACTCATTCAGGCGTCGCGCATTTGTAAGGGCTTGCTACGTGGCGGGCCCTTTGATGGGCACAGGGGAGGGATGGGACAATGGGCAAGACTGTCTGCCATCCTGGAACTTACATTCTTGGGGGTGGGAGGGTTGAGCTTGGCTTCAAATCCTTGTTCTGCCACTTACTAGCGGTGTGACCTCGGGCAGGTTACTCTATCTCTCTGTGCCACAATTTCCTCATCTGGTACCTACCTCATAGGTGGTTGTGAGCTGCTAACAAGTTGATATGTTGGGTTGAACCCTATGAAGTTACCCACTGTTGACCGTTCTGATTTACAGATTGGCACTTTTATGGCGTTCAACCTGGTATGTAAAATGCTTCCATTGTGTGCAGTGCTATGAGTATTTGCTGCCATTATTATTTTTAGTATTAAAAACTTTAACAAGTTAAAGAGGTGGTACCAGACAGTGGTTTAAAGGAAGTAAAACCTGGTGATGTGACTGATGTGCTGGTAGGGTACGTTACATGGGTTAGGGTGACTTCTCGGAGGAGGTGATGTTCTGAGACTTGAGTAACCACAGGAAGGGCCAGCCTTGAGGAGCTCAGGGGAAAGCGGTTCCCAGGTGTAAGGCAAGTGTGGACACCTTGAGACAGGAAAGAGCCTGGTGTACTTGACCCGCAGTGTAGCTCCGGGATGGGCAAACTCTTTCTGTAAGGGGCTGCATAGCAAATGTTTTAGGCTCTGCTGTTCAAGATGCAAACTCGAGGATATTAAGTAGATACATATATAACAAGAAAAGACACATTTCTACACATTTTTTATTGCCTAAAATAAAAATGTTATAATAATTGAGTACAATATTTTGTAATACAGGTCTACTAATGAGAAGCATGGGACTCTTCTTTTGGAGAGTACAACGTTTAACTTAATTGGAGTTCAAAATTAATGTTCCCTGTTGTCAAATTGATTACAAGCATTCATCTCTCCAAATCATTCGTAGCTCACAGGCCGTACACAAACAGGCAGTGGGCTAGATGTGGCCTTGGGTCCTTGTTGTGAGTGCGTGAGAGCTGAGAGTGGAGTGTGAGTGGTGGGCTGAGGCCAGATGGTGTAGGATCATAAATTTAGGCTGTAGTACTAAGGAAATGGGCTCTTACTCTAAGCAAAAGGGGAAGATCATTTGGGATTGTATAAGGGATACTTTTAGGTGGGAAATGGATATAAATAGAATGCAATCACACAATGAGAAAGTTAATTCCTTTTCTGTTCTCTTTCTGTCCTGATCATGCCCAAGAGAAAGTCTCAGCTTGGTGGTTAGCTTGTCTTTAACACCTTTTGCTCACTCCCCCACCTTTTTTTTTTTTAATTTGTTTATTTATTTTATTTATGTATTTTTTGGCTGTGTTGGGTTGCCCCTGCTGTGCGTGGGCTTTCTCTAGTTGCGGCGAGCGGGGGCTACTCTTTGTTGCAGTGCGCGGGCTTCCCATTGCAGTGGCTTCTCTTGTTGTGGAGCATGGGCTCTAGGCGCACAGGCTTCAGTAGTTGCGGCACGCAGGCTCAGTAGCTGTGGCTCGCGGGCTCTTGAGCGCAGGCTCAGTAGTTGTGGCGCACGGGCTTAGTTGCTCCACGGCATGTGGGATCTTCCCGGGCCAGGGCTCGAACCCGTGTCCCTTGCATTGGCAGGCAGATTCTTAACCACTGCGCCACCAGGGAAGCCCCCCGTTTTTTTTTTTTTTAAATAGAGAATAAACTTCAAGTTTAGAGATCTGGATAGGTAACAGTAGCTAGAATTTAATAAGGTTATGTCTTCATTGGATTTTTCCTTACATTTGTCTTTTTTAAAATAAATTTATTTATTTATTTTTGGCTGCGTTGGGTCTTCGTTGCTGCGTGTGGGCTTTCTCTAGTTGCAGCGAGCAGGGGCTACTCTTTGTTGCGGTGCGCGGGCTTCTCTTGTTGTGGAGCACAGGCTCTAGTTGCACAGGCTTCAGTAGTTGTGGCACGCAGGCTCAGTAGTTGTGGCTCACGGGCGTGGACTCTAGAGCACAGGCTCAGTAGTTGTGGCTCATGGGCTTAATTGCTCCGCAGCATGTGGGATCTTCCTGGACCAGGGCTCGAACCCTTTGCATTGGCAGGCGGATTCTTAACCACTGCACCACCAGGGAAGCCCTGTCTTCTATTTATGGCATATGGTACTGGCATTCCATTGGTGCTATGAAGTTTCTTTCTAAAATACACTTATTTAAGTATGAGTAAATGATTTGATTAAAATATAAATTGGTCAGCTATCTAAGGGAATCAGCTTGGTTGAGGACCTACTGTCTTGCTGAGGAACAACACTGCCAAGGTCCACTCCTCTCCTTTTAATACATTTTACTTACATGTTATTTATATTTATTTATGTTCTACCCTGTTTTTCTCAAAAAGAAAAAAATGGTTGTTTGATCTTGGAAATTTGAATGGAAATACTTGACTGGGATAGGGACTGGAAAAAAAGAGATTCATGTCAGAGATCTCAAAATAAGAAAGTAGGAGGGAATGGCAGCCAACCAGGTACTATTGGTCTTTTTCTTTTTGCCTATACGTGCTTGCAGGTAGCCACAGCAGTTGCAGACTTTTCAAGGTCACAGCCTAGTGTTTTAAGTTTGGTTTTCCATTCTTTTCCAAAATGTGAAAATCAATTTCTACAGCATTTTTGTATGTGAACATTTCCATTGCTTTTTAAGAGAGTGTGTTTACTTTTTTATCAATTAAAAAACTGTAACAGAATTGGGTCAATAATTCTAGAAAAGCATGCTTTGGCAAAGTTGAACAGGTTCTTAGAGGCCTTTT
Source organism: Phocoena phocoena (assembly GCF_963924675.1). NCBI lineage: Eukaryota > Metazoa > Chordata > Mammalia > Artiodactyla > Phocoenidae > Phocoena > Phocoena phocoena. The sequence goes on from NC_089233.1 coordinate 20,727,406, forward strand.
TTCCCCTGAATTTTATTTTATTTATTTTTTTATACAGCAGGGTTCTTATTAGTTATCCATTTTATACATATTAGTGTATATATGTCAATCCCAATCTCCCAATTCATCACACCACCACCCCTACCCTGAGGCCTTGTTTTTAAAAAATGTAATCTTCTGAACCGTTAGTAGATTTCACTTTGCATTCATTCATTCACCTCCCTCTGTTGAAGGTTTATTCAGTCAGTTAGGAATGCGTTCAGCACCAGAAAGAAGAAGCCCTAATGACAGTGCCTTAAGCAATAAAGATGTTGAATTAGCTCACCTGTAAGAAGTCTGGAGGTAGGTGGTTCTAAGGTGGTGCAGTGGCTTTATGGGCCCAGCTAGGACCCAGACCATTTCTGTGTTTCCATTCTGTTGTCCTTAGCTATCAGTGGGCCTTTTGTCCTTAATGTTTGTCACCTCAGGGTTTTCTACCTGGCTTCCTTCAAGCCAGGAAGTCGTTAGGGAAATAAAAGTTCTTCCAGAAGCCCCCTAAACAGGCTTCTACTTACATCTCATTAACTATAATCATGTCTCTTGACCACCCTGGCTGCCATGGAGGCAGGAAGGTGGTGTTTGGGTTTTCCTGCCTTAATAGAAGAGATGAGTAAAGGAGGGGATTGCCCTGTAGGCAGCCCACCAAAGTGCTTCGCCTACCACGTGCCAGGCACTCTCACGTGGGGAAGATACTGCGCCTGCGTGTGAAGCACAAAGGAGGTTGAAGCACCAAGCCAGAGGATGCGGGCTCACCAGTCACCACGCCCCCCTCACCTGCTGGTGATATTGATATTTGAGGCGGATACTCTTCTCTCCTCTTCTTGAGCTCACATTCAGCCTCAGAATCCTGTTGAATTCTGGGCTCCAGACAGCCACTACCAGTTGGCAGAGGAGATAAAACCAATTTGCCATGTTGAGATAATTTGCCTTGAGGTCTCGAAAAGCACTTAGTATGTCTTTGCCTGTACTTTTATAGTCCTAAAACTTCTTTAAGTTCCTAACAATTTGGTTTGTAAAATTTTCAATTTGGATTCTAACCACATTGATTTCAGCTTTAGGAGCTTGTCAGGTAAACGGATTTTTGGTTTTGGATGAGCTAGATGGTTGTTATGGTTGGATTTTCGTTTTCCAGAATGAAAGAAGTTGACTGGTCCAATCTTGGTAAGCTTTAAGAAACTTCTCTAGCTGCCACTTATATCTTTTTCTTTTTTTGTGCAGTCCTTTTTCTCCTGCTGATAGAGTAGCGGTTGTCAACCAGGGCACTTTTGCCTCCCCTACCCCCTCACTTCTGGGGACATTTGGTGATGTCTGGAGACACATACTTGGGTGTCACAGCTGGGGTGGGGTGCTACTGGCAACTAGTGGGGAGACTCCAGGTTTGGGGCTAAGTGTCATACAACATGCAAGACAGTATCCCTCAAAAAGGATAATCCAGCCCCAAATGTCAGTAGTGCTGAGGTTAAGAAACTGTTGGAGGAATGTTTTGAACTTCCTTAGTGCAAGTTTTCCTTACTTTCCCAGCCTTTAATGGTTATCTTGTTACTTTTTCTTCTCTGTGTTTGCTGCAGCACTAGAGTAAAGGTTGGACTTTACTGGCAGGATCCTTGGATCACTGTCTTAGTAAAACTGTGACAGTAAGTAAATCATTTTGAAACCCGAATGCTCAGTGTGCTGTTGTAAGAGGAAATAAGCCTATTGTCCTAACTTTAACAGGATGCTAGCTTGGGTGCTCCAGGTTCGTACAGATGCTTTCTGATTTCTAGTACTCAGTGCCCTTTCGCAGCAAGTGAAAGATGGAAGGTCATCTTTCAAGTAACAAAGATAGGTTTTACAGCAGCAGTTTTCAAACTGTGCTTCCAAAGAACAACTAGAACAGAGTGATCTACTGATAAAAGAAATGTGGGGACTCCTTTCAAATTTGCAGGAAAACAAAAAGTAATTGATGAATCAAATTTTCTCTCCCACATGTTTTTCCTTGAACTTTGGTGCCTGGTGGTGCTTATTTATTAGTGAGAGTTCTTGGGTTACAAAGGGAGTATATGTGTGTAAATGAGTAGTGGCAGAGAAGCTAGCAACCAGGGGCTTCCGCTGGCTCAGTTTCACACCTTACTTTGTCATGGATTCATGCTGGGGAGCTCTGATTTTATGCTGCAGACCTGTGATAAAAGTTTTCCTCGTTTGTATGAAGCTGTTTAGTATGTTGACATTTCACAGTGGTTCCCAAGAAGTGATCTGATTTTAAGGTGTCCCTCAAATTAATTTGAAAAATAGGAAAAAAAAATGAAATAGTGTCGGTCACATTCAGATTTGTGATGGTATTAAATAGAAAGTATGTCTCCTCCTGGTCTGTTCTCTTGTCTGTCAAATGCTGTCAGTTCTGTTTTAGTGAAGTTCCACATCTTTGAAGAAGGGCGGTGAGAGAATCATCAAATTTTAGACTTGGAAGCAGATGTGAGTGAAATGTGAGTGGTCCTCAGCCTTTCTGGATGCGGAAACTAAGGTTCACCTCCTGGCTAGAGGCTGAGGGAGCAGAACCAGAGTTCTGACCACCCCCCGCATGCCGATGCGTGCACTGAGCCCTGGTTCTGAGGTCGTCTTATTAGCACAACCACTGAAGCGACAGGTCTCAACATAGAACATAAACAGGGAGGGTGGACGTGCTGAAACATGTAACATTTTTTTCCTCTAAGTTTGCGGTGCTAAATCGTAGTGAAAATAAGGTCAGCTGCAGCTAGCTTTATATATGTGCTATTGCTCCTGAGACTTAGGTACTTTTGGAAGACTTCCTTAAAAAATTATCCTTTCAGACCATTTAAATGCATATATAAACACATCTTTTACATTGATGGGCTTATACTCTCCATAGAGTTCTGTAACTTGCTTTCCCTTATGCCCCTATACTGGACTTGAAAATATATCACGGGTAGCCATAGCTTTCATTGTTTTTTTGTTAATACATCCAAGTCCACCTCATTCTTTTTAATGGTTGTATAGAAGCCCACGGATGGGTGTTTTGGTTGTATAAAATTTTTAACCATTATAGCCAATCCTTCAACGTATATCAAGTCTCCTTTTCTAGGGAGTGGGTCTTAGCTGTGACGTTGCTGAGTCAGAGGGAACGGGCATTTACCCTGTTGATGCACCTCACCAGACTGCCCAGCAAAAGCCTGTGTAGGACAAGACTCTGACCCATCCATGCTGCATGCTAGGGCCTCGCTGCTGACACGTGCTTCCTCTTTCAAGTGACTGCCCTATTCTTCAGTTTTCAAACTTATTTTCTTTCACGTAGGTCAGTTTTGTTCCTCTAGGTATGCCTGTTCTCCACTCTTCTTAAACGTGTATGTCTCTCTTTCCAGACATGTCCGCCTGATGTGTGCAGCTTCTTATCAGGTGGTAAAGGGGACTCATGAGAAAGTGCAAGAAACGCATTGAAGAGGACTAGTTGGGGAATAAAAATACACAGGACAATTATGGACTCTCATGTTTGCTGATTTAAACCACATTTACTGAGCAATTATTGTGTATAAAGGGACTAGTTTAGGGGAGAGGGTGGGAATAGAGGATTAAGTATGACGATTATAGGACAAAGTTCTTGCCCTCAGAGAACTTACCAGTTTTATAGGGAAATTTTTAAAAAATTGTATTGACTGGGAAAGTTCAGTGGGAGTTCAGAGAAGGGTGAAATCGTTGTGAGCTGAAGTGCAAGTAGAAGATTCATTCATTCATTGTTGGCAGTTAAGCTTCTACAAATTTATGAATTTATGGAGCTCCTAACTCTGTGCCACGTGCTGTGCTAGTCCTTGGGTATATGGGGTAAACCAAATGGTATGGTAATGTAAAAAAATGGTGCCAGGTCCTGTGATCCATTCCTTCTTGGAACTTCTGTTGTTACAGGGGAGGCAGATGTTAAACACACACTGATAAATGTGAAATTTAAAATTATTAGAGCTAAGAAGGAAAAGATAAGGTGTATGAGAGAGAATGATGGGTGTGGCCAGGTAGGAGTGATAAAATGTATTCAAAAGGCTCTGCAGGGGACAGGGCTGGGGTCCATTTGAAAGTCTGACAGGCCTTTTTCATGGCTTAGAGAGCTAGGAGGGGTGTGGGATAGATGAGGCTGGAAAAGGAGGTCAGGTAGACAGAGGCGGGTCCTGTAGGACCCCCTTGTAGACCCAGGTTAGGGGTTTAGATTTGATTCTAAGAGCAGTGGGGAGCTGTTGCAGGTTTTAAGCAGAGTTCTGGCATGATTTCCTTGAAATGTGAAGTGTTCATTCTGAGTCTGAATAATGGATATAGACTGGAAGCAGGGAGGCCAGTTCAGAGGTTTTGCGAAGGTGGTGGATGGGATGGAGAAGCGGATAGATTTGATATATATCTGGAGGTAGACTCGACGGGACTTGCTAAAGGATTGATTCTGGGGAAGGCACTGAGGCAGAGGGGAGCAGCCAGAATAGCGCCCTGGTGTTTGTTTTGAGCAAGAGAGTGATTACTGGTGCTGTGCACTTACTTGAGGAGCAGCAGTTCTGGGGGGGGTCGGGAGTTCAGTTTCAGATGTATTAAATAGGACACTCATGAGATATCTGGTTGGCAGCTGGATAAGGAAGTCTGGAGTTCAGAAGATTGGGACTGACTAGAGATAAAGATATGGGACTCTTTGGTCTAGAGGTGGTATTTAAAACTGTGGCATATTGCTTGGAATGGGATTTGAAGGTAAATAAGGCTTGGATAGTTAAGGGAAAGAGAGATGCCATTCCATATTGTTGGGGAAATACTCTGAGCAAAGGCACAGCCATGGCACGTTGTCTAGGGTCAGGGAGGCCACTGGGCTGTCTGCTGTGTGCAGTTGATTGGCAGAAGTGTTTTTCAGCCTTAGCACTGTTGACATACCCGGCATTATTGGCTAGATGAGTCTTTGCTGTGGGGGCTGTCCTGGTGTATTAGGATATTGAGCAGTGTCCCTGTCCTCTACCCACTAGGTGCTGGTAGTACTCCCCTGCACCCACCCCAGTCATGATAATCAAAACTGTCTCCAGACATTGCCACATGTCCCCTGGGGGGCAAAATTGCCCCTGGTTGAGAACCACTGATTTGGAGAGAAGGGCAAATAAATGTAGATGGCTGAGGAGATGAGGGGGGACAGATTATAGGTGCCCTTGAAAGTCTGTCACAACAATTTAGCCTTGAGGCTGCAATCAGTAGTGATTCGATTGAGGCTTCTTGAGCTGTGCAGACTCTGATTTGATGAAAAAAGATGTTTTAGAAAAATGGTTCTGATGGTGAGCAAAAACGAATCAGATGGAGGAGAAAGTAAGTGCGTGGAAAGGGCAATCACAGGTGTGACACGAGGAAAAGGAGGAGGAAAGGGTGAATCCAAGAGACATTTTGGAGGACATCGTGACATCATTAAAGAGGCTCCAAGAGATGGAGAGGTAAAGGAAACACCGAGGTTTCAGACCTGGGTGATGGAGAAAATAAGGGGATATCTGACAGAGGTGGAGCAGTCCAAAAAGGGCACTAAGGGCAGAGAAGATCAAGAATATAATTTGAACATGTGGGGTTGGGAGTCATAGGACATCTAAGGAGAGTCTTAATAGTTGGAAATATGGTACGATTTAGAACTAGCTGTGTAGACTCGGATTCAGCTGCATAGAGGTGATAATTGAATCCAGGAGCATTGAGTGTGTAGTCAGAAGCCCAAGGCCAAGCCCTTGGGGGAAACTAAAAATAAGAGGATAGGAGGAGGGAGGGACTTCTTGGACTTGTTAAAGGGGCAGAGAGATAGGCGGAAAACCAGGAAAGCAGAGTCAGGAAACCTGGCTTATTTAGGTTGACTTGCTGCTCTTAGCCCTGAGTACAGTGTAGAGCTGCAGAAATGTCAGTTTATACCCAGTAAGAGGGGCTTCCCTGGTGGTGCAGTGGTTAAGAATCTGCCTGCCAGTGCAGGGGACACGGGTTCGAGCCCTGGTCCGGGAAGATCCCACATGCTGTGGAGCAACTAAGCCCGTGCGCCACAACTACTGAGCCTGCGCTCTAGAGCCCGCGAGCCACAACTACTGAAGCCCGCGTGCCTAGATCCCGTGCTCCGCAACAAGAGAAACCACTGCAATGAGAAGCCCGCGCACCGCAACGAAGAGTAGCCCCCGCTCGCTGCGACTAGAGAAGGCCCGCTCACAGCAACGAAGACCCTATGCAGCCAAAAATAAAATAAAATAAATAAATAAATTTAAAAAATGCTATATACCCATTAAGAATCAAATTCAGGTTGATATATTGTAGTCATGATTTGTTAAGTCTACAGATTTATCGAGCACATTTTTGTGCTGGTCCTGTGTTGGGAGGCACTGAGCTGTGCCAGGATGAGTGAGATGGTCCATGCCCTTAAGGAATGCAGGGTCTAGAAGGGAAGGGAGGGGTTAAGAAACGATTGCAGAAGGGTAGGATGAGTGCTGCGATAGAGGTATGTATAGAAGTGCTGTGTAGACCCCAGGGAGGGAAGGGAGGGTTGGAGGGGACTGGAGAGATGATACCTTGGCAAGTATCAAGAGATGATACTTGATGGCTGGAAGGATTTGGTCAGAATCCTCTAGGTGGATAAGGGGAGAGGTGGGAAAGGCCTTTCCAGGGCAGAAAACCCATCAAGTACAAAGGCTTAGAACCTCAAACAACTTGGCTTATTCAGGAAATTTCAAGGTCTAGTGTGGTTGGAGCAGAAGGGTAGGGTGGTGGATGGGTTGGGGAGGAGGTCACTGAGTGATGCTTTGGGCAAGGTTAGATCTCTGGCTTTGTTCTTTGGGTGCCGTGTCAGAGAATAGCATCTTGTGAGGGCAGCACCAAGGAATTTCAGACAGGCTTGTGGTATCATTGTCTTTTTCTTTTATTATTTTTCAAAGAATGATCACTCAGAGGCCAGGGACATTGAGGATGGGGAGGTGATGATGAGAGAGGGCAGGGGCAGAACTGGGGGGTTCAGGGAGAGCAGAATATATCTTAGCCTCTTTGAGCCTGGTTACATTTGGGAAACTGAGGCAGCATAAAACTTCTCAGAGGTGCTAAATTCCACTTTAGGCATGTTGTATTTGAGGTCCCATGATAACTCATGGAGGAAAATATTCAGTAGTGTAGGCTAGAGTTTCGGCTAGAGATTTTTATTTGTTATTAAACTCCCCTTCTGAGTTGTTAAAAATATCTTTCAAACCAGCAACATAAACTAGCACTAAATCTGTTATTTTGATTTGATCTAGTTTGGTTCTTTACACATTTGCAGGGGCAGAGCTTCAACTTGAACTCAGGGCAGTGTGATGATAACATTTATGCTCTCACTGTACTGAACACATTGCCTTGAAGTGCCGTCAGTTTACATTTTTGTACTTGTCCACATACATATATATTTTACGTAGTTGCTATTATCCTGGCCAGGCCATTTTGTATTATAATTTTTTCTCATGCAACTTATAAAACATTTTTCCATGTTTCTAAATAGTACTCATAATACTGTTTAATGTTTAATGATACATATGGTATCATATTGCTAAGTGATAGTTTAATCATCCAGTCCTCTTTTTTTTTTTGCGGTACGCGGGCCTCTCACTGTTGTGGCCTCTCCTGTTGTGGAGCACAGGCTCCGGACGCACAGGCCCAGTGGCCATGGCTCATGGGCCCAGCCGCTCCGGGGCATGTGGGATCTTCCCGGACCAGGGCACGAACCCGTGTCCGCTGCATCGGCAGGCGGACTCTCAACTACTGCGCCACCAGGAAAGCCCTCCAGTCCTCTTTCATTGGGCAATTTCCCCCATACTCTTTTTTATTATAATGAACATGAATCATGTGTATAGCTTTTTGTTTTGTCACGTTATTTATTTAGGATAAGTTTCCAAACATGTTCTCAGAGCGTTAGAAGCTTATGGACATCTTTTGACTTCTTATTACAGAAATTACAGTGCTGCTAGTTTGATCATAAACCTCACCCAGCCCAGTGAATGGTGCATGTTGGATGCTCACAAGCCATTTCTGGAATGAGTTGGACTTTATAATTTAAATTTGTCATTGTCAGTTTATATTCATTCTTTGCTCATTTGTCTATTGTCATTTTTTCCAATTTTTTTGTTGTGGTAAAATACACATAACATAAAATTTACCCTTTTAGTTGCTTTTAAGTACAGCTCAGTGGCATTAAGTACATTCACTGTTGTGCAACCATCAACCACTGTCCATTTCCAGAACTTTTTCATCGTCCCAAACAGGAATTCTGTATGCATTAAGCAATCACTCCCGTCTAGTCCCTGGTAACCTGTGTTCTACTTTCTGTCTCTATGAATTTGCCAATTCTAGGTATCCCATATAAGTAGAATTACACGTAGTACAGTACACAGAATCCTTTTGTGTCTGGTTTATGTCATTTAGAATAATGTTTTCAGTATTCATCTGTGTTGTAGTATGTTGCAGAATTTCATTTCTTTTTATGGCGGAATAATATTCCTTTATACGTATGTACTACATTTTATTTATCCATTCATCTGTTGATGGACAACTGCGTTGTTTCTGCTTTTTGGCTATTGTGAATAATGATGCTATGAACATAGGCATTCAAGTATCTATGTGTGTCCCTGTTTTTAATTCTTTTGGGTCATGTAGTAATTCTGTGTTTAACTTTTTGAGAAACTGTCAAACTTTTCCACAGTGGCTGCACCATTGTACATTCCCACGAGCAATGCATGAGGGTTCCAATTTCTCCACATCCTTGCCAGCACTTGTTATTTTCCATTTTTGTTTTCAAATAATAGCCATCCTAGCGTGTGTGAAGTGTTATTGTGGTGTTGATTTGCATTTCTCTAATGACTAATGATCATTAGTCATTAATAACTTAACTGATGACTTGGACTATCTTTTCAAGCAATAGGCTTATTGCCTATTTGTATATCTTCTTTGGAGAAATGTCTATCCAAATACTTTCCTCATTTTTGAATTGGATTTTTTTGTTGTTGTTGATGCTGAGTTGTAGGAGTTCTTTATATATTCTGGATATTAATCCTTTATCAGATATATGATTAGCAAGTATTTTCTCTCATTCCGTGGGTTGTTGTTTCACTCTCTTGATAACTGTGATGAAGTCTAATTTGTCTATTTTTCTTCTTCTGTTGTCTGTGCTTTTGGTATCATATCCAAGAAATCATTGCCAAATTTAATGTCATGAAGTTTTCCGTCTTTGTTTTTTACTAAAAATTTTATAGTTTTAGCTCATATATAGGTCTTTCATCCATTTTGAGTTAACTCTTGTATTGATATGTGGTGTAAGGTAAGGTTACAGCTTCATTCTTTTGCCTGTGGATATTTAGTTTTCTCAGCACTGTTGTTGAAAAGACTACTGTTCTTTCTTTGTTGAATGGTTTTGGTGCCCCTGTCAAAAATCAATTGACTGTATATGTGAAGGTTTATTTCTGGGCTCTTTATTCTATTCCATTGATCTATATGCCTGTCTTTGTTTCAGCACCACACTGTTTTGATTACTGTAGCTGTGTAGTAAGTTTTGAAATCAGAAGTTTGAGTCCTTCAAATTTGTTCTTCTTTTTCAAGATGGTTTTGTCTTTGGAGTTCCTGGAGATTCTATGTGAATTTCAGAATAGGCTTTTCTTTCTGCAGAAAATGGGATTTTTATAGGGATTGCACTGAAATCTGTAGATTGTTTTGGGTAGAATTGTCATTGTAACAATATTGTCTTCCAATCCATGAACATGGAATGTCTTTCTTAATATTTATGTTGTCTTTAATTTCCTTCACTTACATTTTGTAGTTTTCAATGTACAGGTTTTTCACCTCCTTTGTTAAATGATTATTCCTAAGTATTTTATTCTTTTTGATGTTATACATGGAATTGTTTTCTTAATTTCCTTTTTGGATTGTTCATTGCTAGTGTATAGAAATGGAACTGGTTTTTGTGTGTTGATATTGTATCCTGCACTTTGCTGAATTCATCTATTAGCTCTAACAGTTTTTTTTTTGTGTGTGTGTGTGGAGTCCTCAGAGTTTTCTACATATAAGATCATATTATCTGCAAACAGAGATAATTTTAATCTTCCTTTCCAGTTAGGATACCTTTTTTTTTTTTTTTTTTAGATAAAGCATAGTCGGTATACAATGTTAGTTTCTGGTGTATAGCAAAGTGATTCAGTTATATATATTCATATATATATATTCTTTTCCATTATAGTTTATTAAAAGATATTGAATATAATTCTCTGTGCTATACAGAAGGACCTTGCTGTTTATCTATTTTATATATAGTAGTTTGTATTTGCTAATCCCAAACTCTTAATTTATTCTCCCACCCTTCTGCTTTCTCGCCTAGTTCTGGCTAGAAATTCCAATACTCTGTTGAATAGAGTGGTGAAAATGGGCATCCTTGTCTTGTTTCTTCATCTTAGGGGAAAAGCTTTCAGTGTTTCACCATTGAGTATGATGTTAGCTGTGAGCTTTTCAGATATGGCCTTTATCATGTTGAGGAAGTTTTCTTCTTTTCCTACTTTGTTGGGTGTCTTTATCATGAAAGAATGATGAATTTTGTCAAGTGCTTTTTCTGAATTAATTGAGATGATCGTGTGGTAGTTTTCTTTCATTCTATTAATGTAGCATATTACATTGATTTATTTTCATATGTTGAACCCCTTTTCATCCCAGAAATAAATCCTGCTTGGTCATGGTGTCTCTTGGGATTTTGAAGGTTCTTTTCTTTTTTAAAAAACTTTATAATAGCTCTTTATAGAGTGTAGATGTAAGGTAACACCTTCATTAAGCCTTGATACATTTGATATAGATAATTCTCTCAGTCTCTTGCTCTTTTAGTTTTGTTCACTTTTATGTATTACAGAAGGTTTTAATGTTTTTGAACCTGTACCTTTGCCTTATTTTTTTGTTATGTATAGCTGAAAAGTTAGGCTTTCATATAGGATAATTTTTCTCTTTTATTTTTTGTCAGTTTTTTCTTTTATGTTCTAAAGTATTTCCCTTTCCAATAGTTTGGAGTTTGGTTTAGTATAGTGCAAGTGTAAAGTGGGGATTTATTTTAAGGTTTGAGATTTCCCATCTTGTATAGTACACTGAGTGGTTGAGAACCTGGACTGGGGAGCCAGACAGCCTGTGTTCCAATCCTAGCTGCAGCACTTATTAGCTACGGGTCCTTGGGCACTTAATTCTCTGGGCTTAGTTTCCTCATTTGTAAAATGGGGATAAGACTATAGCTACCTCATTTGGTTGTTTTAAAAAGAAGAGAAAAACTTGGCTAAGGGACTGGCATACCATTATGCTAAGTGAGTGTTAACTGGTATTGTTACCCAATACCAGTGCTAAGTGAGTGTTAACTGGTATTGTTACCCCAGCCTTGTTATCACACTGCTTATTTGTAAAAGTCTTCTCCATATTTAGAATTTTATGGTCTATTTCTGAATTTTGTGTTCTGTTTCATCAGTACTTTTATTGGTACCACATGGCATTGTTGTTGCCTGTTCTTTTCATGCTATTCTTTTTTCCCCCCCACTGTGAAACATTTATTTTTCTTCTGCAATATTAGGCATGATTAAAACCAGTGCAGAAAAGTACTCAGTACCTTGGGTAAGAGATGAGCTATCTTGCTGTTCTTTTAAAGTTCTCCAGACAAATTTTAGAGTCATTTTGTCAGGTTTCAAAAACCAATCCTATGTGAATTTTAGTGTTAAATGTCTACATTAGTTTGGGACAGATAACCATCTTTGCTGAATGTCTGCCTGTCACTGATAAAATTCATAACTTTAAACAAACCATAAACTAATAATAATGTTACAGTAAGAAAACCTGGTTGACTGATAACTGAGGAAGAAATTGCAAGAGTTATTAAAAGAACTGCCTGTTCCCCCAAAAGATTACAGAATTGGATGGATTTATTCGTACATTTTTCCAAGGATCAGATAATCCCCACGTTGTATGACGGTCAAAAGTGTAGAAAAATTTCCTCTCCGAGGCAAAAGGATTCTGTTTCCTAAACCTGTTCATGTCTGTCTCCTCCACTCCACTGCGAGGCCCTCGAGGGCAGTGAGTCTGTCTTGTTCAGCATTGTCTTGTTGGAGGTGCACAATGTATTGGTCCATCTGAACTGAAGATGCCACAAGCAAGGAAGGACAGCTTGCAGACCAGCCTCAGTTGTAAATGTAGATGTGCTGATGATGGGCCACTTCTCTTGTACACATGGGTCAGACCTCACTTGAGGACTGTGATCACGCTTAGGCTTTAAGCCTTGCAAGAGGAGGACGGAAACTGGAGATGGGTGGGATGCCTCAGTAACAGAATTTTTTGAGCATGCTGTCTGAAAATGGAATGAGATGCCTCACCTGAGTATTTTTATCATTGGACAAGTTGAAGCAGAGCCCTGGGTAGTATTGTAAAGGAGAGTTACACACCCCATAATAGATTGGACTGGATTCAGTTTATTTCTTTCCCTTTCCTTGTCTCCTGCTCCTTTCCTCTGACTTTTGAACATATAAAAAATGTATATTTGAAGCAGAGTTGGCAGTGTTTGGCAGCTTTACGTGAAGGGTGGATAAGATGAGGAGGTGAAAATAACTTCGAGGTTTTGAAACAGGGTGTCTTGGGATGGTGTTCTTCACGCCTGGAAGCACAGAATGGAAAACGATTCTGGAGGTGAGTGGATAAGTTCAGTTTTAGAGAGGTCACATAGTATTTGAACATAAGAGCCCTAGGAAAACTTGTTTGTTGTTGTTATTATATTTGTTGAATGTCTCTCATATGTCAGGCAGGCACTGTGTAAAGTGAATCGTTTTAAGTTTTTGGTGAGCCATGTAGAAATGTGCCGATCTGGTCAAAATGTGGAAATCTCTCTTAAACTGATACAGATGTAGTAATAAAGATGCTTGTGCCGAGTTACAGATGCTTATCCTGAGTTAGGTGTTTTACATCTTCCTTTGTGTGGCTTGAACTTTTTAGTTTGACTCTGCCACTTTTGTTTTGTTGTTAGTGTGTGGTTTGGTGCATTTTTCCTGTCCCCATCTATACACTTGCCACAATGAGGGGCTGCTAAATAGGGCAGTGTTCTCTGTTTGTGTAGTTCCCCACAGCTGTTTCCTATAGTGAAGACTCAGGAAAACAATGACCTCATGGTTTCCACAAAAAAAGCCTTTTATATATAGTCATGGAAAAGAAATCATTGAAAACTGAGTAATTTAAAATTCTGTCCTCTGCAGCTTTTTCCTTCAAAAATATTCTTGTTTGCTCTGTTAATTGGCTGTTCCTCAAATGACCTTTTATGTTTAACAAACAACATTTTTGCAGTGGAGCACATCGGGATATCTTGTCTTTCATTTGATTGTGATCTTTCTCTATTTAGAAATCATTGTTTTCTGCCACGGACTGTGGCAGTTCCTAGAGGAATTGGCCAGTCACGCAACATCTGTTGCTTCTTCCCTCCAGTTGTTGAGCTTGGATGGTAGCAAACAGTGTGTCCACAAACAAACAGTTCACGCATTAGAAGATTGCATAGGACTGGTCAGGAAATGCCTTTGTTGCTTCTACTGTCAGGAACCTTTGTAAGCTCATCACCAGCTTAGTAAATTCTTTTTCTTTTTTTTTTAAAATTCTTTGACTTTAACTCTTGGTCTTCTCATCTTTAAGAGCAAGGCAGAGCTGTCTGATTCTCAGGAGATTTAAGAAATAATAATAATCATAATGAAAATACCATTTATTTGTGTGGAGCCAGATTATTGATTGATTGCGGTACGCGGGCCTCTCACTATTGTGGCCTCTCTCGTGCGGAGCACAGGCCCAGCAGCCATGGCTCACGGGCCCAGCCGCTCCACGGCATGTGGGATCCTCCCGGACTGGGGCCACTGCGCTACCAGGGAAGCCCCATTTATTTATTTTTAACCTTCTTTTTAAAAAATTTATTTATTTGGCTGCGTCGGGTCTTAGTTGTGACATGTGGGATCTTTCGTTGTGGTGAGCGGGATTCTCTCTAGTTGTGGCATGCGGGCTCTAGAGTGTGCAGGCTTAGTTGCCCTGTGGCATGTGGGAACTAACCAGGGATTGAGACTGCGTCCCCTGCATTGAAAGGTGGATTCTTAACCATTGGACCACCAGGGAAGTCCCTGGAGCCAGATCATTTACACTGTACATTCATATACAACTTTTTCATTTAATCTTCACAACAGCCCGTGAAAGAAGCATTGCTATTCCATTTAAACGATTAGGATATAGGGCTTCAGTGCTAGTACTTGATAAGTAGCAGAGCCAGAACTCCAACCTTGCATGGTTTTTATGAGGTTAAAGGAGAAGATATAATTAAGGGTTTAGTACAGAAACTTGCACATGGTAAGTATTCCAGAAATGGAAGGTGGTGATGAGGAAGGTGCTCATTCCAAGTCTGTGGCCACCTGAGTACCCTTCCTCATTTCTAAACTCTGTCCTATTGGCAGTTTTTCTTGCTGCCAGAGTAATCTTACAGCTTATCTGTAACTACATTATTTCTCTTCTCAAAAATTGCCTTTACTTTTTCTTTTATATACAAAATGTGGTATAAATTTCTTAGCTTGGCATTTAAACTTTTCCGGAAAAATAAAATTAAAAAGGCATGCATAAAACCAGCCCCATTAAAAATAATGGTTAGATTCAATAGACACACAATTACTGTTAATTTGCTCTAAATGTTACTGATGCTTACTTTGATTTCTGTACTTATCTCATCATGGACTGGTGAAAAAAGTTCACAGACAGGCACCTATCTGTGGATCATACTTTGAAGAGCACTGCTGTGCAGCTTCCCATGGTCTGATTTTGTCTGTTTATTCCCATAGTTTTCAATGAAAATGTTTTTCTGTCTTTGCTTTTCTTGTAAAATGGTAGTTAGATCTAGAGGCTTAATGAGATTCAGGTTCGAAGGTTTTTTTTAAGCCCTCTTCTTTTTTTTTTTCCAGTAAAACTAGTTTGTGGGAGGTGTTATAAACTTCCATCAGGAAGCCTGTCTTGTCTGGTCGTGTCTCTTGCAGTGTTAGTAGCCGTCAATGGTTAGTCCTTGATCCATTAGTTCAATAAGGGTTGAAAAATGGTGTTTTAATTTTAACATTCCTTTTCACTTATTAGCTGGAGAACTTCTATAGAGACTCTCGCCCTTGTCGGTTGTTTGGTTATCCCAAAGTAAATTTGGAGAAGAAAGGCAAAATAAATACGTGGTATTTTTTTCCCTTGATTTTTCTGGATTTCAAAATAATTACTTGATTTCCAAATGTAGTTAGTGAGTTTTTTTTGTTGTAACTGTATGAATTAATGGATTTAAATGCATATTTGATGTGTTTCAGTCAATTACAGTTATTAACCTTATTTTGCCCAACTTGTCCCTTTTTTGGCCATTGGGACAAGTCGGCTACCAAGTCCTTTTGACACAATACTAGTAGTCTGTGATGTCAAACCAAAATGCAGGAAGTTAAGATTTTCAAGGCTCATCTTATGTTTCCTGCTCCAGATCTGGAATCAGTCATTTCTTCAAGGAGCCCTAGTTCCTTTTGGTGGCAGATGGTACTAAGACACCACAGTCTGGGCATTAGGGGTGTACTTGGTTTCTCTGTGTCTAAGTAGGCAGAGCTAGGAAATGTGTGATTTGTTTTAAAGGTGTAATAAATCAATAATTCATATTGATAGTTTCATTCAGGATTTCAGGGTTTTTATTTAACCTCATTGATCTTACATCTGTTTTTCCTTTCTTCCATGCTGAAAATCCTGTTCT
The DNA here is from genome assembly GCF_963924675.1 of Phocoena phocoena. Taxonomy (NCBI): domain Eukaryota; kingdom Metazoa; phylum Chordata; class Mammalia; order Artiodactyla; family Phocoenidae; genus Phocoena; species Phocoena phocoena. The sequence goes on from NC_089233.1 coordinate 20,743,178, forward strand.
TAACACTAGTGTAAATTCTCATTTACATTATCTCACAGTGCATTCATAAGTCTCAGAATAATCCAGTACTACCACCAACAGGATGAGTATTTGAAAAAGGTTTAAGGTTTATTTATTCATTTATTTATTTTTGTCCATAGGATATGTCCTACTAGGACTGTTTAGTCATATTATTATGTTTTAAAGTCACTTGGAATAGTTCGCAGTGTGGCTTTGTCACCAATGTGGAATACAGTTAAATTGATTTGTTTCTTTTTGCTTTTGGTTTTGAAGAGTCGTTTTTTAAAATTTAGCTTTGTTGCACAATTATGTAAAAAATAAAATTCATTTGCCTGAAGTCAAATCTACATAACAAGATCTGTTCAAAGAAGTCTAGTTTCTGTCTCTGATTCCTACGTGCTATTCCCTTTCTCGTTAAATTTTATGATTTATTCTTTCATTGTTTTAATATAAGCAAATACATGTATTCATAATCTTCCTCTTATTCAGATAAATAGTAGCACACCATACGTACATGATTTTCTTCGTCTTGCTTTTTTCCTATAGATAATATGTGAGTGCTTACCATATGCCCTGCACAGTGGATTATTTTATGTATTCCTTATAACATTGTAAGGTAGATATACATATTATTATTTCTGTTTTACAGATGAAGAAGCAGAGGCATTTCTACAGACGTTTAATTCTCTGATTCCCATTATTCCCCATAGTATCTGGTCGTGTCCTTTGTGTGCTTGTTCATGAGTGAATGAATGAGCAGGACCTCACTTTTGTAACTGCTTTACTTTGAGCAACGATGGGAGCAGAGAAAGGCTGTTTTTAAACTGTAGGAAAGGAGATTCAACCTTTTCTTTGAGGTCCATAGCTCTCTATAGCTGGAGAAGAACGCATAGTAGAAAGAACCTTTTTCCTGAGCAGGGGTGGTCCCAGCAATTACAAAGATACATTAACTTGGAATATTCTTTAATGTTACCCTAAAATAAGAGTCCCTTTTTGACAGTGCAGTGACAGCTTGGTAAATCTCCCTCATTTTAGAGTCTTTATTCCACTGAAGTTATGATAAAGTAGGATAGCTAAAGAAAAGACAAATTCCTTTAAAAGCAATAGCTCATGGGAAATAGCTACTAGTTAATGATTTCAGGATTTTAATAGTGACAGGAAGGAAGGAGGGTAGCCTCATTTCCCTGCAGGCAGGAGAGAAAGAGGAGCATTGGCAGCTTTTTATCTTATATCCAGCAGGAGGAAGGGTTAGCTAGGTTGGAGGCCTGTTGGTCGTTACCCGTTGAGGCTCTGTTGTGACATCAGGCAGCTGGTTAGGCTGTAGTAACTGCCCCACCCACTTTCTGGTGATACCCAATTCTCTCTCAGACTTCAGGTTGTCAGCATCAGAGGATAGTGCTGGGAGGAGGATGAGGGCAGCCAGGGTGCAGGTCTGCTCCTTTCCTTTTGAAAAGCTGTGAACCCATGAATTTTCAATTTAGTTAGAATCCTGGTATGGCTGAGATCTTGGGGTGGTCACTGAGCCTCAGTTTCCTTATTTTCCTTTTCATTGCCATGTGGTAATGTCAGCCTCACAGACTGTGGTGTTGAATAACCACTGGTTCCTTTACACCTAAGTGGTGGAAACACTTTAGCGGGAAAAACCCACCAACCCAGCCTGTGAAAGTAAGCCTAGAACATAGGAAAGGGACCCTGGTAGGAAGAAGATGTGGAGGATCCTACACCACAGCTAAGTGCTGAAGAGAGATAAATGTGTTCCACCCCAAACTTTCTCTGGGTATGGCCTTGTGACTGTAATTGTTTTGAGCTCACCTTTCATGCATGTGTGCTGACCTCTTGAGTTGTAGACTGGTTTTGAAAGGGTGGTATTTAAATCTCCAGTGTAACAGTGCTAGAGGACTCACTGAGGCATCTGTCCCCCAGGAGGGTATCTCTCACTATGATATATTCTGTGCCATTTTGTTGTCATTGTATGATCTTTCTTTTTTTTTGTTAATATTTATTTGTTTATTTATTTATTTATGGCTGCTTTTGGAAGCCCCTGTATGATCTTTCTTGAGTAACACAGTAATAACCCATTCATCTGGCTTTTCGAGGGAGTAAGTCTTTCATATAAGTTATTTCCTAGATAATTATTTATTTAAATATCAAGTCTTTAAAAGTTTAACTTTTTTTTTTTTTGATAGATGGCTTGATATAGCATATTTTACACACTCGCTTTCTCAGGGAGGGAATCCTGGGCATACTTTATGCTCTTTGGTGATTTAGAGTCTTTATTACGAGCATGATCTATTGCACTCTTCTTCTGTACTATGGAGGTTTCTTTGGGGCTAGTGGGACTATGTAGGACTTAATGAAGGGTCCTGGCTTGCTGTATTGTTTGAATTCTTATTTCTACTTTTTGTAATACTCCTTCTTGCTCCCTACAATCGTCCCTCAAGGTCCTTCCTTCGTTTTCTCTTGCTTTATCCTGTTTTACTTTATCCTGGGAGCCTGTACCTCCTACCTCCTCATTCCTGCATTTTGCAGTTTCTAATCTGCTTCTAGTTAAATAACCAGATAAATAGAATTGGCTCAAATAAGACTAAATATGCTGAGTTAGGGCCTGAGAGTCTGGCTAAATTAAGAAACTTTAGGGTTTTCCTTTTTGAGGTCAATTTTTAAGAGCTTCAAAATAAAGTATGGCCTACATACAGAAAAATGCATAACATCATTAGTGTACAGCTCAATGAATACTAAATCCTAATGTGATATAATATCACCCAGATCAAGAAATGGGGTGTCATTAGCACTTCAGAAGCTTCCTCTTTTGCCCCCTCCCAAACCCTACCCTCTCCCTTCTACCTGAAGGTAACCACTTGCCTGGCTTCTAACACCATTGATTCGTTTTGCTTGGTTTTGAGTTTTATTATGAATGAAGTAAAAGTATATGTTCTTTTTAAAGAGAGCTTTATTGGGATACAATTTACATACCATATACTTCACACATTTAAAGTGTGTAATTCAGTGGCTTTTAGTATATTCACAGAGTTGTGCCTCCATCATCACAACTTTAGACATTTTTATTATCCCCCAAGAAGCCCCGTATCCATTAGCAGTCATTGTTCATTGCCCCCAACCTCCCAGTGCCAGACGTCCATTAATTTACTTCCTGTTTCTGTAGGTTTTCCTATTCTGAACGTTTCATATAAATGGAATCATACAACACATGGCCTTTTGCATTTGGCTTCTTTCACTTAGCATGATGTTTTTCAAGGTTCATCATGTCATACCATGTATCATTCCCCTTTATGGCTGAAAAATATTCCATTTTATGAATATACCATATTTTGTTTATCCATTCATTTGTTGATTGGCATTTGGATTGTCTGCTTTTTGGCTGTTATGAGTAATGCTGCTGTAAACATTCATCTACACATTTTTGTGTGGGAATATGTTTTTATTTCTCTTGGGTGTATACCTAGGAGTAAAATTGCAGGGTCATATGGTGACTCCATGTTTGACTTTTTGAGCAACTGTCCAACAGTTTTCCACAGCGGCTGCACCGTTTTCCTTTTACACCAGCTGCGTGTGAGGGTTCCAGTTTCTCTACATCCTTGTCAGCAGTTGTTATTGTCTGTCTTCTGTTATAGCCATCTTAGTGGGTGTGGAGTGGTATCTCATTGTGGTTTTTATTTGCAGTAAGGAATCTTTTGTGTCTGGTTTCTTTTGTCAAAATTCATTATGAGTAACATCTATTTGGATAAGAGTAATATCTAAAATATTGTAGAAAACTTGGAAAATATGTAAAAGTTGAATGAGGAAAATTGAAAATGTATTTTTTCCTTTTTGTGTATGCTTTAACATAATTGGGATCAAACTGTGTATACAGTTTTGCATTATGTGATTGTCTTTCCATATTGTATTAGTCATTTTTTTTCACAAAAACTCTTTAGATCACTGTATGAAGGTACTGTAAATCTTTTTTTGGATGGTTTCTGGTTGCAGTGAACATATTTTTTACATAAATCTTTCATTTTGACTATATCTTTTGGATATTTAGAAGTGAAATTCCTTGGTCATTGTTTATCTATTTTGAAGGTTCTTAAATCATATTGTTAGTTTATTTTACAGAAGGGTTGTGCCATTAGCAGTGTAAGAATGTCTGTCATACCCCACTGTTGCAAAAAAGAAACCCTTAAGTTGATAAATGGAAAAGAGCATTTTATTGTTTTATTTGCATTTTTTTGTTGATAGTGATGTAGGACAGCTTCATCTGTTCTTTAAAGTGGGAGGATATCTATATGAGAGTAACATTTCGATAATTTAGGGAATTACTCTGTTTTGATTTCACAGATTTCTCTTGTTTGCTCTCTGTGTTTTCACACACACCCTTCCAGTTAGGTTTCACATTCTACAGGCAGATGAACAAGACCTGTACCAACTAACATTGGCCGAGTTTGGGGCAGTGAGACCAGGTCTAGACTGGGAAGGTTCTAAGTTGCACTTTGCTAGGAAAAGCCTGGAGCCCAGGATAAGCTGGAGGCTTGCTAGTTGTCTGCTACCTGATTCTTTTTTTTTTCAATTAAAAAAAATTAATTTTTTTGGGCTGCATTGGGTCTTCGTTGCTGGGCATGGGCTTTCTCTAGTTGCGATGAATGGGGGCTACTCTCTTTGTTGTGGTTTGCAGGCTTCTCATAGTGGTGGCTTCTCTTGTGGAGCACAGGCTCTAGGCGCGCAGGCTTCAGTAGTTGTGGCACGCGGGCTCAGTAGTTGTGGCTTGCAGGCTCTAGAGTGCAGGCTCAGTAGTTGTGGCACATGGGCTTAGTTGCTCTGTGGCATGTGGGATTTTCTTAGGCCAGGACTCAAACCCATGTCCCCTGTGTTGATAGGCGGATTCCTAACCACTGTGACACTGGGGAAGTCCCTGCTACCTGATTCTTGTGGTGAGGGTTGAAAGAACTGGTGGAGGCCAGGACCGGTCTGGAGACTACACCTGTGTTCAGTTTACTAGTCCGCTTGGCTTAACTATCGGACATGCACAGTGCTGGGTATGGAGAAGAGTGAGGCCCATGAGCAGGCCCATGACTTGAATGCTTCTTTAAACAGTTAAAATTTATTTGGAGTGCTCTGGGTTTATGGCAATATGAATGCATAATTTATAGAGAAACTTGCTGTATCTCTATCTGCTTATGAATAACATCTCTTGATTACTACTAATTGATGCTTTAGTTATCAAAATGCAATAACAGAATATTGATTCAAAGCAAGATTATTTCCAGAATACTTTGAATCCCTTTATAAAATTGTCTATTTGGTCAAAAACATTTTAGATCTGTTTATCATCAAATTCCAATATATTCAAAATCAAGAGGATGTATACTTTGCCAGTGAACGTAAACACACTGATTATGGAAGAAGTAAATGCACGTTTGGCCTTGGAGTAGTTCAAGGCTTCATGCCTACCCCACTCCTTGTCTTTCCCACCCTATTTCACCTCTGATGACGTGTAGGTCCCTTTACTTCCACCCCAAAGAGGAGAGACACTCAGCCAAGAACATCATTGGCCCCTGTGCTGGTGAGCAGAGCCATGTGCTGAGTGCATAAGCCAAGCCCACGTTCCCCCTCTTCCCTCCACTTGATCAAGAAGCTGATGCTGCTATTCTTTTTTTCTCTTACTAGGGTTAAGCTTTCACCTCCCACCCGGCAAGCCAAGGAGGCCTTTTAAAAAGGCCCCTAATGGGTGGCTATAGGCATAAATTCTTCTTTTCTTTCTCTTTCCCTAATTTTTCTTTGACGCTGGCTGCTTTTTCCCCCAGTTGGTAAGATCCAAAGATTGATTTGGGCTTTGGGTTTAGGATTAATATAGGCAGAAAACTTTGATTTAAGGCTCCCTACGTCTGTCTAGCAGAGAAAAAAATTCTTAGCATAGTGCATCCTGACTCTCAGGGATTTGGGGCCAAAACTTCAGCTAGAAATAAGGTCTGTTTTTATTTGTTTTTTTTGTCAGCCCTGTTTTCTTTGCATAAGATTTGGGTTCCTTGGTCAGAAATACTAGGGTATGCTATCATAAGATCGCCCTTACGTACCACTTGGTTATCATTATCAACAAATTCATTTTAGAAAATGTGGAAAATACTGAAATGTGTAAAGAAGGAAAAGAAAACTCACCCAAAATATGCCACTTAAAGATAATGACTGTTAATATTTTGGTGTATATTTACAAGGATAAAAAACAAAAAGGTCTTTTAAAATGTTTTTTAAAAGTTTGAAATCAAGTTCATATGTAGTTTTGTTATCTTCTTTCCACTTAATTTTATTACGTATTTATTTCTTTGAATTTTCTAAAACTCTCAAACGTTTGTAATGTCCCATGGTAGGAACATATAGTAATTTCTGAGCTATTTAGATGTGGCTTCTCCAGTCTTTCTGTTTTGAGTTTTAACTGCTGAAGGTTATTACGCTTCCTGTATGATGACCTTTTAGTCACATCAGGGCTGGGTGTTTGCTTTTTTGATTGTGTTGGTAGTTAGCCAAAATTCCCCGTTTTTTTTAAAATAAAGCTTTTAAAAAGCATTATTTTACTATAGTTGGGAAGAATCTTAGATTGTGTAGGAAAATGTCAAGGAGACTAAAAAGAAGACACTCTTGAGTTACTTGATTGTATACATAAACACATTTTGGTGACCCAAGCTGACTTTGGAGCTTGGCCTGTTAGAGTGCTCTGGGAGGGACAGACGGCATCAGAATCATCTCCACCAGCAGGACAGCTTGACCATTGTAAGGTGAATACTCCCCTTTACATTTGTTGGTGAGAGACAGATGCAGCTCTCCGAGGGAGGGTGGTCGACTCTCTGGTTTCCTTTCTCTAGCATCCTGGGACACTCAGGCAGGTTATAGTTCTTCACATGCTGCACCTTGATTTTCTGACATAGTCTGAATTCCTCCTTATTTCTCGAATAATAACATTTCAATTAGATAAACTGCATTTTTCTTTCTGGGCCATGTTTCAGTCATAGGAAAAAATGCAAATTATAACAAAACTGATTAACAAGAATTTATTTAAAAGCAAATAAACTCCCAGAAGCCTCAGGCTTGGTGCAGCTGTAGTTCAGTCTCCAACACGTTTTGTGTCTGCATTGAGAATGGCGTTCAGAATGAAGAACCTCAAGCCCTACATGATCCTGAGTTCTCGAAGGGAAAAGTCATTTATTGAACAAAATGATTATGGGCAAAAATATTTTAAGGCCGTTTTAATCAGGTGAGGTTGAAGAATAGAGGTAACTATGGACAAGTTACTTCACTTTACTGAGCCCAAGGTTTTTTATCTGTAAATAGTGATGTTAATACTTAACAGCCTAGGGAATTTCTGGGGATTCATTTTATAGGAAATAACACCTATAAACAATTAGTATAAAGCCTGATACATTACAGGCACTCAAATATTAACTTATTGTTATCCTTTGTGTCAAGTATTTTATTCACTAAGCTTGGGAGAAATGATATGGAGTAAGACATTCCTGATCACTGTCTAGTGGTGGAGACAGATATGAGATTATATATTCTGGTGATTTGAATGAACTGTAATAACTGATATAATACAGTTACGACAAAAGAAGCTCCCATAAGTTTTAATGCTTTTGGAGCTGAAACTTCAGAGTTTTTCCGGTGTAGCATGCCCTTTCTCAGTCGCAGCTTCACATTAGAAATAGAATTGTGAAAAAAGAAAATCACATTTGACAAAAAACTAGTGATGATCAGGTCCCACCATAGACCTAATTAAATCAGCATCTCTGGGCTGCTGCCCTGCATGGTTTTTATTTAAAAAAAAAAATTTTTTTTCCCCAGGTGATTCTGATGTACAGCCAAGGGTCAAGAGCCAATGCTTTGGATACTTTCTGCTCTTTTTCTTTGGTGTTTTCCAGGATTATACTATACAATAGGGTAATTCCTTGCTTTTTACTTGACTTTTGAAACTTACATCATGGCAGGTGTTTAGAGTTTAAAATGCTTTTATGATCTCTTTAAAGCCTCACTGATAAATTTAGAGAAGTATTATCAATCCCATTTTGCAGAAAAGATAGCAGAAGCTCAGAAAGACTACACCTTAAGTAAAGGGTAGACTTAAACCAAGGTATTCAGAATCCAGTCTTTCTGTTTCGGTTGCATTTCTAGCAGAAACTTCCAACCACTGTTTAAATACTTAAAGGTCTTCTCTTGCTGCTATATTTTCTGCCGATACAGCTTTATGATCTGTTGAGAAATCTTTGCTCATTGTTCATCTGGCTGAACCACTTGTATATTTCTTTTTATATTTCTTCCTTTTATTCTGGCTCTAATGATCTTGACCATACTTCCACCCTCAGCTATAATTTCTTGAAATGCAGTAGCCATTTTTCAATCCTTTTTTTTTTTTTACAGTTTTTTCTTTTATAAAAGAATATACCCTTTCCTATATTTTATTTCAGTGGTGAGTCCCTGCCACCAAGTCTTTGTGGTATATATGAGTTTGTTTAATACTGAAAACTAATCTTATAACTGCAAATATCCGTTGTTGTCCAAATCTGTTTTAGTTCCCGAGTTTGGATCTTGAGAACTTGGATATAAGGGACACCTGTACTTGAGGTAACCTTTGTTCAGTTCTCTGTCTGGAAGGATCAAGGAGCTCTGTATCAGAATAACTTACTTTTCCCTGTGGCCAGACATGAACACATGAACAGGTTGTGTGTGGTGTTCTCTACTATTTTTCCCGAGTTGTCTTTCCATCCTGGAAGGAAACTCCTTTCCCATTGCTTCCTTCCTTTTCTTTCTCCTCTCCCACCAGGGTCCCAGCTCCATCTTGCTGAGGAAGGAGGAGGGGGCAGTGCATTTGGGAGATGGGAGTGGAGGGCATTCCAGGCATAGGGAAAGTGTGTGAAAGTCTGGAAGCCTTACGGTCTCTTTCAAGGGCCCATAGTTGCCACAGCTGGCTAGTACTGAGGGCGTCTCTGCCTCATATGTACTATTATGTGAACAGACCTCCCCACCAGAGGTGACAATAAAAGGAGGAAAGGCTGAATGAAGGTCACAGAGAGCCCCGTTGAGTGTGGCTGTGTTCTGTACCCTGGCATGGAATTCTGTTGTATGGACACTTTATCACTGTGTTTTATGGGTCATATCTGGTTTTACAGTGTTCATCCATTTGTACCAATTTTATCCACGATGTTTTTAGTTAATTATTCTTCATCAGCTTAGGTGTCCAGAAAGTCAAATACAAGAGATGAAGCTTTTCTCAAGACAAGTGCTTATCATTCTGTTCTTTCCAGCACAGTCCAGAAACCAAGTTTCACTTTTAGATACCATCTATGAACCCAGCTGTTTTTTTTTTTTTTTTACACTTCATCTTTCTCTTAAGATGTAAATACATTGTCCTCCCAAGTTCTTCTGTTCTTTCCCAGAATCACTGAAAATAAATTCTACGTTCCTTCTGGCATAGAATCAAGGAAAGTGAGTGATGATTTGGTTTGATGAGTTTTGGCAAGCCACCTTTTCCCCAAAAGAGTAAGCCAACTCCTGATCAGTCATGTCCGACCGATACTGCCATGTCCATTCCCCATGGGAGGCAATCACCAATAGCCATTACTTTGTCATCTTCTTGGAGTCAGGTAAAGGATGTCTTGAACCAATTACTGTCTTTTTGCTGGAGCCCAGGATTCTGCTGCTTCTGTACTAGGGCTCTGTGGAAAGAACGAACCTCATGTCTAGTTTTATAGCTCCAGTTGGATAGACTTCATTCTTTTCCTTTTCTGGACCATGCTTCCAACTCATTTTTTTTCCCCTTTAAGGGAAAAAAAAAGTTCTCTGTAGTTCTAGTCCTTAAGGTTTTATTTGAAGGGTAAAAAGAAATTTTATGAGGCTTGAAGGCCCTACAAATGTGTTTGACTTTTACTTTTTAGTAACTAGATGTTAGGGATCATCCTGAATGGAAAATTAGAATGACGGTTACATTTATTTGTAATAGGATGTAAAGAATTTAAAGCAACAGATTCAGTTGAATGTTTTTACAAACCAGAATCATACCCAAATTCTATAAAATAGACACAGATGTGTAAGGTTAATTTTAAGAAGGTTCTTCTCTATTTTTCATAGAAGTGTCAAATTTAATTTTAAATGGTTTCTCAGATTGTAGCAGTGCTTATATTTACAGATGACATATTCTGGTGATAATCAACTTTTAAAAAAACTGCAAAAATACGGAAGTATTAATTTTAGGACATTAAATAAACCAAGATTTATTAGGAAGAAAAAGTCATAAAAGACAAACCAAAGCAGTGTCAGATGTGGCCCAAAAGAAAAACCAAATCACTTGCTGGGACTCCAGGGGCAGAGCTTGGGTGAAGATATGGGATGCCAGGGTCTCTGTGGTGGTCCAGCTCAACTGCTTCATTGTATGACCAGGAATCAGGTTTGGTGAGTTACCTAAGATAACCATCCGTGTGTGGCAGAGCCATGCTTGAGCCCAGGTTTCTTTTTTTTCTTCGTTACGCGGGCCTCTCACTGTTGTGGCCTCTCCCGTTGTGGAGCACAGTCTCCGGACGCGCAGGCCCAGCGGCCATGGCTCACGGGCCCAGCCGCTCCGCGGCATGTGGGATCTTCCCGGACCGGGGCACGAACCTGCGTCCCCTGCATCGGCAGGCAGACTCCCAACCACTGCGCCACCAGGGAAGACCGAGGCCAGGTTTCTTGACTCCTACTATGTTTCTTCCTTCTGTAACACACGCTAAAGGATGGTTACTAGGTTATTCTGTGTTATGGTTTCTCTGAGGAAGAAGTAAAATAAATAGTCCCTTGGGTCTCTGCAGTGGGAAGAAGTCACCATTGTGAAGGGAAAAAGGAACCTTTGTGTTGTGTATGTTCAGTGAGGTTTCCTTTAAAATTTCATTTAGTTTGAGATATAGTGATTTAGGGCGGGGTTGACCCAGAGCAGTTTTGGCCGTAGTTACAGAGGATTGTGGAAGTCCTGTTGCTTGTTTAGTCGTGCCCAACAAAAATCTTGTTGAGCAGCTTCAGCACAGCACCTTTTACAGAGTGACTGGAGGATAAATGCTGGATGAGTTGAAGTGATAGTGGCAGGAAGCATGAATCAGATTTAATGCAATCCTGATAAAGAACTGAATGTTGTCTCCACCCTGAATTTGGTGGCCACCGTGCATAAAATATCTGCTTTGACACAAAAAGAAGCATTTGATTTCAGCTAATTTGTTTCTTAGGATACATATACTGAGAACTGCCTCTCCCTCCCTGTTGGGAGTAAATAAGGGAGAGGGTCCTGAACAGAAGCTTGTTATGCTTCTAGCATTTTGTGCGCCCCAACTATATGCCATGAGATTTGTCTTTGCCCTTGCTGTACCTAAAACTTCCTCTTGGCAATTGGCCTCTGCTTCTTCCACAAAACAAACAAAGGTTCCCTGCCTTCCTGGGTATAACTTCTCTGAATCCCTAACTATCCTTACCTCCTTCTCTTCTCTCTTACCTCCTGTTTAAGATAGTTCCTCTACCTCTTTTCTGAATCCTTCCTTCTCCCCTTACTGAAGAATCCTCTTTCTTCGAGTATCTCCTTTCTGTTAGCTTCTTCCCTCAGCACTAAGTCCCTCTGTCCTGTAGGTGCCCCCTCCAGAGGGTTACGGCATCTTTCTTCCTGCCTTTTATAACCAAGCTTCTTGTATATGAAGAGTGATCTTCTTGTAACCATTCAGTGTCAGTACCTTTTCTTCTCCTTTAGCCTCTCTGATCAGTGTCACTGAAATTGCACAGGCAATCAATCTCTTAATTTGCAATTCCAAAGGACCCATCTCTGTGCTTGTCTTACTTGACTTTTCTGTGGTGGTTTACGTCGTTTCCATCTCCTTGGAGGTTTCTTCTCCGTCAGCTTGTGTGATGCCACTCTCTTCTGGCTGCTACCTCTTATCTTCTTCTTGGGCTTCTTTTCTGTGACTTGTCCCTTCTGTAAGATTCTGCCCCAGCTGCCTCCTTTTCTCATTAAATGTTCCCTATTTCCTCTATGCTCATGTGATAGGTGTATGTGCTCTGATTTAACTTTCCAGCTCAGATCTCTTTCCTGAGCACCAGACCTAACCTCACTTGAGATCCTGTAGGTACCTCAAACTCAACATGTTCAAAGCTCTGCAGTCCCCAGTCTCTTCCTCAATTCCCGATATCGTTATGCACCGAAGTCCGAAACTAAAAACCTTGGTGTCATCCCCGATTTCTTCTTTATATCACTCAATATAGTGTCATCAGTCATCTCTTTCTCTTCCATCCTGAATCAGCCACAAGTTTACCTGCTAGTGCTGATGATGTTTTTTTTTACTGATTCATTTTTCTTTGCTAGGAGGTCTCTGTCTTCTGTAGCTCACTCTCTTCTGCTCTTCATGCCAGTGGCTTTAGTTTTGGTTTTCCTAAATGAGAACATAATCATGGCACAAGCCAAACCTTTTCAAGATGGAGTAAGATGTCAAGTATATAAAATGCTACAGGGAGAATGAAAAAGGTGAAGACTGAGAAAGAAGAAATTAGATTTGGTGATGTGGGTGGCGTCTGACCTCTGGGGTAAGTTTTGTAGTGTAGTGAAGACTTTTCCCCACACTCACTCCGCCTTTTGTGTACCTGTTTCTGAGGTGGCACCCAAGTGGTATCCTTCAGGTCACTTGAAATCTTGTTTGTTACCAGGGTCCTTTCTCTCCCTTGTTCACTTCGTTCAGTTAGTGAGTTTTGCCAGTGACACTCGTATATCTCATTTGTGTCGCTTTGATTTTTTCCTCCTTAACTTCGAATTCCGTAGACCATCTCTTTGTTACTCGCATCTGGTTGATCATCATGTTGTGATGGTTCTTCTTCCTCATTAAAAATGTACCCCTTCTTTTCATCTCTGTTATCATTCATTGGAAAATACAATGGACAGTTATTAGTTCTTTGGCTTACTTTGTCATTCTTCAACTTTGATACAATTGATCACTCTCTCCTTCGTATCTCTCTTCTCTTGACTCTTGGGACTCCATTCTCTTGATTTTCTTGCCACATCTCTGACGGCCTGTTCTTAGTCTTCTTTTAGGGCCCCCTAAGTATAGAAGTCCTCTGGATTCTGTCCTCTGGCTTGATCCCTCATGATCTTGTCTGGGCAGTCTTAGCCATACTCGTGATTTCAAGTGCCACCCATCTGTTGACCCCCAGACCTTTGTCCTGAGCACAGACTCTTCTACTGAGTGCCAGATCTGTTTTTTTTTTAGTTGTTTGCCAGGTACTTCCGTTTGGAGGTTCCACAGAACTTCAGATATAGTGGATTCTGATGGGAGCTCATCATCCTCTTTTCCAGACTTCTTCCTTTTTTATTTTGTCTTGATGAAGGGAACCACCAGTGGCCCATCATCCAGATAAGACACCTGAATGACATTAATGCCTCCATCCTCACTTTCCACATTCATTAGGTCACAAATCCTATTGATTCTACTGCCCCAGTTTTGAAATCTCTCTCAAATTTGCCCTCACGGACTTAGTTTAGACCCTTATTGTTTCTTGCCTGATTGTTTCATTTGTCTAACTGCTCTCTCTTTGTGCAGTTGTCTCCCCTCCTTTCTCCCTACTTCCAAATCCAATATTCATAGCTAAAATTTGAGTGCTTATTATATATCATTTACATGTGAAATGTTTTATATGCATTCTCACTTGACCATCACACTAAACCATTATTATCCTTTTTACTTTGGAGCAGAGTAGGCCAGGCCTCACAAATGGTGGTAGGACAGAGAGATTTGAATTCAGGCTATATGCTCCAGAGCCCATAATCTTAATTTTAATTAACCAGTTCACCTACAGCCATTCATGGCCACCCCTCTTTGCATACTGTAGTTTGGAAGCAAGTCACTGTCACAGTCTATATTCAAGGTTGTGGGGCGGGGTTGGGGGGTAAAGATCCAACTCCTGGAGGGGGGATTATTGGCATAAATTATTCAGAATTCTTCTTTAAGGAAGATTTATCTCTTCCCACTTATTTATTCACTCCGTCATTTACCTTACGTAGACTTGGTTATTTTATACTTTGGTTTATAATCGAATACTGTGATACTTATTTAACCAATTCTCATTTTTTTCTTTTACTTTTTAAAAAATTGAGGTATAATTGACATATAACATTAGTTTCAGGTTAACAACATAATGATTTGATATTTATAACAATTCTCATTTTTAAGATGTTCAAGTTATTACCAGTTTTTTGCTATTAGTGAATGAATATCTTAGAAGTCTTGGCATGCTGTGTTGATGGTTTCCTTTACATATATTCCTAAAAGTAGGATTGTTGGGTAGGTGCATTTAAAAGTTTTTGGTACATGGGTGAGGTTTTTACATTGAGCATCTGTTTTCATATTTGCTGTCTTTCCAGGAAGTACTCTCTAACACCCTTGAGATCTTGCGTTCCTCTTTGGGATTATGAATAGTTTATGTTTAAAGCCAGGAACTCACAACTATTCATGCTGATTTATTTACCTGTGTAGAGTATTGTGTCAAAGAATGCACTGCAATATCGGGGAAATTCCCAGCATGACGCCCAGGAGTTTCTGCTGTGGCTTTTGGACCGAGTTCATGAAGACCTCAATCATGTGAAGCAGAGTGGCCAGGCTCCTCTGAAGGTAAGGGCGCGCCCTCAGGGCAGTCAGGGAGCAGTGAGTGGCTGCAGCACAGGCCACCGGTGAACCGGTGAACCTAGTGAGGAGTGAGCATAGATTCTTCTTCCAAACCTCCTCTGAGGAGTTGTTGCAGTTTGCAGTTAGTTAATATAGTCAAATTGACTAAGCTCTGGGTGAGTATAAAATTCATGGATACTTAGAGACTGTTTCCTCCGTTTACCACTGTGCTGGCAGTGTCGGATAGGAGCTTACACTCTCATGAGAGGGGACACATTTGCATGTATGACTACCTTTAGACTGACATTAAGGGGTTCCATCTCGCTAAACTGTTTTTAAAGCAGAAATTTGCTTTCTATTCCAATGAGACATAGTCTGTAGATCATTGGAATGTGAATACACAATCAAAAAGGAAATGTATTGATGTCTCTGCTGTTAGGATTCGATTTGAGTGTAGGAACTGAACCCTTAGAATATACTTCCTGAGAAACAGTGATTCATTCTCAATTTTTATTTATGTAATCTTAGTATGATGGGTAAAATGATTTATATAATGCAAATAAAATGTTCTCTCACAGCTTTAAAAATTTTTGATAATTCTTTTCTGTACCTCAAATTTTATTTTATTTTATTATTTTTTTATATCTTTATTGGAGTATAATTGCTTTACGGTGTTGTGTTAGTTTCTGCTGTACAACAAAGTGAATCAGCCATACGTATACACATATCCCCATCTCCCCTCCTTCTTGAGCCTCCCTCCCACCCTCCCCATCCCACCTCTCTAGGTCATCACAAAGCACTGAGCTGATCTCCCTGTGCTATGCAGCAGCTTCCCACTAGCTATCTATTTTACATTTGGTAGTGTATATATGTCAGTGCTACTCTCTCACTTCGTCCCAGCTTCCCCTTCCCCCCCGTGTCCTCAAATCCGTTCTCTATGTCTGCATCTTTATTCCTGCCCTGCCACTAGGTTCATCAGTACCACTTTTTTAGATTCCATATATATGCGTTAGCATACGGTATTTGTTTTTCTCTTTCTGACTTACTTCACTCTGTAAGACAGACTCTAGGTCCATCCACCTCACTACAAATAACTCAGTCTTGTTCCTTTTTATGGCTGAGTAATATTCCATTGTGTATATGTGCCACATCTTCTGTATCCATTCATCTGTCGATGGACATTTAGGTTGCTTCCATGTCCTGGCGATTGTAAATAGTGCTGCAATGAACATTGTATATACCTCAAGTTTTAAATTTCTAGTTTTGGTAAGTTGTTGAAGTATTCTGATTCAAGGTCCTTTGTGCCTGAACATTCTGTACTCTCATATGACTACATGCTTGCGGCTGACTTTCCCACCAGATTGAGACGTACTCAAGGTCAGGCACTGTGTCTAATTATCTTTGTATCTTAATGCCCTTTGCATTGCTCTCTGCACGTGGTAGCTGATGCTCAGTAACTGTAAGGGGGAGGGACATGAAAAGGTTAAGTAAAATGTGAAGTAGAATGATTAGGCCCAAATAAGCAGCAGAGGTAATAGGTGCCAGACAAAAAATTTCGCTTTAGGCAGGGGAGGAATTGGTACTTCTGAATAGTTGGGGTTATTTCCTGGAAGAGGTTGGAGGGGGCCCTTTGAGGGTTGGAGGGGGATTGGAGCGCTCTGGGGAAGGACTGCCCGACTGCCTGGATGGGGTGGAGAGACGGATAAGCACTGTGTCTGGGAGAGCCTGTGAGGCGATGAGTCCATGTGACCCACACCCTGGCATCTGTGTTCTGGTCCCTTTAGCAGATGTCTTTCCCTGAAACATCTGGATCTGATGCAGATCTTGTAAAGGAGGTCAAGGACATCTGTGACATTTTTAGGCTCATCTTTAATCAAGAGCTGGCACTTTTAGTCTGTGAAATTGTACTTTACTTTTTTTAGCCACCATCAGAGACTGATATGATGCCCGAGGGACCATCTTTTCCTGTCTGTAGCACTTTCGTACAAGAACTTTTTCAAGCCCAGTACAGGTACGAGCAAATTAAAATTTCCCTTATGTTGTGTGCTTATGTAGTTCTAGGTGATCTTAATGTGAGTGTCTTACATTTTTATTTTTGCAGATCTTCTTTGACATGTCCTCATTGCCAGAAGCAGAGCAACACTTTTGATCCTTTCCTCTGCATTTCTTTGCCAATTCCACTACCCCACACAAGGTAAGAACAGAGTTAATAAAATTAAGACTATATTCCTATATGTTCCTTTTCCTCTGTAGGTTCCTGTTGGGGCTTCTTGCATATTTAAACAAGTAATAGGCTCAGTGATAAATTGAATACAGGCATTGTTAAGGCCTTATAGAAATTTATAAATGCCTGTCTGAGTTTGCAGGGTGAGCAGGTGCATGGGGCAAGCGAGTCTTTTTGGTTGGTCTGGTTGTAGTCTGTTCCGCCTATAGGTCATCCACCTATAGTATTGGGGCCGGAGAAGGTTGTTGAATGCCTTCTAGAGCCTCTAGAGACCTTACGTGCCACTTTTAATTAGCTGCTTTATTTGAACTGTTCCTTGAAATTTCTAGGAGTTACGCTGTTATAAAGAAAATACAAAGCACAGAACCAAGTATTGATATGCTGTATTTTTGTTGTGTTGCCTTTATTATTATGCTGTATTGTCTTTTCCAAAGAGTTCTTGATTGTTGTTTGATAGTTCTACTTAGGTCCAATTAAAGGTGTGGGTTAGCTTTAGTTTTGTTGATTCCAGATCAGGGTTGTCCTGCTTCTATATTTTAGTTGAAGTAAGTGACTAATAAGAATATCTGACTTTGATCTGTACAGGCCTCTGTATGTCACTGTAGTGTATCAAGGGAAATGTTCTCACTGCATGCGGATTGGTGTGGCCGTGCCTCTGTCTGGGACTGTCGCCAGACTTCGGGAAGCAGTGTCTATGGAAACAAAGATCCCCACTGATCAGGTAATAAGCTTGCTAAGACCGATTACACACGAGCCACAAAAGTGTTGCTTTCTTTTCTTCTGGAATTTTTTAACAGTTCTCAGCCAAACATGGTTGGAGAGAAATTTAAAACCAGTTGTTTCTAGTGTTGAGGGAAAAATAAAAAATCAGGATCCAAAGGAGAAAAATATACACAAAAACTTCTCATGCTTCATTTAATTGTATATATATATTTAAAAGGAAAAGCTATGACTTTACACCAAGACCTTCTTTCAGCTTCGTTTATAAAGTATAATTAGTTAACCCCTCTTAAATCATTCTGTGGGTGCTCATGTGGGCAATAGGAAGAGCATCCTGTGGTATTTGAAGGTCAGAGAGGCTTAGAAAACTCAACCAGTGGCTCTTGAAAATCCCTTCCCATTATGGTGATAAGAATGGGCCTATTTCTAGTACAGTACATACAGGTGCTCAGTTTGGTTTATTTTCTGATTAAAGCTAGGCTAGAGTCTCTTACCTTGTTTAGAGAAGAGAAAGGAAAGTTGTATCTCCTCCCTTTCTTTTTTGGGTAAATTTTTGATAAGTAGTTATATTGACCGAAAATAATTTTGGCCTGTTTGTGACTTGACATACTTTTGCATACTCTTTTACTCAATTCACTGTTGGGGTTTTATTTGGAAAAAAATTCCCTATTTAAAATTTACCAAGGAAAGATGATCCAGTGGCTGAATAGCTTTCCCTAGATAACTTCTGGAAGCTGCTGTGTAATCATGTGACAAATAAAGGTGTTTTGTACTTTGGCCTCCTGTGACCTCATTTGAGAAGTTACCACAGTAAAACAAAAACAACCAACAGTGTTGCCCTGATATAGCAAATATCTCATATTTTCATAGGCCAAGTACTGGCAGATTGATAAAATGTTCACATTTTTCCTTACTTTGAGGTGCTCATTGATTTATTTGCTTATTTATTTATTTTAAATTCAAGGTGAGGGAAAAGACAGAAAGAGGGAGGCTTAGGTGTGTGTCCGAGGCAGATCTGTCTGTATCTTTAAATCTTCCAGTGCTGTCTGGCTCTTTTTGCATTGTTTAAATGAGTGATGTAATTACAAGTTTGTTTTTGACCTCAGCTTGCTGGAGAAAGTGAATTATACTTGCATGTTCACCTTCGGGAAAACAATACGGTCATTAAAATCATTAGAAGAAAAAAGGGCCAGAAATATTTTTCTTGGACTGTTTGTGGAATATGCCACCAAGCTCCTTTCACCTCATCAACTCATAGTATGTTTGTGATAGTAGAGGGGACCTTAGGGGTCCAGTCCAACCCTCTCATTTGAAGGAGGCCCAGAGAAACCATGTGACTTGTTCAAGATCACAGGGCTGGTTGGCGGTGGCAGGCCAGAATTGGAACTTCTTCAAGCTCAGTCCAGTGCTTTTTCACTAGAGGGTGCTGCTGAGCACGTAATGAGGTCTCTAAATGTCTCCATTGTCTTTTTCCCCATCTTTTGTTTTTCTTTCATTACAAAATACTTAACCATTTCAGAAACTTAACTTAGAAGTGAAAGTATCTTGTACTAAGTATCTTAAGAACTAAGGGTTACTAACTTTAATACTGTGTTGTATATTCATTCATATTTTTTCCTGTGCATGTACTATATTAATATTTTATGAAAATGGAACTGTGTAGTCACACTTTTCTTTCCCTACTTTTAATATTTACTTAGGAGATCTTTCCACGTTAGTGCAGATATATGCAGCTCATTCTTTGGAAGCGCTTTATAATTCCAGTAGAACTATAGTATAGTTAACTAGTTCCTTTTGTTGGACATTTGAATTGATTTCATTTTTTTTCCAACACAAATGTCCATGATTATTTGACATTTTTTAATCTGAAAAGAAGAAAATTTAATGGTAGGAGAAAGTCTCGGAGTCAGATGTGGACTCTATCCTCGCTACGAGGCTGAGTAGTTGTATAACCTTAGGCAAGTCACTCCATCTCTCTTTAGTTTCTTCCCCCTGTGAAAGAAGGGCCTTAGACTTTGTATCTGCTGAGTCTCTTCACCAAAACTTAGAGGAAACTCTGGATTTAGTGCCACAGCACTCTGAAATCAGAGTATGTTGTTATACAGTCATAGAAGATACTGTGCTTCCAAGACTCTCTTATTAAAGGCAAATCACATCGGCTTGATGAGGTGTTTCCAAGCCCTCAGATCACTGCAGTCCTGCTGGTCTGGAGACGTTCACAGCTGGATTGGGAGATCAATTCATATTGACTTTCCAGTTATCCAACTATTTACATTTTTCCCATTTTTAGATTGTGTTAACAGAAATGTACTATGATGGGTTCCATCGTTCCTTTTGTGACACAGACGACCTGGAAACAGTCCATGAAAGCGACTGCATTTTTGCCTTTGAGACTCCAGAAATATTTAGGCCTGAAGGAATTCTCAGTCAAAGAGGTAAATGAGTATCTGTTTCCATAATACCACCTGGGTTTGCAGGTCTAACAAATGTCTACCCTCTTAGATTATATGATGGTATAATTTTTTTAAATTGTGGTAGAATACACATAACACATCTTTTTATGATGGTATAAATTTTAGGTAACATATTTCCCTGGCAGAAGGCAATTCTTGGGAAAAACTTTGTTCTTGGCCTTAGTGTTCTTCAAGATCCTAGGGCTTCTATTCTGTTTGCTGTACTCCAGTGCTTGTCAAAACATCAGTGTCTCCTGGGAACCGATTAGAAATGCAAATTCTTAGGTGCCACTCGAGACCTGCTGAACAGAAACGCTGGGGGCAGAGACCAGCAATCTGTTTTTAACAGGTGATTCTGATGCACGTGAAAGTTTGAGAACCGCTGCTCTACCCAGTCTTGCCAGTATTTTCTACTGGTGATTTTTAGAGCGAAACTCTCCACTAGCCCCCACTTTTCTTCTGGTTCCATTCCCTGACTTCCAGCTGTCCACTGGAAACTCTATTTGTAGTCCTACAGGTATCTTACACTGAGCATTTCTTTCTTAGCTCCTCTTGCGTTTCTTCTGTGAAATGCGGCACCACCATCCTTCTCTTCACCCAAGCTGGACCCAAACACTTCTCCCTCAGATTTTGACTTAAATTCACAACTGAAGTTTTCCTCTGTATTCTACTGCGACTGACACAGTGCAGACCAGTCTCAACTGGGCTTTTCTAGTAACTTCTTTACCCCTGGCTTTCTCCCGTTCAGTTATTTCTTCACAGCGCCACCAGACTTATTCTGACGTACAGTTCTGACCACGTTACGTGCTTATTGATTTACCAGTGCTTCCCTTTTGTCTGCGATTAAATCTGAATACCTGGGAAGAATGCATGGCCCCTCATGATTTGGTCCTTGCCTTTTTTCCAGCCTCTACTATATTCCATTTTCTTTCCCATATACCCTATCCAAGTTACTCTTTATTTCTGGAACATGCCACATGCTTTTATACTTTCCCTACTGTTCGCTTTGCTAAAAATTCATTTCTCCAGCTCCCGTCTCATTAGCTCCTACTTTGTCTCCCCTAAGGACACCTCCCAATCTCCCCATCCCACCCAGTTCTAAGCAGTCGTTATTCTACTTTCTGCCTCTATAGATTTCCCTAGTCTAGACTTCGATATGAATGGAATCGTATAAGTGGCCTTTTGTGACTTGTTTCTTTGACTTAGCATAGTGTCTCAAGGTTCATCCACATTGTAGCATATATCAGTCCTTCATTCCTTTTTATGGCTGAGTATTATTCCATTATATGTATATACCACATTTTGTTTATCCATTCATCTGTTGATGGACATTTGAGTTGTTTCCACCTTTTGGCTATTATGAAATACTGCTGCTATGACCATTCACGTACAAGTATTTGTTTGAATACCTATTTTCAGTTCCTTTGTAGGTATGTACCTAGGAGTGGAAGTGCTGGGTCGTATGGTAATTCTATGTTTAACTTTCTGAGGAGTTGCCAGACTGTTTTCCATAGCAACTGCATCATTTTTCATTCCCGCCAACAATATATGAGGGTTATAATTTCTCCACATTCTTGCCAATGTTTGTTATTTTCTGTCTTTTTGATTATAGCCATCCTAGTGGGTGCGAAGTGGTATGTCATTGTGATTTTTATTTGCATTTTCCTAATGACAGATCATGTTGATCATCTTTTCATGTGGTTTTTGGCCATTTGTGTATCTTCTTTAGAGAAATGTCTATACAAGTCCTTTACCTACTTCAAAATTGTGTTGCTTGTCTTTCTGTTTTTGAGTTGTAAGAGTTCTTTATATCTGCTGGATACTAGACCTGTATCAGATATATGACTTGCAAATATTTTCTCTCATTCTGTGGGCTATCTTTTTACTTCCTTGGTAGTGTTTTTTGATGCACAGAAGTTCTTAATTTTATGAATTCATATCCAAGAATCCACCACCAATCCAAGGCCATGAGGTTTACCTGTGTTTTCTTCTAAGAGTTTTATAGTTTTAGCTCTCACGTTTGGGTCTTTGATTCATTTTGAGTTAATCTTAGTGTGTGGTGTGAAGTAGGAGTTCAGCTCCATTCTTTTGCATGTGAATATCCAGTAGTCCCAGCGCCATTGTTGAAGAGATTATTCTTTCCTCATTGAATGGCCTTGGCACCCCTGTTGAAAGTTCTTATTTTAGTTCCTCTTTTCCTTCACCTCTACTTCTAGAGGTCTCTGGTGCCTCTAGTCTCTGAACCTTTGGTAATTCTGTATTTTGGGTTGGTCGGCTTTCTGCACTGCCAGCTTAGGATTCAGTTTTCTCTGGTCTACTCATATTTACATTATTATTTTTTTGTCTTATTTCAGTTGTCATTCTTTGACTTGGGAGCTTTTTTGTTTATTTTCTAGTTGTTGTGTTTTCAGGCATGTGCTTTTGTTTGTTTAAATTGTTTTCTAATTTTAGTTGCATTATAGTAAAAAAATAGCCAATCATCACCTTGTCCAGAAAACCTTTCCTCACTTCCCCCACCCCAGACTGGCTGACTGATTTCTGCTCTCCTGTGTTCCAGTGTAGCTTCTGCTAATCTCTGACACTAGCACGTTGTATGGAAATGCTCTGTTCTCTATCCTTCCTACCAAACTGTGAAATTCTCTGCAGTTGGGACTACACTTTACTTTATCTTTCTGTACCTAGCAGTTTAGTGTACTTCGTAATACACAGCAAGAGCCCAGTTAACGTTTGTTTAACTGAAAATTTCCCCCAATCCCCCTTCATACCCCAACTGCTTACGGTTAACACTAAGTTTCTATTTATAAATGAATTTGGTGAGGTCCAAGCTTATATAGTCTAGCCAGAGAGCGCCTTTGTTGGAAGAATATACCGCTAGTGAATATGCATAAGCCTCTGTTCTTTACAAAGGCCTCATCAATATTTTGTTGGTGCATATGAGGCTACTGTCTTCCCCAGTTCACCGGTGAGGGAGCTGAGACTTAGAGAGGTTAGGTCACGGGCCCAGGTCACACAGTTGGTAGTGATGGGCCTGGACTATGAATGCGGAGCTTGATTTCTGAGCAGTTGAGTGGTATCCTCTCATCTCATTGGCAATCCTGATCACTTTTAGCAGAACTGGTCTTCCCAGCCTTACTTCTGCCAAGAACCTGGGAAATGAGCCTGTTAATTGTCTCAGATTCAGACTTCTATTTATTTTTCTCATACCAAAGTTTAAGGTGGTTGTGAAGTGAAATCTGCTGCTCTTTTGTGATTTCTCTATGGTATTTAAGCTTAAAAAGTTTTCTTCCCTCTAATAGCTTGGTGAAGATTCAGTTCTTCCTTATTTCTAGTTTCTGTGTTCTCGTTTCTAAACTCTAATTAATCTGGAATTTATTTGAGTATTAACTCTGTATGTTAATAGGTTCAACAAATCTCTTGCTGGATATTTAGGTTATTGCTGGAGTTTTGCTATGGATACTTTTGTGTAAACCACCTTTTATTTTATTCTCCTTTTGGTGATATTGTTATTATTTCTTTGGTGTGGTAGTGGTGGAGGGCTTCTTCTGTTCTCCAGTTTGGGGTATCATTTCCTTAGGCTATACTTACAAAGGATTAAAGAAATGAGCAATTATTTAGTCAAGCATTTATTGAGTTCCTACTAAGTGCGGGACCTTGTGCTAGGTGCTGAATTGCTAATGCTAAGTATCTCTGATTGACAGATAGCTCTGCTTTGGAGCATGTCTGAAGACCTGGTTTTTAGCAACCAGCACTGTGCCTGTCAAACATATATTTTTGTTCACTTTATTGTAGGTCAATCCAGGCTAGTTGATTGTATTAAAGTTCTGTAATGGCTGTGAGTTTCTTATAAGTCTGGGTCTAAAGTGGGGAAAAGAAGCTGCTGTTGGAATATTGAAGATCATTCTACATGTACTAGTCTTTATTTTTTATTAAAATTTTTTTATTTGCTTGCTGCTTGTATGGTCTCACTTTAAGTTTGTCTCGGTGGGTCATCTCTGCAAACTTGCCATTCTAAAACTAATATTCATTGAAGTGAAGAGTTTTAATTTTCAGTTTTTAAGGTAGTAGGTGGTAGGTAAGGCGAGTTTAAATGAAATGATGGATGCAAAATATTTTCTTATGACTAGATGAGTAATCTCAAACTACGTCATTTGTTCCTTTTTTCAATTGCAGCTTAAATAACATAATGACAACTTCTTAATTTCTCTAATGGGTAAGTTTTTTGTAATGAAAGAATAAAATATTTTGAAGACATAAAGTAAGTTTTCATTTTGTTTTAGGAATCCACTTAAACAACAACCTAAACCACTTGAAATTTGGCTTGGATCATTATAGACTGTCTTCTTCTACACAAGCAGCAGCAAAGCAGGGGAGAGCGGACTTAACCCCCACGACAGCAGGAAGCGACAAGATTGTTCTGTTAGTGTGTAACCGAGCCTGCACTGGGCAGCAAGGGAAAAGGTGAAGACCAACTTATTTTCCAATAAATGTTGAGACTTTAAAAGTCTAATATTTTCAAATGTTTTTAAAAGTAGGGATAAAAAATCCTTACTTTTAGTAGTTAATTGTTGATTCTGATATTTAGAAAGAGCATGTGTGTAAATTGACCTGATTTGAGGGGTTGGGAGGGGGAGAAGATAAAATTAGGATGATAAGATCTGAGTTAGAATGGCTCCCAAGCTCATGTAGTTTTTTTTGTTTGTTTTTTTTTTGCGGTACGCGGGCCTCTCACTGTTGTGGCCTCTCCCGTTGCGGAGCACAGGCTCCGGACTCGCAGGCTCAGTGGCCACGGCTCACGGGCCCAGCCGCTCCGCGGCACGTGGGATCTTTCCAGACTGGGGCACGAACCCGTGTCCCCTGCATCGGCAGGCGGACTCTCAACCACTGCGCCACCAGGGAAGCCCTCATGTAGTTTTTAAAGGCACATTTCTCTTGTATATTTTCAGCTCAAGATCCTCCTGGGTATCTAGACCTATAGACCTATATCCAGCTACGTTCTTTATAGCATTTTTTCTTCTATTAATTCTTAACAAATCTACTTGGATGGCACGTGCACCTCAGTCTTGTGTTCCAAACTGAACTCATTGTGTTTCCCTATAAACCTGACCCTCCAGTATTTCCTGGCTTGGCAAATGGCACCAGTATTCATTCAGCTGCATGTAGTCAGACATTTGGGAGTTCGAAATCTCTCTCAAATCTGTTTCCTTCTGTAAGAATTTATGGGAGTTACTTTTCTTTTTTTTTTTTCTAAACATCTTTATTGGAGTATACTTGCTTTACAATGTTATGTTAGTTTCTGTATGGGAGTTACTTTTAAAGTAACTTTATCACAATAGTAATGTAACTTGAGTAATAACGAGATATGGATGTGTCTCAGGGAGGAAGGATACTGTGTTTCTAATATTTGTCAGAGTAGCATTTATATTAACTTTTTAAAATGTTGCTTTGAAATAAGTTTCTTATTTAAGAATGGTAAATAATGTAAAAGCAAAATGTGTTGATTTGTATATTTAAGATGTTCATTAGCAGCTACTTTAGTGTTTACAGTGTGTTGGCCACTATTCTGAACACTAGGGATACAGCAGGATCTGTGTGTTCTCATGGAGCTTGCATCCTAGTTAGGACAGAGCCACTAAAGACAAGTAAACACATTTAACTTCAGACAGTCGTTGTCACTTTGAAGATGTTAAAACATGCAGGTGTGATAGAACGTGCTGGTGGGGTCTCTAGCAAAACTGTATTAGAGAGGGAGGCGAGGGGGGCCTCCCTGAGGACGTAGCAGCTGGGCTGAGCCGAGTGGGAAGGTGCGAACTGTGTGAGCCTCTTGGGAAGGGATCCCGTGAAGAGGGGACATCGAGTACAAAGATGCTGAGATTATGGCTGAGTAATATTCTGTTGTATATATGTACCACATCTTTATCCAGTCCTCTGCTGATGGACGTTTAGGGTGCTTCCACGTCTTGATTCCTGTAAATAGTGCTGCTGTGAACATTGGGGTGCAGGTATCTTTTCGGATTATGGTTTTCTCTGGATATTACCGGGGGAAAGGGGGCAAGGGATAAATTGGGAGATTGGGATTGACATATACATACTACTATATATAAAATAGATAACTAATGAGGACCTACTTGTATAGCACAGGGAATTCTACTCAGTACTCTGTAATCCCCTATGTGGGAAAAGAATCTAAAAAAGAGTGGATATATGTATATGTATAACTGATTCACTTTGCTGTACACCTGAAACTAACACAACATTGTAAATCAACTATACTCCAATGAAAATTAAAAAGAAAAAAAGTTGCTGAGATTAGAAGGAGCTTGGCATGTTTAAGGGACAGAAGAAAAGGCAGCTCATCGTATTTATATAAAACAAAGAAATTATGAAATCCCTTTCATGATGCTAGTCTCTTAAAAGTGAGGGCATTGTCATGTGAAAAATATGGCTACTGATTTCCACATCGTGCTTGTAACTTATTTCGCGTCACAGTTGTCTTTAGGAAGGTAGGCTCACTCTTGAGTACTACTGTGAGTAAACTGGTACCTGTTAGGAGCGGGTTTCTTGGTGACCTTAGCACCCCTGCTTTGGCCTGAGTTAGGGTTTATCTGTTTGTTTATTCACTTGTTCATTCATTCATTCAGCATCTACTGTTCTCTAGGTATGGCTGTTTGGGCTAGGAAGATAAGTCGGTCACAGTTCCTGCTGTCAGGTAACACGTTCTGTTGGTGGAGGCAGCACAATAAGCAGGCAGTATTTGTAGTGCAGGAGAGCTCAGGGAACAGATCAACAGGGCGCCAGTGGCTTCTTCTGCGGATGAGTAGGAAATAGCTTAAAAGAAGAGTGAGAAGGGTAGTCCAGACTGAGGGAATTGGCTGTACGTTGGCGGTGTGAGTCGGACGTGTTCAGAGCACAGCATGCAGGTCTGAATGGCCGGGGCTTGGGTGAGAGTTAAGACTAGGCCAGTGCTCCTCCACGTTGGCTGCATATTAGAATCACCTGGGGAGCTCCTCAAACAGCCTTAGTGCTCCAGCCGCAGACCAGAGGGATTGCAGCAGAATCTCAGGGGAATCATTGTGCTTTAAAGTTCCCTCGCTGATTTCAGCCTGCAGCCACTGCTGAGAACCATGGTTCTGCCTCTGATTCCCTAACACCTGTGAGCTCAGCACTGGATAGGAAACCTGGCAGGGGCCATGTGACTTCTGCCCTAGGCTAGGAGCTGACTTTTAGTGTCACTTGCTTGCCAGTGCCTTCCTTGTTGTCAGGCCACCTGGATGTGGCTGCCTCGCTGCTAGACCTTCCAGCCCTGTCTTTTCCTCCGGCACCTAACCCCTTATACGTTTGACCCATGCTGCTTGCTAGACTCGTGTCGACTCCCACCTGCTTTCCTCCCCATCTCCACTAATCCTGTCATCTTATTACCAGGCACCATACTCTATTAGAAGCCATTTTGGTGTATGAGTTGTTAAATTTCATTTAGAAATCTCAGTTTCCCTTCTGACTGTTTCATCCACTTATGAGAGTATTAAATTTCCTGTTTGTTTTATTCTGAGAACTGTCCTAAAACTAATTGTATTGTGGTTCCATTTAAAAAGATCATGAATAAGGAGTTACAGTATTAAAGGAATCCTCATACTTTTTAAGGTGATTATAATGTTTTTGTGTGCTAGATTTGGACTGCCTTTTGTGCTGCACTTAGAGAAGGCAATAGCATGGGACCTTCTGCAGAGGGAAATCTTGGAGAAGATGAAGTACTTCTTGAGGCCCACAGTTGGCATTCAGGTGTGTAAGCCTTTTGGTACTCCAGCATAGCATGTGTGTACCCAGTGAAGAAAGTCATTACGGTGAGATTGGAAGTTCAGACCTTTGCCCTTAGGGAAGACCAGACACTGAGCTGGAATGCTGGGGAGCCCTGGAGAAAAGCTGCGTAGTAAAATCTGCTGTGTTCAGGTTTTCCAGAATGAGGACTGTTCCTCATTTTATGAAGGGAGTTGACCACCGCACGGTTTTCCATGCACTGCCAGGTGTTCCTTTATAATGTTTGTCTAATAAAGTTTAGCACATGATCGGCTTGGAGAGATTTTGTAGACTATATATTTTCAAAATTATGATTTCTTTGTTAAGGTATCCATGGAAAACTTATATTAATGTTCAGCTAAAGTAACATATTACTTGTCTTGCATAACATATTTGGTATGTAAGTTGCATTTGGGGCAATCATATTTAAAGTGTATTAGAGTGGCTCAACAGCCTCACAGAATGTTGTAGAGAAGCATTTTGCAAAACAGTTTGCTCTCCCTCTAATCTGTTTTGGAAATGCCCCAGTGAACCACATGCCCTCGAAGAGAAACTCAGCCTGACTCGCCTTTGCCATTTGTTGCAGGTGTGTCCATTCAGTTTGCGAGTGGTCAGTGTTGTGGGAATAACATACTTGCTGCCCCAGGAGGAGCAGCCCCTGTGCCACCCAACAGTAGAAAGGTAAAAAAAAAAAAAAAAAATCACCTTCTAGACTTTCATATATGTTTGTGTGTAATTTCTAGTGATGTCTGATGTAATTTCCACATAAGTGTGGTGGGTCCTCCAGGCTCACTTAGAAAGTAAACACTTACTTTACTTTTGATTCATATTTGAGTAGGATATGTTTTATGATCTTTTTTGGAATCGGGAAAGCCTAGAGTACTGATCTTAGGAAAGTAAATTGATTGGTCTCAGGACCGCAGATGAATTGCACTTTCATATTCACCAAGATAAAAGTTGTCCAAAGTAGAATTCTAATCATAACACTTTCCTCCTTGGAATCCTTAAATGGTAACCCGTGGCCTCAAAGATAAAGCCCAGTTTCCACAGTATGTGAAGTTCTCCACAGTTTGAACCCTGACTGCTTCCCTTCTGTCAGGCCTCTTTCTTCTCCCCACTGTATTAAACATTCAGCAGCATCAAAGTACTGAGGGTTGTTTGAACGCACAATATGGTTTTACGTGTGCCTTTGCACGTGTAGTTTCCTCTGTTGATAATTCATTCCTTTTGGGCCTCTCTTCACAGTGTCCCTCCTCTCCCCCTTAGAATTATCTTCTCCCCTCTGCTATCTCTGTGCTTTTACATACTTCTGTTATTAATAAAGTAATAAAGATATGTGTATATAGACACACGATACATATATGGATACATATAAAAACACATTATTGTTTTTATTATAATGACTTTTTCAACAAATATCGTAGTGCCCTGCATTTCAGGATTCCAAAAAAGTATACAACATGGTTCTGTTTGAAAGCAACTCACTGTTTGGTTTTAGAGATTAGAGTTAATAGATAATGATCCAAAACATTGCAAAACTTAAAAACTATTTGATGGGTAATACTGACTGTTAATGCTGAGTATCTCGGGAGATGGCGAAGGAGCCAAGGAGCTCAGGGGAAATAAGTGAGGTGAAACTTGAGGGGTGCCTTGTAGGAAGGCACAGTTTACGTTGGTGTGGGCATGGTCCAGGGACCAAGCGTGGCCTATGGGGGCAGGTGGAGAGGTGCAGGAGCAGAGTTTGTTCCCAGAGAGACTATCGTCCTGTCCAGTCTCTATTGATTTGGTGAGATATTGGACGAAAATTGGAAAGATCATAACATCTAAGAGTTATTGTGGATAACCTTATAGTGTGGTACTAAATTTATTCCAATGTCTTTATTTCCATATTGAATATTTTAATTTAAGGATTTTTCAGTCCAGTTGTAATCAAGTTATTAAGAGTTTATAATGGTCAGAAACCTTTTCTGATGGGGAACGATGATGAAGATTTTCAGCAATCACACTATGATTTCAGATTTCAGATCGGATGTATATTTAATTAAAATCATTTATTTAGAAAGTAATACGTGACTTCCTTCCCCATCCTATAGGGCACTAAAATCTTGTGGACCAGGTGGCACTGCTCATGTGAAATTAGTGGTAGAATGGGACAAGGAGACAAAAGATTTGTAAGTATTTTTTTTACTTAGTGTTTGTAGAGTCATTGTCTTAATTATCACTATAATAGCATACCTTTGATCTTTCAAATTAGCTGAAACACAAACCTCTGTTTTCTTTAGCTAAGTATCCAAGTGTGTTGCTGATCCTTTATTTAAGTAATTTATTATTTCTCTCCTACACATTCTGTCGTCTGGATCCCAAAACCTTAGAACATTTGTTTGCTGCTAATGAGACCGAAGCTATATATTCATTAACTGCTGCGTAGGTCAAATTACTTTTTTTATTACAGACCCATTAACTCTAGCAAGTTATGCCAAATGCATGCCCTTTGTTACAGAGGACAAGAATAGATGATTAATCAGTACAGTTTGTGCCCAATCCCAGAAAAAACAATTCCAAGTTATTTCTTGAAAATAACATTATAGATAGAGAACGTCTCACGACATTTTGGAACATAGAAAAGTTGGATTGCCACTTTTACTTTCTTATATATTGACCTTTTTGGTTATGAATTTACAGCCACGTTGTGAAGCTGTTAATTGTATTTTGTATCAGTTTTCCAAGACATTCTCTAATACATGCTCTTTCTCCCCTGATCGCAGCTTGTTTGTAAATACCGAAGATGAGTATATCCCTGATGCAGAAAGTGTCCGGCTGCAAAGGGAGCGTCACCATCAGCCTCAAACTTGCACTTTATCCCAGTGTTTCCAACTCTACACCAAAGAGGAGCGGGTACGGGTTGGGCAGCATTTGTTGGGTGGTGAGGGTAGTAGGGAGGGCCCAGGGCAAGAAGACAGTGGAGAAACAAATTATGCACCAGAAAACTCCCCAAGGATTTTTGCATTTACGTAGGTTCTGCACATGTGATGTGCATCTTAGTGTTATTCCTCTTAGGATTTTAACAAAAAGTAGTTTACATTTCTGGAAAACCTTGATTAAATGAAATGCTCTAGACATGAACCTTTGTATAGTTCCTCTTTTTTTTTTTTTTTTTTACTTTTTAATGGTTAATGATAAAGTTATATTTTTGTTTCAATTTAGAGATTTTAAATTATTTTCCTTAGTAACTAGATCAGTGGTTCTCAACTTTTTGGAACTAAGAGCATAGGTGCCATTTTAATTAAAATTAATTAAAATTAAAAATTCAGTTCCTTAGTTGCATTAGCCACATTTCAAGGGCTCAGGAGACACATGTGGCTAGTGACTCGTATTGGACAATGTGGATAGAGACATAAAGTTCTGTTGGACAATGCTTTAGACCACTTAGCATAGTGTTTGCAGATCGTAGGTACTCAGTAAATACATGAATGAATGGATGGACAAATAGTGGATAGGACCCTTGCCTATGTGTTTTTTTTTTTTTTCAACAGGAATATTTAATAACAAGGTAGATAACATGTTTATCTAACATATATTTTTATATAACTGAAGCGAAAGCAAAACATCCTGTTACTGGATAAATACGGCCTGCTGTATGTGTGTACACTGCAGTGCAATTAAAAAAATACTGTAAATATAATTTCAGAACTTCAGAATTTGAATAGGTGCCAGTATTCTGTCCTTTTTTCATATGGGAAAAGGAAATTCCTTTGAAAATCATTTGAAGCTTGGAGCAAAATTCTATAGCTATATTCTTAGTATCACTCTGGAGAGTCTTCATGATTCAGGTGATACAAGGGAAGCTTCAGTTCAGCCTCCCTTTCGGAGAAGACATTCCAGCTTTCATGAGCTCATCAGCCAGGAGGATATTGGTGGCAATCACAGTGCAGGAGTGAAGAAGCTGTTTCTTTACATAGTAGTGTTCCCATATGCCTCCCATTGGCTTACCTGGGTTCAGGTCCACACCCACAAGCTGACCTGAATGTTCTGCTTGGACTCAAACTAGTGTTTCCTGAAGGTCCAAACCAGAGTTCTGAGCAAGAGCCTTGTGAATAATGAGCACTGCATTAGCAAATACTTGGACTCCCAAGTTGGGCCCTGCCCTTTACACTGACTGGGCTTTTATTTAATCAGGGCTTCTGCCATTGCCACTTGCACTGCACCAGTACCTGGAATGACACAGCCATCATCAATAACATTTTTAACAGCTGTCAAGCCACCTTTGATTGCATCTTTGATTTGCATGAGTGTGTACTTATTTGGTCCTTTGACCAGTAGTGTGACGGACGTTACGTTTCTCAATAAAGTCAAACTTCTCTTCTCCCAGTGTGTAGTCATAGACAAGTCCTGCATTTCCCAAACAATCAGGATTTAGGTCATCAATAGAATTTAGAGCTACCCCACCACGAGCAAGCATCAGCCTTTCCACATTTCTCTTAGGTCTGTGCAGAACTACTATGCCTTCTTTTGCAAGAGCATCTAAGGCGAAGGGGTCAATTCCCTTTTGATTAATAACAACAAATCCTTTATCTGAATCACCACCACGCTTTCTTTCAAAGTTCTATTATTTTTTTAACTCCATCTTCAGCGAATTTTCTTTCAGTCTTTACTAATTTCTCTCTTCTGCACGCTTATTAAAAAAAAGCCAGAATTCACTTCTGTTTTTTCATATTCTAAATGGCACATTTCGTATGAAGATGTATGCATCTTCTACTTTTTTTTCATATCGGGATGCCATGTCCCATGATCCAAAACAAGACCTCTGATTAAGCTTGTATAGGCTTCAGATTTATGTTTCATCCCTGTGATCTCAACCATGAAGGGGTCACTACGTTCATCTTGCTTTTTAATGGCCAAAATGGAGTCCACTGCAGCGTCTGTTAAAACGTCAGCAAGTTTAGCATGAATTTTAGTATGTAGAGATGTTCTGGCCATGTCTGTAAGTGTTTCACTGTTCATCTCTTTGCATATTTTGACTAGTTGCCAAAACTGAAGTGCCTTTTTCTTTGCAGCTTCAAATCCTTCTGTTATTATTTTGAGATGAAGATCCTGTAACAAGCACATGGTTACAAAACCACCACTAACACTAGAGATCTTCAGTTAGATGCAACTATAGTTCGTGATAAAGCAGATTTATGGAAGGATATTCTGGATCATTCATACCCTTTAATACAACTAATATGATGTGCTAACTTTCTGAATACTTTACAAAGGATAAATAAGCTTTCAGTGTAGAGGAAAAGAACAGACATTGCTCTAGCACAGAGTTGAAACCAAGGAACTAAGGCACTCTTGGTGTTCACTGTGCAACAGGCCTTTGTGGTTTTTAAACCTCTCCAGGTTCAGGCGCCTTGAGAAACCTTGACGAGAGCTCTTGGAGTTCATCTGATTTTGAGGATCATAATTCTGGCTACTGATTCTTACTGCTCACCCTTGCATATAGGGAATCATGCAATTTCAGGGTCAGAGGGGGCTTTAAAATTTCTTTTTTCTAATGGTTGAGTTCTACCTAATTTCAAATAGGTGATTATCCAGCCGCTGTTTTTCAGAGACACCATTTTCTCTTAGGGTATCTCTGATGGTGACTGACCTTAACCTGAAATATGTCCCTGGTTGCTACAGCCAGCAGGTGAACTCTCAGGTCGTCAAGAACAGAGGACTGGTCTTCATTTTCTTCTACTTGTTTGTCCTTCAAATATTTGAAAATAGTTTTAATCTTCTAAGTCTTTTCTCCCCCAAGCAGTTAACAGCTAATTCCTTTAATAGTTTTTCATTAGACGTATTTTTCCAATCTTGGGCTTATATAAATAATTGGCTTTGAAACTGGTTGATCACATGCTGTATGTAGCACCTTATCCTATTTAGCTTTTTTTTTTTTTTTTAATTGATTTGGGAGATGCCTGAGAATGTCACAAAGCTTAAAGGTGAGCAGATCTACTAGATGATAACATTGGTATTCTACAGAACATCTCGCTGATCTTTCAAGCTAGCCAGATACATTTTAATAGGGCTTTGTTCATTCAATACATGTCTGTTGAGTACATACTATGTGCCAGGTTCTGTGCTAGGAACTGGGAATATAGCAGGGACCAAGACAGACAACAGTTTTGCCCTCAGCTTGTTTACAGTGTAGTGGGGATAAACAGATAAGTAAAGGAAGCAAAGGTCTTGGGGACAGAGGAAGGTTGAGAAAAGAAATGAGGCCACTGTGGCTGGGGCACAGCAGGTGAGAGAATCAATCCTGGTCGTAAAATAACCCCAGCATGTCTAGCAGTGTCCGGCCCATGGAAGGCATTCAGCAAATCTGTGCCGCAGTGAACAAATGAGTGAGTGTTCCTTGGGGAGCTCAGTCACTGGGTCCAAAAATAACAGTCCAGATATGGAAGAGGAGGAGGTCAGAGTTAGCAGTGGGCTGTGTGACGATAACTTTGGGGTCGCGTTGTCTTCAAGCTCAGTATGATCAGCAGTGTCATGTGGGTGTCAGCCGCTGTTGGCTACCTAAGGATGCTTTAGAAACAGTGTCCAGAACTCAGATGGTGATAGCACTGCTCTTCTCATTACCTTAAATGTTCACTGTTAAGAGACTGACATCCCGGGGCACAAGCAGAGAGTGTGGATAGGGGATGGCGCGGCTGAGTATATCTTGACAAAGGAGACCTTAAGTGAGGATCTGATAGTTATTTTCACATACTTCGAGGGCCTGTGGATAAGGGGTTGGACTTAATTTTATCTAAAAAGCAGAATTAGAGATTGGAAATTACAGGGAGAGTGATTTTGTCTTAATAAGAGGAAGAACTTTGTAACAGACTGCCTGAAAGTGGAACAGCTGCCTCTGGGGCTAGTCACCTTCCTTGCTGGGCAGTTAGCGAGGCTGGCCACGCTCCAAGGGTGCTCTGCAGGCCTAGCTGCTCTTTGTGGCAGTTTACAACGAGATAAGTACAGAAGTCGAGCAGTATTGTAGAAACTGTCAAAGCTGCCAGACATTGTCTTGACATTCTTACTGTATCTTATCAAAGAGTATCTGTTTATGATGTATTGGAAATTAAAAAACAAATAAACAACAACCTGTTCCTTTACCGCGAGCACTGGGCTGATGGCCACGTCCGCAGACAGTTAGCTTGTTAGCACAGATGTGGACGTGCCAGATGACAGTTAGGTTCCTCCTGCCTAACTTTCTTTTTTTTTTTTAACATCTTTATTGGAGTATAATTGCTTTACAATGGTGTGTTAGTTTCTGCTTTATAACAAAGTGAATCAGCTATGCATATACATATATCCCCATATCTCTTCCCTCTTGCGTCTCCCTCCCCACCTCTCTAGGTGGTCACAAAGCACCGAGCTGATCTCCCTGTGCTATGCCTGCCTAAGTTTCTGATTCACTGCTATCCACCCAGACTTCTGTCTCCCCCCATCTTTCCTACACACATGACAGGATCTCCCTCTCAGGAAAAATAACTCCCTCACTTCTGCTTCCCTTTCAGACTACTGTGCTGCTCTTTCTCTTCTTTTCTGTGTAACTTTACCATTTAGTGATTTCAGGTCTTTCCCTTTCCTCCCTTCCAAACCTCTTGTCATCTGTCTGACCTGCGTTTCTGACATTGCTCTCCGAAGTTCTCGGGGCCCATAGTTTGCTCAGTTCGGTGGCCTCTGCTCAGTCTGCATTTGACCTCTCCGTGGAATATTGTACTGATAACCACCCTGTTCTTGCCACTCTCTTTTCTTGGTGTGCATAAAAGGAATGCTTCTGATTTGCCTATTTTTCTGACTGTGCAGCCTCAGGTTCTGGTGGTTTCTCGACCTTTGTGTTTCCCTTAAAAGTCGGCCTTCTGCAAGATTCTGTCCTTGGCTTCTTTCTCTTCCATCTGAGTGGGCATTGCCATCTGTTCCCGTGGCTTCCCTTACCTCATTGTGTTGATGGGCCCAGATCTGTT
Source organism: Phocoena phocoena (assembly GCF_963924675.1). Classification (NCBI taxonomy): domain Eukaryota; kingdom Metazoa; phylum Chordata; class Mammalia; order Artiodactyla; family Phocoenidae; genus Phocoena; species Phocoena phocoena. Next base: position 20,778,975 of record NC_089233.1, read on the forward strand.
GCCTCTTCTGAAATCCAGGGAGATTTTAAAAATCTCTCTTACCAGACATGCTCTGTTAGTACCTTTGTGTTGTCATCCTGAAACCCTTGCCTGCAGAGGTGACATACGTGGATTCGAGGTCTCAGATTGATGTTGAGAAAGATCTTGCTGGTGGCAGGATGGGAGGATTGTTGGGAGCAGTTTGATGCCTGGGGGAGAGAGGACAGTTAAGAGACTTGAGGAAGTCCAGGTAAGAGTGAGTGAGGACTTTGAATTGCGGTGGGTGGAGAGGAGGAGGCGGTGTGAGGAATGGCAGAGAGTGTTACGTCGGATGGATGTGGAGCAGAGGAAGAGGGGAGGGTTTGAGGCTTTGGGTTAACCCCCCGTGTTCTGCTCTTGACGGGTGGTTGTGGTATTTGCTGGGGTAGGACATACAGGAGGAGGAGAAAAGGGAGCTGTATTGATAGAAAGGCGACGAGTTGAGCTTGGGAGTATGCTGAGCATGAGGTGCTTCTGTGGCATCTGACATCTCTGTGCAGTATTTACCTAGCTGGTCATTCCTTTTTGAGAGGTAGTCTGTTCAGCAAATGTTCGGGTGCCAGCTCTAGCCAGGCGCCACTCTTAATTGTGTTTTTCTGTCGGCCCCCATCGGACATAGTTTGGGGAGATCCAGCATTGTGCCGCGCCCTGGCCGGGAAGTGTCTGGCCGTCTCCTGTAGCAAAGTCTTGCCTTAAGCGGCTCTTAACAGAAGTCGTGCTCCTTGTTTTCAGCTTGCCCCAGATGACGCCTGGCGTTGCCCGCACTGCAAGCAGCTGCAGCAGGGGAGCATCACCTTAAGCCTCTGGACTCTGCCGGACGTGCTCATTATACATCTGAAGAGATTTCGACAGGTAAGGAAACCCTCTGTCAAAGGGAAGAAAGCTGTGACCAAGTTTCTTACACCCCTTACTGGTGGGCTGTTGGGTGGGGAGTTCTTTGGTATCCCTGTTTGATCCTGTGACCCTGTGTTGTTACGGACACACATCTGCCCCTGCGTTTGGAGCCATGTGTTTTGCTCTTTCCCAGGGCAGTTTGCGCGTCCTGTGGCCCTTTAAATCCTCACCATTGTAGTTCATACTGCAGGTATTTTACTCTGTTCCTGAGGATTTGCTTTAGATTTGTAAATGTTGTGCTCAAGTAAGTGCACTTTGGGATTAAAAAAAAAAAGTTGAGCGCCTTTCTTGGGGGTGGGTAGAATTCTGTTTCTGCCTAAAGTAATAACGGGTGTTGTCCTGCTTCCAAGGAGCAGTGGTACAGTTGTGGAGATGAGTCGTAAATACATACAAAGAAAATCTGCTTTGAGCTGTGTTGCTTTGTGAGTCAGTTTCCCCACAGAGGCTCTCTATTCTTAAGGTTAGAGTTGTCCTGGGCAGCCCCCTTGTAAGAGAGGTAAATGAGGGGTAAACGCTGGAGGAGTCTGAGCCTGGCGTAAGAAAGTTTGCATCTGAAAGATTAGGAGGAGGCCTGTACCGGGTGAGCTGGGAGCGGGGCTGCACATGTACAGCGGCTGAGGGAGCAGCAGGTACAGAGCACGTGCAGGAGGCTGAAAGCTGAGGCCAGTGTGGCTGCAGCTCTGGGGGGTCGGGGGGAGAAAGTGCGTTGAGGTAGAAGAGCAGGCAGGGGCTGGTCGTCCAAGCAGTCCTTGTAGGCAGAGTGGGATTCTGAAGCAGAGAAGCAACATGACCAAATTTGTGCTTGGAAGAGACCATTCAGGCTGCTGTGTGGAGAATTAGAGGCTACGAGGATGAAGACAGGGAGACCTGAAGGAGGCCTTTGCAGTCACTGTGGGGGCGGGGGCCGGCCGATGGCTCGCAGTGGAGTTGCGGCAGTGGAGATGGAGAGACCTGGATAGACTTGAGAGATGTCTAGGGCTGGCTGATGAAGTGAATGTGTCGGGGGCACGCACATGGTCCCCAGGGTGGCCTTTCACACACAGGTTTGGGGTCCAGCTCCTGTAGTAGTGAGGAGTGGGCACTTGCCCTGAGTGTCCCAGCTGTACGCTTCCATTGGGATCTTTCAGGGGGACGGCCAGTTGAGGGTTTGAACCCAGCTTCTCTGTCTCCTTCCATACACACAAACTGGCTTCCTTTGCTTTCTGTTTCTTTGGAAGACATCATCACCCTTCCAGCGCCCCAACTCAAAACTGCAGTGTCATCTTTGACTCTTCTTTCCCTGTCACCTAGGCAGTCACCTCTTCGGCCTGGTTGTGCCTCTCCACTGCCTCCTGTACGTGTCCCCTTCTCCCCATTCTTGCTGTCATCCTGCCAGTTCCAACTTCTGATACTTCCGAGCTGGTTGCAGTTGCAGTGTCTTTTCATTGGTTTCGTAACCTACACTGCTCTTCCCTTTCTGCCATGTTTTGGGCACTACTTAATGGCAGCTCTGATGGCATCACCTCCTCCCTCAGAGCCTCAGTGCTTCTCCCTTGACTGCAGAACAAGGTCCAGGTTCTTTAGCCTGACCTTCCTGACCATGCAAGATCCATCCTGCCTTTCTCTTAGGAACATTTTTCTTCCCTTAGTAGGTCCATAGTTCCTTGGGATGGGAATTATCTGTGCCCGATTAATTTTTTAAAGCTCCCATAGACACAGGAAACATTTGGTAAATATCTACTCAACTGATGGATTTCCCAGTGGGCTTAATGGGAAATACAGATCGCCCAAGATTGTCAACTAAATGACTATATTAAGTTAAGTCACTGTTAACTGTTAATTTGTCAGAGGAGTTGGGAAGGAAAGAGGCCCTGTTCTGTGAATGGCTGTTCTGTGCCAGCACTGTGCTTTCCCTTCACATATGTTGTTATTCCATTACTTTTCATGCCTCTTTCGTGACAGAGGTTTCAGGATGAGCCCTTTAGCAGGTAAGGCAATGAAGGCTCATTATCCCTTATATATAGATCATTGCTGGTTCCATTTTTGGTGGTATTAAAACCTGTTCCTCCAGTTAGATAAAACTGTTAATCTGTTTCCCTGTGTTGTATGTGTCTTTGGAGACATCAGATAGGTAACTCAACCCTACTTCAGTCGATAGGGTCTGCCTTTCACGCTAAACTGATCTACCATCTGCTTGCACGAAAATATCATCAGAACTTGTTTTTCTTCTTGTCACAGGAAGGAGACAAGCGTATGAAACTTCAGAACATGGTGAAGTTCCCTCTGACTGGCCTGGACATGACACCTCACGTGGTTAAGAGAAGCCAGAGCAGCTGGAGTTTGCCATCCCATTGGTCTCCATGGAGACGGCCCTACGGACTCGGGCGGGACCCTGAGGACTACATCTATGACCTGTATGCTGTGTGCAATCATCACGGCACCATGCAAGGGGGGCACTACACAGGTCTGCAGCGCGAGAGGCCGGGCGCCTGTGCTGACGATTCCTCCCGACATGTTTTGCTTGTGACAGGGTTGCTTTGCTTTAGAACCTCGCTTTCTCTTCCAGCAGGCAGTGTGCCAACCATGAGGGCAGTTTTCATCCTTTGGTTCTCTGCCCTGAGTTAGATCGTCTGGTCGGGCTCTGACCCAAGCAGGGAATGGTGTGTGCAGATGGGTGACATCGTCTGGCTCACCCTGGACTTGCTTTCTTGACCTTACCTGCATGCCCCGTTTAAAGTTTTGCTCTGCTTCCTTGAGGACCTAACATCTCTTTTATTTGGAGCGGTTGTGAACCACTTTTATAGTGTCTTTAGAATGACTTGGAAGGGGTTTTCTTTTTGCTGTATGGTTAAATTTACTTTCTCATTTGTCAAAGCAATAGTGCTCATCATATGAAATTTAGAGACTAGAGAGAGACAGACGGAACAGTGCCATCAGCCCACGAGATTATCACTCAGAAATAACCCATGAGATTAGTGCTCAAAAAATGGTAACATTTTTAGAAACTGTGGTAAAATATACACAACAGAATTTACCGTTTTAACCATTTTTAACCATATGGTTCAGTGTCATTAAGTACATTCGTATCTTTGTGCAACCATCACCACTGTCCATCTCCAGAGTTTCTTTCATCTTCCCAAATTGAAACTCTGCATCCTTTAAACAGTAACTTCCTGTTTACTCCTCGCCCATCCCCTGGCAGCCCCCATTCTTTCTATGAATCTGACTGCTCTAGGTACCACGTGTAAGTGGAATCATACAGTATTTGTCCTTTTGTGTCTGGCTTATTTCACTTAGCATAATGCAGTCAAGATTCACCCACTTTGCATCGTCTGTCAGAATTTCCTCTTTTTAAGGCTGATAATATCCCATTGTATGTAGGTGACATTTTGATATGTGGTGTTTCCTTCCAGTGTTTTTCTGTACGTTCTGGCCATTATTTTATACTGTTGTGATCGGCCTGATTGGCCTTTTTTTTAAATGTCCAATGCTCTGTTCAGGTGAACCTTTATGGAACACCTCCTCTACGTCTTGCTTGCACTGATCTGTGTCACATCAGAGACACACTGGAAATGAAAAGATCTCGACCTCTGTCTTCCAAGAGTGTAATCAAGTGGTTGAGGCGGTGTAGGTACACTTCAAATGAAAGAGCAGGATGTGTATTAGGTTCTGTGGTTGAAGTGTGAACAGAGCAGGGGCTGGAAGAGAGAGTGGTCAGAGCAGCCTCCTTCTGGAGGGTCAGGAGAAGCTATTGGGATTAGTAACCTGCTGCCTACACATGAGGCCCTTATGGGCTAATGGGGCAGATGCTTAATTTTCTTTTTAAATAAATTTATTTGTTTTCATTTTTATTTTATTTTTGGCTGCATTGGGTCTTCGTTGCTGCGCGGGCTTTCTCTAGTTGTGGCGAGCAGGGGTTACTCTTCATTGCAGTGCACGAGCTTCTATTGTGGTGGCTTGTCTTGTTGCGGAGCACGGGCTCTAGGCGCACGGGCTTCAGTAGTGTGGCATGTGGGCTCAGTAGTTGTGGCTCATGGGCTTTAGCGCGCAGGCTTAGTAGTTGTGGCGAACGGGCCTAGCTGCTCCACGGTATGTGGGATCTTCCCGGACCAGGGCTTGAATCTGTGTCCCCTGTATTGGCAGGTGGATTCTTAACCACTGTGCCACCAGGGAAGTCCCAACAGATGCTTAATTTTTATAAATATTATTTTTAATGACCAAAGAATATTCAGTTGATGGAACTCTAATGTGATATAACCATTCCCCATTGTTGAACACATACATTGTTTCTGGTTTTTAACTTTGAAGATAACTGATGGACATATTTGTGTGTAGTCACCTTTTCTGTACTTTAATTCTGTATTTCCTTGAGATTGAGTCTCAGAAATGGAATTATTGGGTTAAGGGCATTCATGCATGCTGGGGAGGCAGGTAGATTTGGGGGCTTCTTGCCTGGACATCTGTATGTCGGGGGACTTGATGTGAGGGTCCTCCTACTGTATAGGTGGCCAGGACTCGGATTTCTGCGTCCTTCTCACTCAGCCTATTTGGCATGAACACTTCTCTGGGACTTTTTGTTTCTGCAGTTCAGTGGTTTCTGCAGCAAGACCCCAGGGTGCTAGTGATTCATAAAGGTAGGGGGAGGTAGAGGGGGGTAGGCTCTGCCAGTTGGTGTTTCAGTCTCTCTCAGACTGTTCCCCGGCAGTTAACCCTGAGACCCCTGCAACACGGTGAAGGAGCCTCTCGGGCCCCAGACCCCCCCTCCTTGGCCCAGCACAGTTACTCTCTCAACCTGCTCTTCCTTAGGAGACAGGGGACGTGGAGTGTGACTGGACACAACAATCTTTTGTTCTCGAAACCCATTTAGTTCTAGTTCTTTCAGTACGCTGCCGGCAGCAGTCACTTGTGAGAGGAATGATCCCGACCTGGAGTGTATCTCGTAGTGGAGCCGTTTGGATGGCCTCTACTTGCCCTCAGAAGTACTTGAAGGAGAAAAAGGGGACAGAGGATCTATTGAAAAGTCCGTAGAAGACAAAGTTAATATTAATGAAATGCTTAAGTATGTTTTACCTCGTGTTTTGGTTTAAGCCAAATTTTAATACTGTATTTTGTGTCTTACATATGTTATATTTATATTTTGGGGGGCCACTTGTATAATAAGTGTTATGTGTCTAGTTGGATTTTTGCTTTTGTGGCATTCCTGGTCATATCTGCATTCTTCGATACTGAGTCACAGAGTTATATACTCAGGGACTCTGAGAATTGAAAGGGACTTAGAGGGAATTTAATTTCACTAATTAGCTGGTGAAGTAATGCCTTTGCCAGCATCACTGGTTGGTGTTCATGTAGCTTCAGCTTTGGTAAAGAATCTCCTGTGTATAACAGTGTTTCTCAGGAAAATATGGGTGAGCACGTTGTGTGGTTTCTAGCAAGAAATTGTTGAGGAAAATCGGACAGTGCCAGATTTTCGCCTGTTATGTTGCTCTTTGTATAGCATAGACTCTGGAAAGTGCCCGGAAACCCATAACTGCCTTGGAGGCAGTACAAATTAGTGAGAGGAGTATGGGTTAGAAGCTAGACACGTATTCCTAGCTCTGTGACCTTAGGTGGGTAACCTTATTCAAACCTGGCGACAATGTGAGGGAGGCAGAAGTGCTCGTGCCTGCCTCCTGGGGCCTGTTACCGACGAGGGGCTCGGATATCTTCTGCGTTGTTATCCCTTTCCCGTGCTTAGGCCATACGGCTGCTTTTCTGATGAGAACATTTTAAGTACCTCAGCATTGTTGAGTTAAAGATATCTTGTTTTTAAGCTTTCATTTGGAGTGTTTATTTTAATGTGTTCTTTTATTTTGCTCTGGTTCTAACTATAATTACATGGTACATGTGTGGCTGACTTGCGTAAGGAGTCTAGAACAGTGCTTCTCAAACCATCTGTGTTGAGGAACCTTTTAAAACATTTCTTAAACCTTTTTTTAAAATGTCCAATCCTTCATGAACCAGTACTTTTGCAAAAACACAATAAAAGTATCACACATTATCAGATTGCTATGAATGTTTTTAAATGCTTACCTCGTTGTGGTGCTTATCTCATGGACTGGCACCAGTCTGTGAGCCACAATTTGAGTGGCACTGGTCTAGGAAATACTTCAGAAAATAGCGCTGGGAAGAAAAGCACATAGAACTATTTTATAAATACGTCATTGACCCATTCATGAGTCCCTGTGCTGCCTTAGTTTCCACACTGTGACGGAGGACAGACCATCCTGAGGAGAAACGTACTGAAGCTGGTACAGGCTGCTCTGTCACCTCCTCTCGGGCGTGTTCCCCCTTACAGACCTCCCACTCCCACTCGCGAATAGCAGCCCCTCACCAGCTGGGTCGTTCATCCAGCAAGCCTGATGACACCACTGACCAAGCAGTTGCTGTTTTACCAGCTCCATTTGCTGCTTGTGTCTCCCTTTCTCTGCCGTCTGGTTCCAGTGAGTCCACAGCTGCAGGTGACTTTCCTCCCTACAGTCATAGGTTCTTCCTCTGCTCTTCTTTTTCGGGAAAAAGAAGAGCAGAAGTATAGCCCTTCCTCTTCCGGGTCCCTTTCGTCTCCTAGGAGTCCATACTTAGCAAAGTGGTTGTGGCCTATCGAGGGAGTCACTCCTGGTGCCACTCGGGACCTTACATGTCCTGCCCCCGGGGCCCTACTGAGCCTGTTCCAGCGTTCAGCTAAATATTCTAGCACTCGTTTATTTTCACCCCAATAAATGGGTCTTTTTAGAAAGAATTGTAAGAGTGTACCTTTCTGGATCAAGCGTATCACACTCCTTGATCGATTAACAGGCTGATGTGGCTCCATGAACACTAAGCCATGTCCTTGCTGGTACTTGAGTGCTCTTTATTTTTATCTCAGCTTAGAGTTTGGACTGGAGGGAAGGCCGCATGCATTCATGAGCTCCAGTGTTCTCAGTTTGCCAGGGGCCTTCCATCAGGCATCGTTTGTGCTGCCTCTGAGGGAGGCAGGGTGGGGTAAAGCTTTAAGCTCAGGGACTAGATAATCCTGTAATGAGCTGGCCCCTGCCCTTCACCAGCTGCATGACCTTGGGCAAGCTGGTTAATCTTTTTGAGCCTCTGTAAAATGGCAATGATAATAGAACAAATTTCATAGGATCAAATGAGATGCACATAATAAGTGCTAAACAAATGTTAGCTACTGCTCTCATTAATATCATCATTTCTAGTTCTGTTGTTTTCTGACTCTAAGAAGCACTAAACTGTTACAACATGCTTGAAACAGGGTTTCTCCATACTGGTACAGTAACATTTTTGCTGGGTAATTCTGTATTGTGGGGACTGTCCCGCGCATGGTGGGATGTGTAGTGGCGCCCCTGGTCTCTACCCACTAGATTGCACTAGCACCCTACCCTCCCCACGCCCCCACCCCCAGTTGTGACAGTCAAAAATGTGTCCCCTGGGGCAAAATCATCTCTGGTTGAAATCCACTGGTTTAAAGAAGTAGATTGTGTTTTCTAAAATTAAATAGAATTTCATCCATTTGGAATAGTTTGGAATTTCTTGAAGCATTTTGCCTGAGTGTGATTTAGAATGTGGATTTCTTACCTCTTTCTGTATTACTATCTGCAGCCTTAAAAAGTTCTTGAATTAATTATATGAGCCAGAGACATGGTGTCTGTGGGTCAAGTGGAGTGGCCATTGCGGCCGCCCTGGTGCTGATCGCTGGTGGGCTCTTTTTGGCAGCATACTGCAAGAACTCCGTGGACGGCCTCTGGTACTGCTTCGACGACAGTGACGTGCAGCAGCTGTCGGAAGACGAGGTCTGCACGCAGACGGCGTACATCCTCTTCTACCAGAGGCGGACAGCTATACCGTCATGGTCGGCCAACAGCTCGGTGGCAGGTAAGGCCACTCTACTCTTGGGTGGTTTGTCTTGAGAGCAGAAGGTTGTAGTTGATGGTCCAGAGAACTTCTCCAGGAGGTCTCGTGATTCTGTTGGTTGGATCAGATTAATTCTCAGGTTTGCATTTAATCTGGAAACCAGAATGGTTGCAGTTAAAGGAAATGGGGGTGGAATGTGCCAGCAGCTGTGAACCAGGAGTTCCCATGGAGGTGGAGTGGAGCCTGGCTCAAAGCGCGCTCGTGGTGTTTCCTTACGGAGTAAATAAACGAGTGAGGGAGCTAAGAAGCAGCGCAGCCCAGTGCTCTCAGAGTCGAGGGACTGGAAATAGAGCTGAGACTTGGCCTTGCCACATTTTGGTCGGGTTATCTTCGAGCATGTCCCACCCGAGCCACATATGTGTCATCTGTAATATGGGTGTACTGATCCTACCTGCCTCGTGGGGTCGTTGTGTGAAACAGATTAGGTAAATGTGCATTAAAGCCTTTTGTAAAGGGTAAAGCACCATTAGAAATTGTTCTTTTTTCCACTAAGATTGGCCTATTCTGTTAGGGGAGGCTATAAAAATATTAGATGGCTTGGATTTAGTTTGATGGGATCTAGCTTGTTGTGCTTGGAACCAGTAACCACGCGTGACGTTGATGCAGCCACACACAGTCCGAACAGGGGGACGAATGCTTCCTAATGCAGAGTTGGAGTTTAGAGAATAGGACAGAGGATTGGGACATGGCAGTGTGTGATCAGTTATTAATCCCTGCTCCCCTTGAAGCGTGCGAGGGGTAAGTTGGTAGCCGCTAAAAGGAAGCATCACTGAAGCAGAGTGAGCCCTGCTGGAGTCAAACCCCACCCAGTACAGCCGTCTGTCCGTAGCTGCTCTTAGTTCCCAGAAAGCGGGAACTCCAGGGCTCTAGTGCCGTCCCTCAGTGCTTTCCAGAGTCTGAGATAGGCTCAGAAATGACACCCTCTTGAGATCTACTCTAGATAGTCATGTGTCTTCATGTTCTCCATTTCAAGAGCAGTTTCTGTTGCTCCAATATATATTTAAGGGCCTCCCTGGAACAGACAGGACACAGTGGCACGTGGCCTTGTGTGTGCATGTGTGTGTGTGTTTACATATGAATACTGTGAAAATGATTTAAAGGCCCCACCGCCCAGGCCAGGAAGATAACAGCGCACTGCCGCTTGCTTTCTTCTCTGTCAGAAGTGTTCCTGCAGGTGCTTAGAGCAGTGCCTGGGCTGTAGTGCTTAATGAATGTTTGTAGAATAGATGAATATATGCACGATTGTATCTGTTCCATTCTGTTGCCAGCACTAAGACTCGGACTTTGCGTTCTGAAGTAGCCATCCCTGTACTTGGATTTTATTACTGCAAACATTGTGTGAGCGTCTGTCCTTTTCATCCCAACAGGCGACGTTCGAGCGGGCACAGCGTGGGCCTGGGAGTTAGTGCTGACCTGGCGGTGAGGTCCCCCGCCGCCCGGGCAGCAGCCCTTGGTGAGGGCGTGTGTGGCACAGGCAGGATTCTGGCCTGACCTCGGCGCCCACTTCCTTTCCTGCAGGCTCCACAAGTTCCTCCTTGTGTGAACACTGGGTGAGCCGTCTCCCGGGGAGCAAGCAGGCCAGCGTGACCTCTGCAGCTTCCTCCAGACGCACCTCCCTAGCCTCGCTGTCTGAGTCTGTGGAGATGACTGGGGAAAGGAGTGAAGATGATGGTGGGTCTGGGTTTCGCTGACAGATTTCCAAAATGGCAACTCACGGACACAGCACGGGCTCCCTCATGTCGAGGAGCATTTTATATAACAGGGTCATTTGCTCTTCCTCTGTGACCTAGCACTTTTTCCTTCCACTCTGTTGTTTTCCACTTTTAAGGTCTAATGTGGAGGCTGGGGCTTTAACTCTGTACAGTAATGTATGTTTTTTTTCAAAGCGCTGTTTGAAATCTTCAGAGCAGCTGTGAGGGGACTCAGCGAGGTTGTGGTTTGCCGAGGGCCGCCTGGTGTGTGGGGCCTGGCGTGGAGGCTCCTGACTCGCTCAGCTTCTCGCCTTCCCACTGCGCTCTCTCCCCTGGAGGGATCTGTGGTGTGCCCTTGTGGGTGCAGAGCATCTAGAACAAAAGCTCTTGCCTTTGCATAAAGGTAGTTTTTAGGAATTTTGAAGATAGTCACAGTATAAAAGCTTTGAAAATCTGATAAAAATTGAGCTCCAGTGTTTTGCCTTCAGCTGCCGCTTGAGTAGTGGCGGAACAGCCCTCGGTTCTCACGGGGACCCCAGGTGGTGTGGGGAGGGCCGGGCAGCCGGAGCCCTGAGAGCTGGGAGGAGCAGGGGAGAGTGAGCTCAGCTTCTATAACGAGGACAGTGACTCATCCCCCAGCAGGCCTCATTCTGTGGTCAGCAGTTCCATCACGTCCAGTAGCCGCTCCTCGTGGCGCTCAGGAGGCTGGAAGAGGAAGGGCAGACGAGAGCTCTGTCGCAGCTCCAGCTCTACCCCTGCTTCTGGCTGTTGCTTCTTTTTTTGTAGAAAAAGAGTCTTGGGCTGTAACTGTGAAGCTCCTGTCTGTAGCTCCTGACATTTTATGAAAAACTGACCAGTGAACCTTGGCTTGTTTATTATTTAGAGGTTATTTTCAGCACAGCCTTTAAACCTAGAATTCACTGTTGTTTTAACGGTAAGCCTAGATATGCTTTGGCCCCAGTCTGTTTTTAAACGGTGTAGTTGGCGAAATCGATATCAGCACCATCACCATGCAGTGGTGCTGGGTGGTGCCCACAGAACAGGGCCTATCTCTTAGGATCTCATCCAGACAGAGTTTTATTAATACCACAGCTACAGCATCAAGTGTGTGGAGAATTTAATTTAGAATATTTTCTGTGGAAGTTTTAAGTCACTTAAAATAGGAGTATAGTGCTCTAATTATGAATATTTTCCTTGGAGGCTTTCCACTGATTGCTTTCATAGTCAACGATTACAGGCCCGCCTACCTGTGGCATTGAGTTGGGGGGAAGGAGTTGCGGTTCTGGTGTTAGCTCTGCCTCTGTCTGTGTGATCTTGGGCAAGGACTGCACTGCTGTGGGCCCCAGTGTTCTTAATAGGGTGAAGAAGCTGTAAATGAAGTAGCTCACATTTATTGAGCAGCTGTGCAGTGCCAGGTGCCTTGCTGGGCACAGGACTTTTAAGATTTTATTTAATTCTCATAGTAGCTCTGTGAGTTACAGCAAGGGTCAGCAGAGTATAGCCCACAGGCCAAATATGGCCCCTGCCTTTATTTGTGTAAAAAAAAAAAGTTTTATTGGAACACAGCCACGCCCATTTGTTTGTTGCCTGTGGCTGCTTTCGCACTAGGGTGGCAGAGTTGAGCAGCTGGCCCACAAAGCCTAAAATATTTCCTGTCTGGGCCTTTAGAGGAAAAGTCTGCTGACCTCTGATGTCGAGCAAGAAGGTGGTTTGCTGATCCTCAAGTTAGAATGCCCATATTTCATAGGGAAAGGATCTGGGCTCCGAAGAGTTAAAATCACATGACTACTCCTTGACCCCAGACCCCCTGATTTCCTACCGTCTTAGCTGGATGTCCTAGTAAGGACATTTGGTAGGTTTAGCTTAACGCCACTCTCTTTGCTGCATTCAGGAGGTTTCTCAACTCGACCGTTCGTGAGAAGCGTCCAGCGCCAGAGCTTGTCATCCAGATCTTCTGTCACCAGCCCCTTGGCGGTCAATGAAAATTGCATCAGACCTTCCTGGTCCCTGTCTGCTAAGCTGCAGATGCGTTCCAGTTCCCCTTCCCGCTTCTCAGGGGACTCTCCGATTCACACCTCCGCCTCCACCTTGGAGAAGATCGGGGAAGCAGTGGACGACAAGGTTTCCATCTCTTGCTTTGGTAGCTTGAGGAACCTGTCCAGCAGTTATCAGGACTCAAGCGATAGTCACAGTCGACGGGAGCACAAGGCTGTGGGTCGGGCCCCTCTGGCTGTCATGGAAGGTGTGTTCAAAGACGAGTCAGACACCCGCAAGTTGAACTCCAGTGTTGTAGACACACAGAGCAAAAGCTCAGTACAAGGGGATCCATTGCCCCCCATATCAGGTCCATTTGATAACAATAACCAGATTGCTTATGTGGATCAGAGCGATTCTGTAGACAGCTCTCCAGTCAAAGAGATGAAACCTCCAAGCCACCCAGACTCCCTCGCAAAGAAATCGGAGAGCACAGCCAGGAGATCCCCCGGCTCCAGAGGCGCTCCTGAGCCAAACAGAAGCTTGCGGAAGGGGAGACCAGTCTTGGCCAGCCAGGAATCATCTCTTTCCAGTACATCCCCTTCTTCTCCTGTTCCTGTAAAAGTTTCTGTAAAGCCCTCCCGCTCCCGAAGCAAAGCCGATTCTTCTTCCAGGGCCAGTGGACGGCATTCCTCCCCTGCCCGCCCAAAGGAGTCCTCCCCCAAATCCCAGGACTCCGTGTCATCTCCTTCGCTCCAGAAGCAGAAGTCAGCTTCTTCCCTCACTGACAGTGCTTCCTCCTCATCCGCCAAAAAAGCCTCAGGCCCTGCCCCGAGGGGCCCCTTCCCTCCTGGGAAGAGCAGGACTTCAGACAGGAGCTTAAGCAGAGAGGGCTCCAGACAAAGCCTGGTTTCCGACAGAGCCAGCGTCACCTCCAGCCCCAAACCCAGTTCTCCTCGCGTGAGCCAGGCCAGAGCCGGGGACGGCAGGGGGGACGGAAAGCACGTCCGCAGCTCCTCCATGGCCAGCCTGCGCTCCCCCAGCATGAACATGAAGGCCGGTCTGAAGAGGGACAGCAAGTCGGAGGACAAGGGGCTGTCCTTCTTCAAGTCAGCCTTGAGACAGAAGGAAACCCGGCGGTCGACGGATCTTGGCAAGACAACCTTGTTGTCCAAGAAGGTGGGCGGGAGCTCAGTCAAGTCCGTCTCTAAGAGTGCAGTGGATGACAAGGCAGAGAAAGGCTCCCAGGCGCTAGGCTCCCAGCAGCCAAATGTGAATGCAGTTGGAAAAGAGCAGCTTGCCTCCAAGGACCCTGCTTCTGCTAAACATTCCCTGCTGTCCGCTCGCAAATCCAAGTCTTCCCAGCTAGATTCTGGAGTGCCCTCGTCTCCTGGTTGCAGGCAGTCTGCTGAGAAATCCTCAAAAAAGTTACCTTCTAGCATGCAAACCAATGCACGGCCTTCTCAAAAACCTCAGTGATATTTCTGCAATCCAAGTGTTTTATCTGTAAAGATGTTAATTTATTTAGAACCCCTTCCCTCCCACCAAAGCCCTCTATGCTTTTGTTTTGTATTTTTTGGGTCACGTGCCTGACGTACGTGTGTGTGTGTGTGTGTGTGTGTGTGTGTGTGTGTGTGTGTGTGTGTAGAATTCAATTGCAAATTGTTAAAAGCATCGCCTTATTCTGCCATTGAACCAAATAACAGCCATAGGCAAAGCATTGATACCAAGTTAACTGGAATAATTGCAGACAATACCCTGGACGGTCCCTTTAGCAATTGTACATATTTCTTTCTAGAGAACTCTAATGACTTTCGTTGGACACTAGGGATTTGAAACCTGTGAACCAGTTAAGCTGTCATTAGTGTGCTCTGTAGAAGGATGAATTATTTGACTGGGGTTTCATCTGAGCGGAGTTTGTCCTCACTGCGTGCGGATTGGCGTGTGGCACCAGAAGCTCTAAAAACTGTGACACTAACAGTGAAACAAACCGAGGGAAGACTGTTGCTTTCTGCACTTTGGCCCCATCTACCAGTCTTTGTAAAGGGCAATATTTTAACACTAATGTTTCTCAGGTATATACTCAGCTAGTCTAGGATGGGTGCGCACATCAGTGAAAGGATCGAAGAAGAAGGTGGCCTGTGGGTGGCTGTCATTTCTCCTACTGCCACAGATAGAAGTTTTTAGAGGTAGAAATGAAGTCCTTCACCACCTTCGTATCTGCAAAGATGTCTGTACCATAAGCTGTCTTGACCCTTGGGATATGTCCTAAGAGGTGGCAAACTGGATAGCTGGAGAGCCAGTCGCTAGTAGCTAAATTTTTTTTTTCCTTGTCAATTTGCGAGCTAAGGTCATTGGGATTTTGAAGTGTAGTAGAGCAGTTAATACCTTTGAAAGAGTCCTGGAGAAAAAAAATGGATTCTAAACTGGATGCATAAATCTGCCATTTTCCTTCTCTGTTGTTGCTTTTTTCCACGTTAGAAGTTGAAAGCTCCATGCTGCACCATGTGTGCATGCCTTTGTTTCCTCATCTTGTAATTTGGAGAGGAAAGAAGTTGCCTAATGCCAGCAGTTAGTGACGGTATGTTAGAACGATGTGTGACAAAGTGTTATATGCACACTTCTGGTCCTGCCTGTCAGTCTTAGTTGTGACTGTTTTTCAGGAACTCATTTATTTCTTCTTTGTGCTGAAGATTTAATCTCTTACCCAGAAACTCACAAGCAGGATGGAGCATGTTCCATCTGGCATTGTCAGTGCAAGTTGCATTTCTTGTTTAGAAAAAAAAGGGAACCTCACAGAAATCCAAAGATAAGCAAAATTATATATATATATATATATATATATATATATATATATATAATTTCAGGCTTTTAGGAGGTATTCTGGAATTTTGTGCTTTTTTTTTCTTTTTCACTTCTTTTAAATGTCAAGAGAGTCATAGTTCCAATTCTCTTTGAATAGCATTTGTCACTTTGCCATGAAATATAGCATGCTAAGTTTATATGCTTTTACATATTAACTTTTTTTTTAAGTCATGGACTCTTCAGGTTCTTCCTGAACCCTGTGCACAGATCCATTTATGATCTCCCTTTTCAGTATTGCTCTGTGTGAAGTGACTATAACACATATTACATGCATAGCTATGAATTCTGCACTGCCCTGTTTTTTTTTTTTTTCTTTCGTTTCTGTGAATACCTCTTGGGAAATGTTTCCAGTAAGTTACTTAACTTTATTTTGCTGCTAATTTGAGCATTAGCAGGTAACTTGCAGGTCTGGAGGCCATTTATGTTGAGGGTCGCTGGAATTTCAGACCCTTGCAGTGTTTAAGACCTACACGTTCAACCTTGCGAGAGTTACACTCGTGCTCCGTGAAATTCACTTACTGTGAGCCTGTCGCCCATTGCACTCGATCCTGACTCACCACTTTGCTTGGTGTCCTCGTTTCACCGTACAGACGTCTGGTTTCCCAAAGCAGCCTTACTCTCCCCTGCTGGGCTGTGACTGCCTTCGATCTTGCTGTTGCGTCCAACGGCACATTGACAGCCTGATCCGTGTATAGCCACTTCGAGTTTTCCTGTATCACTTTTATTTCCTAAAAAGATGCACCAAATGTGGGGTTGTCAATATCCGGAATTGAGTGTTTGTCTGACTCTCATCTTTCTTTAATAGGTAAATCTCGTTTGAATTCTCCTATCTGAAGCTCTGAAACAGTCTTAGAATCATAGTTTGACTACACAGAGTGTTTTAATAACACTTTTTTGGGGGCTGTAAACAGTTAAGCATTAATTAGAATCTAGTTTAATTTTCACGGTGGTAAGTATTTTTACTCTTTGAGTCCTCCAGGAATGGATTTTCTGTTATGTCTAGTGTCTTTAAGAGAAAAAACACAACAACTCTACGAACTCCATTAAATTTCCATGGGATCTAGAAATAAATTTTCCGTATCTATAAACTTATGTCTGTGGAGTTTAGTTCTTGTTTCAGATTTAAATGGA
This sequence comes from Phocoena phocoena, assembly GCF_963924675.1. NCBI lineage: Eukaryota > Metazoa > Chordata > Mammalia > Artiodactyla > Phocoenidae > Phocoena > Phocoena phocoena. Next base: position 20,795,471 of record NC_089233.1, read on the forward strand.
AAAAAAATCAGGAAGTATTATGGCACTGTTTAGGCATCTTTAGGCTATTATATTTCTGTGCTTGGTAAACAATGAAAACTTCATTCTTAATTATTAGGTTACAACCTTTAAGCCACGGAAAAGGATATTTTGCCCCAAAGTTTGGAGGTGCTCTTTGTGGTGTGAAGTACCCTATGGGAAAATTATTACTTGGTTCAGTTCAGTTCTTTGGTAGAGTTAGTGACTTGGTGTTTTGTTTTTTCTTTTCCCAGTGATGTTTGGTACAATGAGCTTGTATGTGTTTTGGGGTTAAAAATCACCAGCTGAGGATGGTAGACCTGGGTTCCTGGTTGACAACCAGGTGGGCCTGATTAGAGTAGTCATTTCCTGGTAGGCACAAAATAATCACCAACAGTAGCGTTGCATCTGTAATGTTTGTTTGCTTTTAAAAAACTTTATTCTTGATTTCTTTTTCTATAAACATCGAGTGCACTGAGTCTGTATCATTCCGTAGGACAGCCCTACACCTTGCCTTTGTAATCCCTTATATAATGTGGAAGCACAAAGAAACTGTTAAGCTCATATCATCTCAAGACCGTCTCCCACCTTCTTTGTATTTTCTTATCCTAAAAGCAGCCTAACTGAAAGTAAGTAATGCTCCTCTGGACCAATAGAAATGTGGGAGTATTTGTGACATGGTAAAATATTGTTAATGTCTGTGAGGCTTCTCTGACCTCTTCTGTAATCATTCTTTCGTCATTCATTCATTCATTTATTCATTCTGCAAACATTCGTTGAGGGCCTGCTTTGCTTGTAAAGGCAAGCTGAGAGCTTCGAGAGTTTGCTGTAGCTGAGGAGCCCTGGGAGCACAGCTGATGAACCAGGGGATGCCAGTGATGTCCTAGATGGAGCGACAGTCCTCCCGAGCAGAAAGATCAAGTGGATCCTGGTGATCAGCTGAGCCTGTGGGCCTCGTGAACAAGTCTGTTCTGTTCTGGAAACCAAAAGTGGCCTTCTTCATCTTTGGAGACATTTTATTGTCACATCCTCTTTTTCAGACTGTGCTGTCTCTACTACTTAGGGATATGGAAATCCATTACAGAGTCACTTTTCATTAGAATTCGGTCATCCGCATTGGTATGAGATGGATGTGGGGATTTTGGAGGGTGGGTGGGGAGAGAAATTGTCATCCCTCTAAAGTACCTGTCATGAAAAAACAGGAGCAGAACGTGAAGGAAACAGGTGGCAGCCTTTAGGAAAAAAGGAACAGAGAAGAGCTGTGAACAAAGCTCACTTTTTTCAAATAAACATGCTTTAAAAAGTAGATTGACATCCGACGTTAAATTTCATTCTGACAAATTACTGAACAGCTGAAGGTACTGTTTCCTGTGTAGGTTATCATAATTATTGGATGCAAAGATAATTAGTGTTTCCGGGTTGGATTTTTGAGATAGTATGCAAACCATAAGCACAGTTTCAATAAAACGTATTCTGTGAGGTGTGTTGAACTTTGTATTATTTGGAATTGAGAAGAGCAAAACTTGCTGACAAACCAGTGCCTATATCATAAACATGAACGTAAACACAAAAAATAGCTGTTACTGTACAGGCTGTCTGTCTGCAATTTCACGAAGGGTATGTTGTTGCTAAACCTGACCACATATTTTGGGGGGGAACCCCATGCTTTTATTTAAATGAACACTCCGTCTCATACTGCCTTTTGATCAACTCCCAAAGTGTTTTTGCAGCTGCATTTTAAGCACGACCAAACATTTTTCCCCCAGATAATGAAAATAATTTTGCATGGCCTCCACCTAACCCAGAAAGCATGCTCTTCCTGCCTATGCAAGCAACTAATAAAAAATACAGACTATTTAACACTCAACGTAAGTTTAAAAAAAAAAAACCCACACAACACAATTCTTAGATTATGGAGCTCTGTTTTTGAATTTGTAATTTTTAAAATGTGGCTTAATCAGTATCAAAGAACATGAATGTGATTTCTTGCTTTGCACGTGTTTCTCTTTGCTGATTTTTCTTTTTCTTTTTTTTTGATCATTGGCAAAATTATATGTAAAATAAGTATGGTGCCAGCAGGAGTGGAAATGGGTATGTTGAACACTCACTGGTTTATATACTGTATTTAGCCTGAAGACTTTCCTAAAGTATTTTGTTCTAAAAATAACCTGCCATTTTCTATAATTTTTTATATCTTCTAGGGTTCCATTGTGGTCACAAGGGAAGAATGTGGCTTCTAAAACTGCTAACAATTTTAAAACACTTTTGTGGAGACCTGAGCTGTTCTGGAAAGCTTTGGAGCTTCCCAGTTGCTGGTCACAATGAGACTAAGCTGTGGCGTTTACAGTAGCATTGACAGTGGGGTAGGTTCTAGAGCCATCTCACATTCGTCTGAGACCCGTGTGTCCCAATCTGGGGGAGAAGGGAGATCCATAGCAGACTGGGGAGGCTTTTTCAAATCTCCCACGCGTACTCTCCCCAGGATTCTGTCAAGCCTCTTCTGAATGACTCGTCTGAGATTCTGATAGCCAGTGTTCACTAGACTCTTCTAGGGAACTTTTAAAAATGCCTGGGTCCCACTCCCAAGCTTTTGATATACTTAGTGTAGGGGCGGGTCCCAGGAATTACCATATTTATATTGAAAGCTCCGAGATACTTCTAATTTGCAGTCAGAATTGAGAACCACTGTGATACACCCTTCCTTTGCTGAGAACTATGGCGAGAATCACTGCCGTATGAAGTACTCAGGAGTGACTCAGACTTCTCTGTTGCTTTGGAGAGAAAAGAAAAAAAAAGAGATTGAGAGCTACTGATCAACCTCCTGTTTGAAATCAGGGGGGCCTTTCTGATGTGAGGAGCTTGGAGCTTTGTGTGTGCCTCAGCACTGGCCGTCTGGTGGGAACCGGTGGTCCTTAGTTTGCTGAAGCAGGCAGAGTGCCCCATGGGTTTGCCTCCTTCCCAGAGCCCTTCCCCCTGGATGCCGCAGCAGGGCCAGACCCTTGGGGGAGCAGGGCGGTCACTCTGAGTTAGAAAATGCTGAAGTAAAGCCTTCAGTGGCTTTGAAAAACCTGTCCCTGATTTTGATAGACCGATTGTCACCTTGTAGTAATTATAGTAGCAAACCCTAGGCTGCTGCCCAATTTCCTCTTTAGCTCACTCTCTACTATCCAGAATGTAGTTTCAGGAATTTTTTTTTTTTTTAGTTTAAAAATGAATGTGAAGCATTTTATTTGGGGTCTTTTTTCAGGTAACCCTCGGTATTTTTTCATGTAATTAAAAAATCAAATAATACTCATCCAAAAATTTGGCAGTACATGTTACCTGTGGAGGCAAATGAAATTTAATTTTAATCTGTGGTGAGCTGAATGCACTACAACATCTTCAAAATAAGCTGCTATGCTTCTCAGGTGGTTTCTTCCTGTTGAGCATGTTGCTGCCTACAAAAAAAAGAATTTACCTGGTGTTTTCAACATTTCAAGGAATAATATATAAATAAAAATCCAAGTTGGAAATGCTCCTTTAGAAGGGCCGCCTGGAGCAGTGATACCTGTTGTAATGGTGAAAACGCAATATGAAATTTCCTAGGTGCTATTCTAAACGGTGAGGTGTCATTATACCAAATGGGGAAGGCAGTGTTTCTGAAGCTGAAGTTCCCTTTGTAGGCTTTTTAAATATGCATTTATGTTCCCTATAGTTTTGCTCACCAACTGTGCCTCTCACCACTGGTTAAAATTGAATTCAAGCCCCATTACAAAAATAGTTTCTTGATTGAACTCTTAAGTTTTTACACTGGAATTTCTATAGTTGTCTTAAAAGCTGCATGTCATATCACTGTATACAAAATGCTTTGGTGGTGTTCATGCACCATTCATAGTGATTTGTGTATAATTTTCTTTAGTTGTACAGTAATATGGAAGGCAAGATGTCTTTCCTTGAGGCTGGAAACAAAGTGTATCATACATTTTAAATTATTTTAGAACAAGTGCATGAGATGTGTCACTGACTTCTGTTATTTATTTGTATGTTTTATTATTCAAAGTGTATGCACTTTTAAGAAGCAGAATTTATATTTTTATGTTTAAAACGTTTTATTTCTGGAACAGCAGTTGATTATATAGTATACAGTTGGAATTAAGAGAAAAGTGGAAAATGTAACAAAATATAATAAATTTATTACATGATGCCCTCTTCAAGCCATATTCCTCTTTCTCCCCCTTGCCAACCTCTATATTCTTGGTGTTAATTAACCTTGGAAATTAAGCAGATACTTGTAAAGTGAAAACAAGTTACAGAAGGATACATACAGATACTCTGTAAGTAAAATTTTAAAGCAAAAAAATCACATCCGTGCTTATTTAATTTTCACAACCAAGGATTAATATAGCCATTTTCTCCAAGATGCTATTTGTCCTGGGCCATGGAACTGGACAAGAACTCACATTCTAACTCAATTCCAATGGGCTTTGTATTATTTCCCTCTTCTACCAAATTTTTATGATGGGAGGAAATAGTATAAAAGGAACCATTCTTTTCTGGGCCCTCTGTTGCCCCTGATATCTTCGTTTTCAACCATCCTGTTCTGATAAAAATTTCCAGGTGGCAAAAATTTACCGCCTCTCAGGACGGGAATCCCTATTGAGGATGTCACATCACTTATGACCACTTGGGGGCACTAGAGACCACCATTATCAGAGGTATTTTAGAAGTCCAGCCTCCAAGTTCTTAGCCTCTGTGGAAGTGCTTATTAAATACGAGTTGAGGAGCATTAAAAGTGAGCATGGGTTTCAGTTTTGATAAGTACCACCAGCCATCATTTTTCCTAAAAATTGAATACAGATCACAGGACAGATCTTATTTTCCTACAGCACAGTGTTACGGTTCAGGGTTGGGGCAGGGAGGCTGTTCTGAACCCAGGATGAGTGTGAACCATATGGCATAAAACCCGAGGTACAGCACTATAAACCTCTCTCGTTTTAAGTAGTAAAACTGTGCTTCAGATTGTATTAAAGAATGTCACCATGTAGTACACTGATCATTCGGGAGGCGTCATTTATGTCTGAAAGTGTTCACGTGCCATAAAATACGTAGATTTAATTTTTAGGCAGGTATTGAAGGATCACCCTGTCTCCTTAGAGTTCGGAAGATGACTTTCAAATATTTGAACGAGCAGTATCTCCCTGCACACGTTTCCCTCTGTCGGTCTTCCTGGAAGAAGCAAAGGCCTGATAAAGCCCCTTGCCGTGGGTCCTGCGAGTGATTCCAGGCCACTGTCACTCCACAGGGTGTGCCTTGAAGCCTGCTGCCGTCCCTTTGCCCCCCAGCCCCCAGGATCCTCTCTGTCTTTCCCAGGTGGCTCCTGGACTCTCCCAGGTGGATGTTGTGGTGTTTCATTTTGTGGCTCTGTTCTGTGTCTCAGGCGTCTCCACAGGGGTCATCCGGTAGAGGTCCCCTCTCTCTTCCTCTTGTAGAACCCTCTGGAATTCAGTCTTGACTTGGCCTGGCCTTAGCCATGTTTCTCACCCCCTGCCAACATTTGCCACACAGAGGACCAGGGCTGTCCTCTCCCAGAGGGATAGGTTTTTGCACAATGCCGCAAAACCCATCAGCCTTGCACCCTGTTTCTTAGAGCGTGCAGGGGTGTGACATTAATTTGATTTGCTCTTTGGATTTATAACAACTCCGTTTTTCTTCAAGAAAGTGGGAAGACAATGTGAGCGAAACCAGCGTTAGAATCAGGCCTCCCTGACGCTGGCAGGCTCTCCTTCTGTACCTTTCCTTTGTTTAGAAAGATTTCATGGAGGCCCACAGTGTACAGATCCTGTACCCAAGACATAGGGACGCAGCGTCGGATTCCTTCGGAGAGTGGGGGAGGGAAGGCGTAGGGTGGAGAACGGCGCAGTGTGGAGAACGGCGCAGTGTGGCCCAAGGATGGTCAGCGCCGGCCTCAGGGTTCCAAATCCATAGAAGGTTGTGTTGGGGAAGGTGCCCCTTTAACTGTCTTATTCAGAATTAAAGTCCAAGTTTCTTCGTTTAGCAATGCCTCCTGTCTGGAGATAGGACCATGCTCCGCGGGGCTCGCTGTCTAGTCAGGGGCCGGGTTGGTTGGTAGATAACGAGGATTTCAGTGTGTGCTGCCCATGCCTTTCACTCACTGCTCCTCCCTTGAGGCATCTCCCACCCCACCGGCAGCCACTTCCAGCTGTTCTGCTCAGAAACCTTGTCTCTGAGATGCCACATGGCTCATTCCCTTATCTCTCCTGTGTCTTTGCTCAGATGTCAGCGTCTCAGGCCTCCCCTGGCCACCTTTTAAAAAAACACTGCAGCCAGCTTCACATTCTCTCCCTCCTCCCTACTTCATTTTCTTCATATCACTTAGTACCAACAACCACAGTATCTATACAATATATATGCAGTGTATACTACACACCTATGGTATATATGCTCACAGGAGGACAGGGCTGTTTGTTCAGCTTGCTGCTCTCTTCCCACCACCTAGGAGAGTGCCAGGCCCACGATAGTTACTAAGTAAATATTTACTACCTGGATTAATGGATTTGCTTGGGTAATCCACTTAGCCTTTCTGCCTTCCTATCTAGAAGATAAAGAATGATGGTACTTGCATCATGGAGCTGTGAGGGTTAAATGGGAATGATTCCTGTAAAGCATTCAGCACAGTGTGTGGCACAGAGAAAGGGCTTCGGGGATGGGGAGGTGGGGCTGACCCTGACCTTCCTGGGAGCTCTACAGAGGAGGGGGCATTGGAGCATGACTCATACATTCCAGGCTGGGGAAACTGCTTGTACTTTCTGGAAACCCCAGGAGTCCAATCTTCCTGGAACGTAGGGCAGGAAGGCAGGGCGTAGTGGATGAAGGGAGAGGGAGGTTGGCAGAGGCTTCATCTGGAAGGACCCTTTTTGACCTTACACATTTGTCCTGAGGTAAATGAGACTCCAGGAAGAGATTTTAATTTGGGAGAGAGATGAGATCCAGTTTGTGACGTAGCATGGTCACCATGGCAACGATGTGGCACCAGCGAGCCCTGGTTAGGAACTTGTTGCAGGAATCTGGGTAGAGCCCGGTGGAAGGGCTGACCTAAAGCAGTGTTAGGTGGACAGAGGCCCTGAGGGCAGGTTGCTAGGTTCGAATCCTGGTACCATGACTTCCTAGCTGGGCAACCTTGGACAGGTTACTTAACTTCTCTGTGCCTCAAATTCTTCACCTGTTCCGTGTGTCTAATTGTATCTATATGATCGTTGGGAGGCTTAATTGGGGTGCTTGGTTTATTTACATTTTATATAATCACTAATGTATTTAGTTTCATCTATAATACTATCTCACTGTTTCTTTAATATTTATCCCACCTGTTTTATATTTCTTTTTCTCTTCTTTCTTTTAGATCAGTCATTTTTTTAAATTCCAGTTTTTCGCCTCTGTTTGTTATTCATTCTTTTCCTCTTCTTTCAATGGTTATCCTTGTGATTTCAACATGCATTCTTGATTTATAGGAGTCTAAGAAAAACTAGTAATTTTTTACCCCTTCAGAGTCTTAGAACACTTTAATTCCATTATACCCTTTCTGCCATTTGCTGTTTGTCGTGTATTCGAATTCTATGTGTATTTAACATACATATACAGTCGGCCCTCCCTATCTGCAGGTTCCGTATCACAGGTGGTTGAATCCACGTATGCAGAACCCATGGATATGGGCCAACTGTACTACGCCATCCTTGGACTCGAGCATCCTTGGATTTTGGTCTTCACGGGGTGCGGGGGGTCCTGGAACCAATCTCCCATGATACTGAGGGATGACTGTATATATAACTCATGTAACTAACATTATTATTATTAATGTTAGATGTCATAACTAAATTATTATTATTAATGTTAGAAGTCAATATTCATATGGATTTTTTTACTTTTTTATAAGATATTTTTTACAAGATTTTTTTTACTTTTTTACAAGATATTTACTTTCCATTGCTCTGCATTCCTTCCTGCATTTCAGTATTTCCTCTGTGATCATTTTCCTTCTTCCTGAAGAATTCCCTTTAGTGTTTCTTTTTCAAGCCCGTGCTAATGATGCATTCTCTTAGTTTTTAGGTGACTGGAAATGTCTTTATTTTGCCTTTGAAGGGTATTTTCACTGGGAATAGAATTCTAGGTTGCAAATTATTTTCTTTCATTTTCATTCCATGGTCTTTTGCTTTTTATTATTTCTGTTGATAAGTCAGTTCCTTTGAAGGTGTTTTATTTTATTTTTCTAAATGCTTTGAAGATGCCTCTCTTTGTTTTCCATCAGTTTCATTATGATGGGCCTAGTGTGGGGTTATTGTTTTGTTTGTTTCTATCCTGCACTTCATGAATCAGTCTTGGGAAAGTTTTCAGCCATTAACTCTTTAAGTATTGCTTCTGATCCATTTTTCCATCCCCTTCTAGGGCTCAGTAAGTGGCATCACCATCCACTCTAGTCGCTCAGTCCAGAAGCCAGGGATCCATCCTTGACTCTGCTTTTCCTCTCAGCCCCCATCCTTACATCTGATCCATTTGCAAGCCCTGTCCAAGCCTACTTCCACAATTATGTCCTCCCCACTTTTCTTTCTTTCCACTGATGACACCCAAGTCGAGTCCAAGGCTCTGTAGTATCTTGACTGGGCTTCTGCCTCAGCCTCTTAAATAAATCTGCCCCCTTCTCCAACCCCATCTTATGTCGCTCTCCTTCACTGCAGGCACAGAAGCCACCTGAGTGTCTTGACCACAGGGCCTTGCACTTGCTGTTTCTTCTGCCCGGAATGCTCTTCCCCTGCATGTTCATGTGGCAGGTCCTTTCTCATCTCAAATGGAACCCCAGGACATCCTCTCTGGACCCCCATATCCAGAGTCGTTGCCCGGCTCTGCAGTCACTCTTTTTGTTGTTGTTGTTTAACATCTTTATTGGAGTATAATTGCTTTACCATGTTGTGTTAGTTTCTGCTGTATAACCAAGTGAATCAGCTATATGTATACATATATCCCCATATCCCCTCCCTCTTGCATCATCCTCCCACCCTCCCTATCCCACCCCTCTAGGTGGTCACAAAGCACTGAGCTGATCTCCCTGTGCTATGCGGCTGCTTCCCACTAGCTAGCTATTTTACATTTGGTAATGTATATATGTCCATGCCACTCTCTCACTTTGTCCCGGCTTACCCTTCCCCCTCCCCGTGTCCTCAAGTCCATTCTCTACGTCTGCATCTTTTTCTTTTTCAAAGATTTTTTTTTGGCTGTGTTGGGTCCTCGTTGCTGTGGGTGGGCTTTCTCCAGTTGCAGTGATTGGGGGCTACTCCTTGTTGCGGTGCGTGGGCTTCTCATTGCAGTGGCCTCCCCCGTTGCAGAGCACGGGCTCTAGGCACGCGGGCTTCCGTAGTTGTGGCACGCAGGCCTCAGTAGTTGTGGCTCGCGGGCTGTAGAGCACAGGCCCAGTAGTTGTGGCACATGGGCTTAGTTGCTCTGCGACATGTGGGATCTTCCTGGACCCGGGCTCGAACCCGTGTCCCCTGCACTGGCAGGCGGACTCTTAAACCACTGTGCCACCAGGGAAGCCCTCTATGTCTGCATCTTTATTCCTGTCCTGCCCCTAGTTTCTTCAGAACCATTTTTTTTTAGATTCCATATATATGTGTTAACACATGGTATTTGTTTTTCTCTTTCTGACTTACTTCATTCTGTATGACAGTCTTTAGGTCCATCCACCTCACTACAAATAACTCAATTTCATTTCTTTTTATGGCTGAGTAATATTCCATTGTATATATGTGCCACATCTTCTTTATCTGTTCATCTGTTGATGGACACTTAGGTTGCTTCCATGTCCTGGCTATTATAAATAGAGTTCTGCAGTCATTCTTTATTTCATTTCCCTGTTGTATTTTCATAACACTCCTCAGTCTCTGAAATTCTTTTTTTTTTTTTAATTTTTATTGGAGTATAGTTGACTTACAATGTTGTGTTAGTCTCAGGTGTACAGCAAAGTGATTCAGTTATACATGTACATATATCCACTCTTTTTTAGATTCTTTTCCCATATAGGCCATTACAGAGTGTCGAGTGGAATTCCCTGTGCTATACAGTAGGTCCTTATTAGTTATCTATTTTATATATAGTAGTGTCTATGTGTCAATCCCCATCTCCCAATTTATCCCTCCCCCTCCTTACCCCCTAAAAAGAATGAAATAATGTCACTTGCAGCAACAGGGATGCACCCAGATATTGTCATACTGAGTGAAGTAAGTCAGAGAAAGATAAATATCATAGGATATTGCTTATATGTGGAATCTAAAAAAATGGTACAAATGAACTTATTCACAAAACAGAAATAGTCACAGATATATAAAACAAACCTATGAAACTATTCACTAGCACTAGTTTATCATGAGTCTGCCCCATCAAAACATAGTTACCATGAGATCAGAGTCTTTGTCTGTCTTTGCTCTGTTACTTAAGTCATTTTGGGTGTTCTCAGCTCTAAGGAACAAAATGTCCAAACAAAGTAGGCTCCACTATTTCAGTGTTATACATATGTATACTGAGGTGCAGAGAGAGAAAATAACTTACCTAAAAATCACACCAGTCATTAGTGGTACATCTTGGATATGAACCTAGGCCTGCTACTTCAAAACTTGTGTGTTTTTACATTATTGCTCCAATACCCTACACTATATTAAATAAGGGAATTTAATAATTAACATATTCAACGGCATTTAGTAATGCAGTTCCTAGAAGGGGAATCCTTCGACACTGTATAAAGTCCTGTTTTGTGTGTAATCTCTGAGTAATTTTTTACTACAGCAAATTCAGGAATTAAGGAAATTGCTACTTTTTGGAAACAGAATTTAGGAGAGTGTCCTTGGCTTAATTTTTTGAAACTTAAAAAAATAATTTTATACTTATAGAAAAGTCGCAAAACCAGTCCAGAGGATTACCACGTACTCTGCTCAGCTGCCCCTAATGTCAGCACACTGCAGGGCCATAATACTGATTAAAACTCAACAGTGGTATAATGCTATTAACTAAACTACAGAGTTTATCTGGATTTTACCAGTTTGTCCACTAATGTCTTTTTTTCTGTTCCAGAAACCAACCCCAGATCCCACGTTACATTTAAGTGACATGTCTCCTTAGGTCCTCCAAATTGACAGCCCCTCACTCTTTTGTGAACTTGACAGTTTTGAAGAGTATGAACCAGTTATTATGTAGAACGTGTCTCAGTTTGGATTTAGTTCATGCTTTGTCATGGTTAGATTGAGGTTTTGCATTTTTTGGCGAGAATATCCCAAAAGCAGTGCATCAGAGGGAGAATGTGACATTGATATGTCTTATTACTGGTGATGTTAAAACCTTGGCCATTTGGTTAAGGTGGTGTCTTCTGGGTTTCTCCACTGTAAAGTTACTATTTTTCCCTATGAACTTCATAAATGTCTTGGGGAGGTAATGTTAGATCATGCAAATACTGTCTCTCCTCCTTTGGCCAACTAATTTTAGCATCCAGTAGTGGATTTTTTTATTACTGGGATATTCTAGTGGTGAAAGAAAGACATCTTAAAAACCTCACTTAACAGGAAGTCCAGAAACAGGGCAGGTGCAGGGTTTTCAGTGCCTCAACCAAGTCAGCCAGGACCAAGGCTCTTCCCTCTGCCGTTCTCAGCAGGTTAGCCTGTGTCCTCGGATTTGGCCTTCAGTGACGACATCCAGTTGAAAAAGACAGGGCCTTTCTCTGCCCAGGTGGGGAATGTTTCTCAGATCGACCCCCTGCTCTCTGAAAACCTCCCCTCGGATCCCATCGACCAGGATCTTGGTTACCTGCCTGTGACCAAGTTGCAAGGAAAGCAAAGGAAGTGAGTAACTGGCATTTCCAGCCAGTGTTGGGGGTTGGAAGGATGGGCTCTGGCAGAGAAGAAACTTGTGGGGGATGAGTACTGGGGAGATAGCCCCATGTCTGCCGCATTGCATCATCCCCAGCACCCAAGGCAGCGCCCTACACCTGCAGGTGCTCAGTTGATCTCTGTGGAGCCAATGAATTCTTTGTCTCTTGCCTGGAGACATAATCTGCCATTATTACCTGGAAGCATTAGAGCTCTGGACTGTGGCCTCAGATAGAGAGAGTGACATGGGGAGCAGATCAGGGGAAAGGTGAGGTCAGCGTGGCAAGAATGGCGAAATGGCAAGGGAGCCCCCTGTGGGAGTCCCCACTCACGACACCTTAGCTGCTTCATGCTTTGGTCTCCAGCAGGGTGATGCTCCTTCGGCCCCACAGTTCCCTCTACCAAAGCCTAGGGAGAACCTACAGAGGCGTTTGTGCAGGAAGGCAGAGAAATCTGTCTGCCAAACCCAACGGCCTCTACTACGAAGGTTCTCCAAAGGAAGAAGGGAGCCAGAGGGTGGTCCCTGCTCTGTACACAAAGGAGTCTGGCTCTGGGGGCCTCGGACACAGCCTGGTAGCTTGTTTGGTAAATAGTGACATTGTTATAAATATTTAATAAGTCAAGGGACTGCAGCACATGAAAAATTGATGAGATCCCTTTGTGGGAATGCAGGCTTTTTCTCCACGTCTGCTCTGCGGGAGACAGTTAGAGGCTGACGTCTGTTCGTGCTGACACCTGTATTTGTGGTGGGGCTGATGAATGGCCGGAGAAATATTCTCCATGTTTAGGAAGCATCAATCCATCAAGCTGGAGTTTAGGCTGAGGGAAGAATTCACAGCCATCAATATTCTCTTGTTTATTAAGCAGCGCGGGTTTTGTGAGACGGCGAGCCTCGTGTCAGTCCTGGGAGCAGCGCCTCCAGAAAGGGCACAGTGGCTCCTTGATGAATGACTTTAATAAGAAGCAGCTTAGAAGTACCTTCAAGTAAGAAACTAATAACAATAATTAGATGTTCCTTAATCATTTATTTATTTTATAGTTTATGCCCTGCCTGCTTCTGGAAAAAGAATGGAAGTGGCTTGCAATTAAAACGCATCTACCCAGGATGGTTCAAATGAAGATAAACATGAGATCAGAAATCGCATCGAGGGAGTGAATGTTTCTTAATCAACTTTCCTGCTACCCACTGAGAATATTGTATTCCCTCTCCTCGCCAGTCACCTTTGGTTCCTCGGCGCCACGGGATGTGGCAGATGTAAAGCGGCGGCTGCAGGTGTCGCAGGACAGGTGGATGAGGCGGGAGCAGGATGTGTGACCCGTGGTCTCAGCATCTGAGCCCTGGGCTTCCAGCCACATTTGGATTTCGTATGTCGTTGCTCCAAACAAATCTGTGTGTCTGCAGCAGGGTGGCATGAAAAATTAATGCCCCTGTGTCAGAGCTTGTCAGAGTGACAGTGCAGAAAGGGAATAACAGGGGCGACACGCGTGGTGCTTTCTACTTAACAACCACTCTTGTGTTCCCTGACTGCCGTCTCCCAAGCCTGCGTGTCTGGGCTAATGGGGCTTCAGCAGCCAGACCCTCCTCCCTTCAGGTTGAGGGCACAGAGCCTGCCTCTGTGCAGTAGCTCACACCGTGTGTCTGGAGTGTGCTGACCCTCCTCCCCACCCCAGTGGGAGCAGCAGAAGGGGCTGTGGTCAGAGCTGGGTGACCAGTTGACCAGCCTTGGCTGAACCATCCTGGGCTTAGAGAATGAGGAGGAAGGCACCCCCCAGAGGGTCATCAGAGAGCAGGCTGGGGCAGAGACGCTCCAGAGATGCTCTAGTGTGGGAGAACCTGGGGAACAGGCGGGCGAGGGGGCAAGGAGAGGAAGAGGAGAAGGCTTAAGGTTCTGTTGCTGCAGAAACTCCACAAGCGGTGGAGTGGAAGTTTCCCCTCACATTTAAATACTCAGCAAAGGTTTGTTCACTCTGAATCTCAAGTTGGCTTCTTTCTGACCCGTGGTCATAGGGGTGGGAGTAGCCACCTCCTTCCTGCAGCAGGGTTGGTCTAATGTAGCAGTTTAATATCATGGATTCTGGAGCCAGACCACCTGGGTTCACATCTCAGCTTTTGACTTCCTAACTTTCTGGCCTTAGGCAAATTGTTTAACGTTTTTATGCCTCAATGTCACATATGTAAAGTACTTAGAAAAATGTCTGGTGCTTGGTGTTAATTAGGTTAACGATCCGGTAGTTTCGCTGATCTTCATCCAGGGGGGTGGATGAGGAAAGGCCCTAGAGCTCAGTGACCTAGGCTTAGGCCATGTTGAAAGGTCGCGTGGCTGGAGCTTTGGGGAAGGAATTAGGAGCTTGTTGACCTGCTGAATGGCCGTGGGAAAATATACATCCTCTTCTGTCTGCCTGAGCCACTGAAAAAAAAAAATCCCCCTTGCCTCCCTTATCCCCCTAGGATGAACCTAAATGTGATGGTAGGTTTATAAGATGAATTACCCTCATCCAAGCCAGGGCTGAGCAAGGCACTCTCTTTTTTTGGTGGTGGGGAGGGTATACCATAATTTTTTTTTTAAAACATCTTTGTTGGAGTATAATTGCTTTACAATGTTGTGTTAGTTTCTACTCTATAACAAAATGAATCAGCTATATGTATACATATATCCCCATATCCCCTCCCTCTTGTGTCTCCCTTCCACCCTCCCTATCCCACCTCTCTAGGTGGTCACAAAGCACTGAGCTGATCTCCCTGTGCTATGCGGCTGCTTCCCACTAGCTATTTTACATTTGGTAGTGTATATATGTCCATGCCACTCTCTTTGTCCCAGCTTACCCTTCCCCCTCCCCGTGCCCTCAAGTCCATTCTCTATGTCTGCGTCTTTATTCCTGTCCTGCCCCTAGGTTCATCAGAACCTTTAAAAACAATTTCTTTTTTTAGATTCCATATATATGTGTTAGCATATGGTATTTGTTTTTCTCTTTCTGACTTCACTCTCTATGACAGACTCTAGGTCCATCCACCTCACTACAAATAACTCAATTTCATTTCTTTTTATGGCTGAGTAATACTCCATTGTATATATGAAGGCTCTCTCTTCTTAAGAAATAAAAAGGAAGAAAGCTTTCCTGCTCTTTGTGAAAATTTAGGATTATTCCTAAATGTTAAGGCAGTGGATCTCTTCCCTCGTTGCACATAAGAATCCCCCGGGGAGTTTTAAAATTTGTCTGAAGTCTAGAACCCTCACCTAAGATTCTGATCTGATGGGTCTAAGGTGAAGCCTGCATGACAGGGTATTTTTGTGGTTCCGAGATGCAGTACATTCCTTGTTAACCAGGGGAGGACATGATGAAGGAGCTTGGAGCATCTGCAGGAGTGATGATGACAGATCGGGAAGCTGCGTGCACCTCGGGTATAAAGGCTACGACATGATTTTGCACGGGACACAGATGATAAATATGGCAAAAATTGTGAAGTTGGCTCTAAAATGGCTAGCGTTCAGAAATACTCTGGGGTAGATCATTCACTATGGTTTGGGGCTGGAGAGGCCATCCGGTTTCCTGCTCTGGCCCATGAACTTCTGTTGACACTTAAGCAAGTGCTAAGAGGCGTTGAGAAGTGAATTTACTTCTCTGCTTTGATGGTCTTGTTCTCTTCAGTAGACACTGATAACTGTCCTGCATTATCCCGTCTTCTCTATGCTGCCAGAGGCTGCATTTCCCAGCCTCCTAAGGGTAGGTATGGCCATGTGACTAACTTCTGGCTGGGAGAGGGTAAGAGGAAGTGGTATGTACAATGTCCAGATCACATCTTTTAAAAGGAAGCAGGTTTCCCTCCACTTCCTGTCTTTCCCCCTTCTTTCTGGCCGAAAATGATAACACCTGGGGCAGAAATGGAAGCCACGTGTCAGGAGGGCAGTGCAATCCGGCAGCTCTGGACTATTGTGTGAGAGAAAATAAAAGCCTATTATTTTATTTACGGTTTCGCATTGTTAGGTCTCTGTTTCAACAGCGTAGCCTGTACCCTAACTAATATATGCTTCCTTTGGCACTAACTTTGGCACACTCAGAATTCTAGGATGAGGGGAATAACTATATAAATGCATAAATAAAATAAGGGAAGAAGGATTTTCACAGCCTGAAAATGGTCATATGCCATAAACAGAGGGTTATGTTTATCTCAACTTTCTGCAAATGAGGTCAATTAGATAAACAGACATTCTAATGTAGAATTTCCTTCTCCTTTGGTCTCACAATTCATCAACGTGAGGAATTATTAATGAAGCTCCCTCAGCTACTGACATTGAACTATCTTCACCTCATTTCCAAGAAAACTCTCTAAACACATGAAGAAATTCATCAGAGTGAGTCTCTGAGGACTCAAAACAAGTGACATGTTGCGAAGCCATATTACTGCAGTGAGACTTGGGAGGATATGGCAATGATACAAGTAAAAGCAGGATACTATGAAAAGGTATTAGAGAAGCAAAAGGAATTTTTGGAGCTACAAAGCATGATCAAAAAAATGGAATAGCACAATCAAATCAATTAATTAAAAGGCTTTATTAAGAAACTCCTCTAGAACTTGGTTAAAAAAGACAAAGAAACAAAAATCCTGAACGACAAAATACAATGTCAAACTAGATCAAATGATTCGATATTTATGTAAAAGAAATTCCAGAAATACAAAGTGAAGTAGATGGAAGAGAAGAAATAATTGAAGAGAAGAAGAAAATTTACTTGACCTGAATATTTAAATCTTTATGTCAAAAGGGTTTCCTGATTTATCCTCAGGATTAACTGGAAAAAAGAGCCTGCACATGGATATATTTTGTGGATTTTTATAAATTCTAGGTATAAAAAAATATTAAGGTCAGTTAGGTAGGTTAAAATGTGGATTAAAAAGGACAGGAGGGCTTCCCTGGTGGCACAGTGGTTAAGAATCCACCTGCCAGTGCAGGGGACACGGGATAGAGCCCTGGTCTGGGAGGATCCCACATGCTGCAGAGCAACTAAGCCCATGGGCCACAACTGCTGAAACCTGCACTCTAGAGCCCATGCTCCACAACAAAGAGAAGCCACTGCAGTGAGGGGCCTGCACGCCACAGAGAGGAGTGGCCTCTGCTCACTGCAACTAAAAAAGAAAGCCCGCACACAGCAATGAGGACCTAACACAGCCCAAAATACAATAAATTTTTTAAAAGGACAGGAAAAAAAAAAGATGCATCAGATTGTTCCCCTGCAACAGTGAGTATTAGAAGGCAATGGCAAAATTTACAGAGTTCTGAGAAAAAGTGCTTGTGACCCCATAATTCTATACCTTTTCAAACTATTGTTTTTGCATAAGAATAAAAGACAAATATTTTTAGCTGTTCAAAAACTCAGAAAAGATACCATCCACATATAGCCATAAGAAATTTACTGGAAGCAGCTCTCCAGCAAAATGGAAAAATTCAAAATAAGGAACTGAACAAAAGGAAGACTTGGTATTCAAAAAACAGTGGTTCCAACTATATACATAATAACATTAAATGTGAATGAATTAAACAATCTAATCAAAAGGCAAAGATTGTCAGACTGGATTTAAAAATAAGATCTAACTATTTGCTATTTACAGAAGATACCCTTTAGACTCAAAGATAGAAGTAGTTTGGAAGTAAAAAGATGTAAAAGAAATAGCATGCAACTAACAACCATAAGAAAGCTGAATGGTTATACTAATACTAGACAAAATAGACTTTCAAACAAAAAACAGATAAGAGAGGGGCATTTTATAATGATAAAAGGATTGATACATCAAGAAGATATGACAGGGGGCTTCCCTGGTGGCGCAGTGGTTGAGAGTCCGCCTGCCGATGCAGGGGACACGGGTTCGTGCCCCGGTCTGGGAAGATCCCACGTGCCGCGGAGTGGCTGGGCCCATGAGCCATGGCCGCTGAGCCTGCGCGTCTGGAGCCTGTGCTCCGCAACGGGAGAGGCCACAACAGTGAGAGGCCCACATACTGCAAAAAAAAAAAAAAAAAAAAAAAAAAGAGATGACAATTATATATATTCACCTAACAACAGTGCCCCCAAATACATAAAAGAGAAATGGATAAAATTGAGGGAAAAATAGATAATTCAACAGTAATAGTTGGAGACTTTAATAGCCCATTTTCAATGATGGATAGTAGAACTAAGCAGAAGATCAACAAGGAGACTTCAACACTATAAATGAATCAGACTTAACAAACACCTATAGAACACTCTACCCAGCACCCAGCAGAATACTCATTCTTCTCAAGTTCACACATGGGACATTCTCCAAGATAGGTCTTATGATATGCCACAGAACAAGCCACAATAAATTTAATAGTATTGAAATCATACAAAGAATGTTCTCTGACTACAATGGAGTAAAAACAACAGAAAGAAATTTGGAGAATTCACAAATCTGTGGAAATTAAACAACACACTCCTAAACAGCCAATGGGTAAAAGAAAAAATCACAGGGAGTTAGAAAATACTTTGAAATGAATTAAAAGGGAGATACAACATACCAAAACTTATGGGAAGCAGCTAAAACAGTGAAAAATATATAGCTGTAAACACATACATTAAAAAAAAAGAGAGAGAGAAATATCCCAAATCAATAACATGCCCTTGCACGCTAAGAAATGGGAAAAAGACGGAACTTCCCTGGCGGTCCTGTGGTTAAGGCTTCGCCCTTCCAATGGAGGGGGCGTGAGTTTGATCCCTGGTCAGGGAGCTAAAATCCCACATGCTGCGCAGCCAAAAAACAACAGCAACAAAAAACGAAATGGGAAAAAGAACAAACTAAACCCAAAGCAAGCAGAAGGAAACAATAAAGTTTAGAGTAGAAATTAATAAAATAGAGCATAGAAAAATAGGGGAAAATCAACAAAACAAAAAGTTGGTGCTTTGAATAGGTCAATAAAATTGGCAAATCTTTAGTTAAGAAAAGATCAAGAAAAAAGGAGACTCAAATTACTAAAATCAAGAATGAAAAAGAGGACATTTGTGATTTATAATAAGAAATATGTATTTGGTCATCATCAGGTTCCTGGCAGAGTTCCTACAACCTCTGGAATTTCCTAAGTGATAAAGATGAAAGCAGTGTCCCTTCTTAGTCCTAACATTCCCCTTTCAATCACACCTGAGTTTATGTTGATGAGGTGACTTTAGGAAAGCTCTTAAGGGTTGGGGGAGGGGGGAATTGGTTGCCAGGGGAACCAACCAACTGATTAGAGGGTTGAAACTTTCAGTCCCACCCCCAACTTCCAGGGAGGAGGGGGGACAGGCTGGAGGTTGAGTTAATCGCCAATGGCCAATGAGTTAATCAATCATGCCTGCATAAAAATCCTTAAAGTACAGAGTTTGGAGAGCTTTCCAGTTGGTGAACACAGAGGTTCTGGGAGGTTGGCTTGCTTGGAGAGGACATGGTACCTCCTTGCCCATTCCCACATAGCTTGCCCTATGCATCTCTTCCATATGGCTGTCCTGAGTTGTATCCTTTAATAATAAACTGGTAATTTAGTAAATAAACTGTTTCCTGAGTTCTGTGAGTCATTCTAGCAAATTATCAGACCAGAAGAGGAGGTCATGGGAACCTATGATTTATAGCCAGTCGGCCAGAAGCACAAGTAACAACCAGGACTCGCAGTTGGTGTCTGAAGTGGGGGTGTGTGTGCAATCTTGTTGGACTGAGTTCTTTGCCTGTGGGGTCTGTGCTAACCCCAGTAGACAGTGTCAGATCTATTGAACTGTGGGACATCTAGTTGGTGTCTGCAGAAAATTGGAGAATTGCTTGGTATGGAGAAAACCCTCTCACATTTGGGTGTCAGCCATGAAATACTGAGAATAGTAGTAGAGATCTGAGAGAAGAAGCAGGTTTTTTTCTCTCCTTACAACATAACTATTGACCTTACAGAAATAAAAAGGATTATAAGAGAATACTATGAACACTGTAGCCAACAAATTAGATGACTTAGACAAAATGGACAAATTCTTAGGAAGATGTAAACTACCTAAACGGACTCAGGAAGTACTAGAACATCTGAATAGACTTTTAACAAGTAAAGAGATTGAGTTAGTAAAACGAAACAAAATTACCCACCAAGAAAAGCCTAGGCCCAGAAATTTTCATTGGTGAATTCTACCAAATAGTTAAAGAAAATTGATACTAAACTCTTCCAAAAAACTGAAGAAAAGGGAACACTTTTCAACTCATTCTATGAGACTAGTATTACCCTGATACCCAAACAAGAAAAGGACTTCACAAGAAAAGGAAAGTACAGACCAATATCTCATGAATATGAATGCAAAAATCCTCAACAAAAACTAGGCCAAGTCTAGCAATATATAAAAAGGATTACACACAATGACCAAATGGGATTTACCCCAGCAATGCAAGGTTGGTTTAACATCCCAAAGTCAGTTAATTTAATACACAATATGAATAGAATAAAGGACAAAAGCCACACGATCATCTCAGTAGCTGAAGAAAGGAATTTGACACTATTCAACACCCCTTCATTATAAAAAAATACTCAACAACCTAGGAATGGAAGCAAACTTCCTCAACCTGATAAAGAGCATCTATGAAAAACCCACAGCTAACATCATACTTCGTGGTAAAATACTGAGTATTTCTCCCTAAGGTCAGGAACTAGGAGGATGTCTGTTCTCATCACTCCTATTCAACATCATACTGGAGGTTCTAGTCAGGGCAATTAGGCTAGAAAATGCGATAAAGGCATCCAGATTGGAAAGGAAGAACTCAGGTTATCTCTATTTGCAGATGACACGGTCTTGTATGTAGAAGATTCTAAAGGAATCCACTAAAAAACAATTAGAACTAATAAGTTGAGTAAGTGTGCAGGATGCGAGAGCAATCCACAGAAATTAATTCTTGTTCTATACACTAGTAATGAGCAATCTGGAAGTGAACTTAAGAAAACAATTGCATTTACAATAGCATCAAAAAATAAAATACTCAGGAATAAACTTAACAAAGGAGATGCAAGGCTTGTACACTAAAACTACAAAACATTATTGAAAGAAATTAAAGAAGATTTAAATAAATAGAAAGACATCCCATACTCATGGATTGGAAGACAATATTGTCAAGATGGCAATACTTCCCAAATTGACCTACAGATTCAATGAAATCCCTATCAAAACCACAGCTGGCTTTGTTGAAGAAATTGACAAGCTGATGCTAAAATTCATATGGAAATTTAAGGGACCCGGAATAGCCAAAAATAAATCTTGAAAAAGAAAAAGTTGGAAGATTCTTACTTCCTGATTTCAAAACTTACTATTAGAAAGATGTAGTAGTCAAGAGAGTGTGGTACTGCAATAAGGATAGACATATAGGTCAACAGAATAGGACTGAAAATCCAGAAATAGACCCTCATATTTACAGTCAATTGATTTTTAACAACTGTGTCAAGATAACCCAATGAGAGAAAGAATAGTCTTCTCAACAAATAGTGATGGGACAGCTGGATATTACATGAAAAAAAATGAAGTTGAACTTCTATCTCACACCATATATAAAAATTGATTCAAAATGGATCAAAGACTAAAATTAAATGATAAAACTATTAAATTCTTGAAGAAAATGTTGATGTGAATCTTTGTGACCTTGACACCAAAAGCACAAACAGAAGGGAAAAATATAGATAATTGACATCACCAGAATTAAGAACTTTTGTGCTTTGAAGGACACTATCAAAAAATGAAAAGACAGCCTATAGAATGGGAGATAATTTTTGCAAATCATATTTCTGATAAGAAATTTGTACTAATATATATAAAGAACTCTTAAAACTCAACAATACAAGGACAACCCAATTTAAAAGTGGGCAGATAATTTATTTATTTATTTATTTATTTATTGACCACACAACGTGGCATGTGGGATCTTAGTTCCCCGACCAGGGATCGAACCCATGCCCCCTGCAGTGGAAGCACGGAGTCTTAACTACTGGACCACCAGGGAAGTCCTGGGCAAAGAATTGAAATAGTTCCCCAAAGAAGATACACATGTGACCAATAAATATATGAAAAGAAGTCAATATCATTAGCTGCCAAAGAAATACAAATCAAGCCCTCAACGAGATTTTACTTTATACTCCCTACAAGGGCTAAAATAAAAAAGACAGGTAATAACAGGGTTGGAGAGAATGTGGAGAAATTGGAACCCTCATACACTGTTGGTAGGAATGCAAAACAGTGCAGCCACTTTGGGGAACAGCTTGGAAGTTTCTCAGAAAGTTAAACATTGAATGAACGTACAACTCGGCAATTCCACTCCCAGGTATACATCCAGAATAATCCAAAACAGGTCTTCAAACAAAAACTTGTATAGGAATATTCATCACAACATTATTCATAATAGCAAGAATAAAGGAAACAATTCAAATGTCCATCTACCAATGAATGAATAAAAACATGGTATATTCATACAATGAAATAAGATTCAGGATACATGCTACAATATGAATGAACTGTGAAAACATGGTAAGTGGAAGAAGCTAGTCATAAAAGACCACATAATGTATCATTCCATTTATATGAAATGTCCAGAACAATCAAATCCATAGAGACAGAAAATAGATTAGTAATTGCCTAGGGCTGGGGATGAGAGTGGAGTGAAGGAGGGGTGAGAGGAGTGGGGCATGTTGGGGTGAAATAGGGAGCACTTCCAATGGGTACAGTGTTTCTTGTTAGGGTGCTGAAAATATTCTAAAATAGACTGTGGTGATGGTTGCCAATTCTGTGAACATACTATTGACAAAATCTATTGAATTGTACACTTTAAATAGGTGAATTATATGATATGTAAATTATATCTCAATAAAGCTGTTATTGCAAATAAGAACAGTGAAATCTGGGACTTCTCTGGTGGCATAGTGGTTGAGAATCTGCCTGCCAATGTATGGGAAACAGGTTCGATCCCTGGTCTGGGAAGATCCCACATGCCGTGGAGCAACTAAGCCTGTGTGCCACAACAATTGAGCCTGCAAGCCACAACTACTGAGACCACATGCCACAACTACTGAAGCCCGGGTGCCTAGAGCCTGTGCTCCACAACAAGAGAAGCCACCGCAATGAGAAGCCCACACACTGCAACGAAGAGTAGCCCCCTCTCACCGCATCTAGAGAAAGCCTGTGCACAGCAACGAAGACCCAACGCAGCCAAATATAAATAAATAAATAATAAAATAAAAATAAAAAAAGAACAGTGAAAGCTGAAGTTGTGTAAGTAATTGTTAGTATGGTTGTTAAGCCTATTATAAATGATTAAAAAATGTTTTATTGTGAAAAAATAGTTTCTTTGTACAACAACTATCAACGTTTTGCAAATCTTATTTCACGGCTTTTTGGTATTTTTTTTTCGGTTCTCCTTTTTTTTTTCGTACGTCTTTATTGGAGTATAATTACTTTACACTGTTGTGTTAGTTTCTGCTGTTCAACAAAATGAATCAGCTATATGCATACATATATCCCCATATCCCCTCCCTCTTGAACCTCCCTTCCACCCTCCCTATCCCACCCCTCTAGGTGGTCACAAAGCACCAAGCTGATCTCCCTGTGCCATACAGCAGCTTCCTGCTAACTATTTTACATTTGGTAGTGTATACATGTCAGTGCTACTCTCTTACTATATCCCAGCCTCCCCTTCATCCCATGTGTCCTCAAGTCTATTCTCAACGTCTGCATCTTTATTCCTACCCTACCACTAGGTTCATCAGTACCATTTTTCTAGATTCTATATATATGCATTAGCATACGGTATGCTTTGTTTTTCTCTTTCTGACTTACTTCACTCTGTATGACAGACTCTAAGTCCATCCTCCTCACTACAAATAACTCAATTTCATTCCTTTTTATGGCTGAGTATTATTCCATTGTATATATGTGCCACATTTTCTTTATCCATTCATCTGTCAATGGACATTTATGTTGTTTCTATGTCCTGGCTATTATAAATAGTGCTGCAACAAACACTGTGGTACATGTATCTTTTTGAATTATGGTTTTCTCAGAGTATATGCCCAGTAGTGGGATTGCTGAGTCGTATGGTAGTTCTATTTTTCGTTTTTTAAGGAACCTCCATACTGTTCTCCACAGTAGCTGTATCAATTTACATTCCCACCAACAGTGCAGGAGGCTTCCCTTTTCTCCACACCTTCTCCAGCATTTATTGTTTTTAGATTTTTTGATGATGGCCGTTCTGACTGGTGTGAGGTGATACCTCATTGTGGTTTTGATTTGCATTTCTTTAATGATTAATGACGTTGAGCATCTTTTCATGTGCCTCTTGGCCATCTGTATGTCTTCTTTGGAGAAATGTCTGTTTCGGTCTTCCACCCATTTTTGTATTGGGTTGTTTGTTTTTGTGAGATTGAGCTGCATGAGCTGCTTGTATATTTTGGAGATTAATCCTTTGTCAGTTGCTATGTTTGCAAATATTTTCTCCCATTCTGAGGGTTGTCTTTTCATCTTGTTTATGGTTTCCTTTGCTGTGCAAAGGCTTTTAAGTTTCATTAGGTCCCATTTGTTTATTTTTTATTTTATTTCCATTCCTCTAGGATGTGGGTCAAAAAGGATCTTGCTGTGATTTATGTCATAGACTGTTCTGCCTCTGTTTTCCTCTAAGAGTTTTATAGTGTCTGGCCTTACATTTAGGTCTTTAATCCATTTTGAGTTTATTTTTGTGTATGGTGTTAGGGAGTGTTCTAATTTCATTCTTTTACAAGTAGCTGTCCAGTTTTCCCAGCACCACTTATTGAAGAGGCTGTCTTTTCTCCACTGTATATCCTTGCTTCCTTTATCAAAGATAAGGTGACCATATGCGCATGGGTTTATTTCTGAGCTTTCTATCCTGTTGCATTAATCTATGTTTCTGTTTTTGTGTCAGTACCATATGGCCTTGATTACTGTAGCTTTGTAATATAGTCTAAAGTCAGGGAGCCTGGTTCCCCCAACTCCATTTTTCTTCCTCAAGATTGCTTTGGCTATTCGGGGTCTTTTGTGTTTCCATACAAATTATAAAATGTTTTTGTTCTAATTCTGTGAATAATGCCATTGGTAATTTGATAGGGATTGCATTGAATCTGTAGATTGCTTTGGGTAGTAGAGTCATTTTCACAATGTTGATTCTTCCAATCCAAGAACATGGTATATCTCTAATTTGTTTGTGTCATCTTCGATTTCCTTCATCAGTGTCTTATAGTTTTCTGCATACAGGTCTTTGGCCTCCTTAGGTAGGTTTATTCCCAGGTATTTTATTCTTTTTGTTGCAATGGTAAATGGGAGTGTTTCCTTAATTTATCATTCTGATTTTTCGTTGTTAGTATATGGGAATGCAAGAGATATCTGTGCATTAATTTTGTATCCTGCTACTTTACCAAATTCATTGATTAGTTCTAGTAGTTTTCTGGTGGCATCTTTAGGATTCCCTATGTATAGCATCATGTCATTTGCAAACAGCAACAGTTTTACTTCTTCTTTTCCAATTTGTATTCCTTTTATTTCTTTTTCTTCTCTGATTGCCATGGCTAAAACTTCCAAAACTATGTTGAATAATAGTGGTGAGAGTGGGCAACCTTGTCTTGTTCCTGATCTTAGAGGAAATGCTTTCAGTTTTTCACCATTGAGAATGATGTTGGCTGTGGGTGCCATATATGGCCTTAATTATGTTGAGGTAGGTTCCCTGTATACCCACTGTCTGGAGAGCTTTTATCATAAATGGGTGTTGAATTTGGTTGAAAGTTTTTGCTGTATCTATTGAGATTACCATATGGTTTTTATCTTTCAGTTTGTTAATATGGTGTGTCACATTGATTGATTAGCATATATTGAAGAATCCTTGCATTCCTGGGATAAAGCCAACTTGATCATGGTGTATGATCCTTTTAATGTGCTGTTGGATTCTGTTTGCTAGTATTTTGTTGAGGATTTTTGCCTCTGTGTTCATCAGTGATATTGGCCTGTAATTTTCTTTCTTTGTGACATCTTTATCTGGTTTTGGTATCAGGGTGATGGTGGCCTCATAGAATGAGTTTGGGAGTGTTCTTCCCTCTGTTATATTTTGAAAGAGTTTGAGAAGGATAGGTGTTAGCTCTTCTCTAAATGTTTGGTAGAATTTACCTGGGAAGCCAACTGGCCTTGGGCTTTTGTTTGTTGGAAGATTTTTTTTTTAACATCTTTATTGGAGTATAATTGCTTTACAATTGTGTGTTAGTTTCTGCTTTATAACAAAGTGAATCAGCTATACCTATACACATATCCCCACCTCCCTCTTGCATCTCCCTCCCACCCTCCCTTTCCCACGCCTGCTGGAAGATTTTTAATCACAGTTTCAGTTCTTGTGATTTGTCTGTTCATATTTTCTGTTTCTTCCTGGTTCAGTCTTGGAAGGTTGTACTTTTCTAAGAATTTGTCCCGTTCTTCCAGGTTGTCCATTTTGTTGGCATATTGTTGTTTGTAGTAGTCTCTCATGATCCTTTGTATTTGTGCAGTGTCAGTTGTTACTTCTCCTTTTTTGTTTCTAGTTCTGTTGATTTGAGTCTTCTCCCTTTTTTTCCTGATGAGTCTGGCTAATGGCTTATCAATTTTATTTATCTTCTTGAAGAACCAGATTTTAGTTTTATTGATCTTTGTTATTGTTTCCTTCATTTCTTTTTCATTTATTTCTGATCTGATCTTTATGATTTATTTCCTACTGCTAACTTTGCAGGTTTTTGTTCTTCTTTCTCTAATTGCTTTAGGTGTAAGGTTAGGTTGTTTATTTGAGATGTTTCTTGTTTCTTGAGGTAGGATTGTATTGCTATAAACTTCCCTCTTAGAACTGCTTTTACTGCATCCTATAGGTTTTGGGTTGTTATGTTTTTGTTGTCATTTGTTTCTAGGTATTTTTTGATTTCCTCTTTGATTTCTTCAGTGATCTCTTGGTTATTTAGTAGTGTGTTTGTATTTTTTACAGTTTTTTTCCCCTGTAATTGATATCTAGTCTCATAGTGTTGTGGTTGGAAAAGATTCTTGATATGATTTCAGCTTTCTTAAATTTACCTAGGCTTAATCTGTGACCCAAGATGTGATCTATCATGGAGAATGTTCCATGTGCACTTGAGAAGAAAGTGTATTCTGCTGTTTTTGGATGGAATATCTTATAAATATCAATTAAGTCCATCAGGTCTAATATGTCATTTAAAACTTGTGTTTCTTATTTATTTTCTGTTTGGATTATCTGTCCATTGGTGAAGGTGGGGTGTTAAAGTCCCCTACTATTATTGTGTTACTGTCAATTTCCTCTTTTATGACTGTTAGCATTTGCCTTATGTATTGTTGTGCTCCTCTGTTGGGTGCATAAATATTTACAATTGTTATACCTTCTAGGATTGATCCTTTGATCATCATGTAGTGTCCTTCCTTGTCTCCTGTAATAGTCTTTATTTTAAAGTCTATTTTGTCTGATATCAGTATTGCTACTCCAGCTTTCTTTTGATTGATTGATTGATTTATTTATGGCTATATTGGGTCTTCGTTGCTGCTCGCGGGCTTTCTCTAGTTGTGATGAGTGGGGGCTACTCTTCATTGCGGTGCATGGGCTTCTCATTATGGTGGCTTCTCTTGTTGTGGAGCACCAGCTCTGGGCATGCAGGCTTCAGTAGTTGTGGCACGCAAGCTCAGTAGTTGTGGCTTGCAGGCTCTAGAGCACAGGCTCAGTGGTTGTGGCACACGGGCTTAGTTGCTCTGAGGCATGTGGGATCTTCCTGAACCAGGGCTCGAACCCCTGTCCCCTGCATTGGCAGATGGATTTTTAACCACTGTGCCACCAGGGAAGTCCTTTGGTTTGCTTTTGTAGGCCATTTTCTTCTCTTGTGTTGCCCACTTAGAGAAGTTCCTTTAGCATTTGTTGTAGAGCTGGTTTTGTGGTGCTGAATTCTCTTAGGTTTTGCTTGTCTGTAAAGCTTTTGAATTCTCCATCAAATCTGAATGAGATCCTTGCTGGGTAGAGTAATCTTAGTTGTAGGTTCTTCCCTTTCATCACGTTAAATATATCATGCCACTCCCTTCTGGCCTGCAGAGTTTCTACTGAAAAATCATCTGATAACCTTATGGGGATTCCCTTGTATATTATTTGTTGTTTTCCCTTGCTGCTTTTAATATTTTTCTTCATATTTAATTTTTGATTGTTTGATTAATATGTGTCTCATTGTGTTTCTTCTTGGGTTTATCCTGTATTGTACTCTGTGCTTCCTGGACTTGATTGACTGTTTCCTTTCCCATGCTTGGGAAGTTTTCAACTATAATCTCTTCAAATATTTTCTCAGTCCCTTTCTTTTTCTCTTTTTTTTCTGGGACCCCTATAATTCGAACGTTGGTGTGTTTAATGTTGTCCCAGAGGTCCCTGAGACTGTCCTGAATTCTTTTCATTCTTTTTTCTTTATTCTGCTCTGTGGCAGTTATTTCCACCATTCTACCTTCCAGCTCACTTATTCCTTCTTCTGCCTCAGTTATTCTGCTATTGATTCCTTCTAGAGTATTTTTAATTTCAGTTATTATGTTGTTCGTCTCTGTTTGTTTGTTCTTTAGTTCTTCTAGGTTCTTGTTAAATGTTTCTTGTATTTTTTCCATTCTATTTCCAAGATTTTGGATCACTGTTACTATCATTACTCTGAATTCTTTTTCAGGTAGACTGCCCATCTCCTCTTCATTTGTCTGGTCTTTGGTTTTTACCTTGCTCCTTCATCTGCTGCATATTTCTCTATCTTCTTATTTTGTTTAACTTACTGTGTTTGGGGTCTCCTTTCTGCAGGCTGCAGGGTCATAGTTCCTCTTACTTCTGTTGTCTGTCCCCAGTGAGTGAGGTTGGTACAGTGGCTTGTGTAGGCTTCCTGGTGGAGGGGACTGGTGCCTGTGATCTGGAGGGTGGAGCTGGATCTTGTCCCTCTGATGGGCAAGGCTGCATATGGTGGTGTGTTTTGGGGCGTCTGTGAGCTTAGTATGACTTTAGGCAGCCTGTCTGCTAGTGGGTGGATTGTGTTCCTATCTTGCTATTTGTTTGGAGTGAGGCATCCGGCACTGGAGCTTGCTGGCCATTGGATGCAGCTGGGTGTTAGTGTTGAGATGGAGACCTCTGGGAGAGCTCTCATTGATTAATATTCCATGGGGCTGGGAGTTCTCTGGTGGTGCATTGTCCTGGACTTGGCTCTCCCACCTCAGAGGCTCAGGCCCAAGTCCGGGCCAGAGCAACAATACCCTGCAAGCCACACAGAACCGAAGAAAAGGAAGAAGAAAAAAATAAAACAAAACCCCCAACCCCCTCAAAACAACAAACAAACAGACAAACCCCCAAGATAAATGGTAAAATCACAGCTTTTTTTTTTTTTAATTTTTTTTTTAATTTTTAAATTTTTGTCCGTGTTCGGTCCTCGTCTCTGTGCGAGGGCTTTCTCCAGTTGCGGCGAGCAGCGGCCACTCTTCATCGCGGTGCGCGGGCCTCTCACTGTCGCGGCCTCTCGTTGCGGAGCACAGGCTCCAGACGCGCAGGCTCAGTAGCCGTGGCCCACGGGCCCAGTTGCTCCGCGGCATGTGGGATCCTCCGGGACCAGGGCTCGAACCCGTGTCCCCTGCATTGGCAGGCGGACCCTCAACCACTGCGCCACCAGGGAAGCCCTCACAGCATATTTTTAAGGATAAAAATTTTGTGACATTTGGAACCATATAAACATTTTTGCATTTATTTTATTTTTTAATTAAAATTTTTTTTATTATTTATTTTTTTATGTTTTTTGGCTACATTTGGTCTTCATTGCTGCGCGTGGGCTTTCTCTAGTTGCGGCGAGCGGAGGCTACTCTTCGTTGTGGTGCACAGGCTTCTCATTGTGGTGGCTTCTGGCTTCTCTTGTTGCAGAGCTCTAGGTGTGTGGGCTTCAGTAGTTGAGGGTGTGTGGGCTCAGTAGTTGCTCTGCTGCATGTGGGATCTTCCTGGACCAGGGATCGAACCCATGTCTCCTGAATTGGCAGGCACGTTCTTAACCACTGCACCACCATGGAAGTCCCTTTTTTGCATTTAGAAAGTGTATTTAGCATTGTTTTCAGATGTCTACAGATGAATTGGAAAAACTCATCACTCTTGTGTCTTTTGCCCTTAACTTTCACTCTACTACCACTACCACACTTGCAACACTTCCCACACAGAAGCTTCTGTCCCTGTGGAGTTGGGGTGCATCACACGCCTAGTACGTGGAGGTGTTCACCAACCTGGATGTTCTCCAAACCCTATACTATTAGATTTTTTTAATGGAGGCTTTCTCACGTAGGCATGATCAATTATTAATTTCATTTTCAGCCCCTCTCCCCTCTGGAGAATGGGGGGTGGGGTAGGGCTGAAAATTCCAAGCTTCTAACTATGTCTTGGTCTTTCTAGTGACCAGCTTCCATCCATGAGTCCACCAAGAGTCCCCTCATTAGAACAAAAGACACTGCTGTCATCTAGGAAATTCCAAGGGATTTAGGAGCCCTGTGTCAGGAACTGTGGTCAAATACCAAATATTAGGACAAAAGATGCTCCTAGTGTTCTTATAACTTAGAAAATTACAGGGGTTTTAGGAGCTCTGTGCAGGAACCAGGGGTCAGAGACAAATATATATATATATATATATATCTATTATCTTACAACAGAATACTTCCAAAGGATCATCATTCATTTAAGATGGAAATTGTCTATCTTGTTTATATGCTGAATTCTTTCAGATGCAGGTAACAAGAAACGCAACCACAGTGGCTTGTACAAACATGAGTCTATTTTTTTCTTCATATGAGAAATCTGAAGGTAGGCTGCTGCTGCTGGTATTGGTTCAGATGTTCAACGGTGTCAAGGCAAACATTTCTGGGATTCTCTTGGCCTTTCTCACATTAGCCATCAAGACAGAGGGAAGGAGGAAGAAGACAGGGCAGCACCAATACCAGAAAAGCAAAATCTTTTCCAGGAACCTCACCAACTTCCATTTATATCTGGGTCACATGGTCACCTCTGGCTGGAGAGTGGATGAGGAAAGGAGGCAGGGTACCAACTAAAAATTACCTGTCAGGATCTCAGTGTCTATAACAATCTTTGGTGTATAGTAGGAGGTATCCCCATAGTCCTTTATAAGTATCTGTTGAATGCATATGGTAAAATGTTTATTCACGAACACTCAGTGCTCCTCCCTTTAGAGGATAAGACATCCATGCTCTGTTGAACTCAGGAATCTGAATTTTCTTTGGCCAATGAAATGGGCACAGAAGTGGCTTCAAGAGCCAGGCTCTTTTCTCTGTCTCTGTGATCATGGAAGCATGTGTCCAGATGGAGCTTGGGTCCCTGAGTGACTGCGATGAGAACTCTGAGCTTACCCATATTATTTAAACCACTGATGTTTCTCGGGAGTTGTTCGTTACTGCAGCTTAACCTAATTTATCCTGGCTGATGTGATGTATGTATCAGGTAAGAAATCCACAACAAATCTCCAAATTAAAATTTTGCAAACTATATTTCCTGGTCACATGAATAACAAGAGTATGCCTAGATTAAGATAAATGATAGCCATTTGGAAATTAAGCAAAATAAAAAATAGCTTTTCTGTCAAAGTGGAAATCAATACTGAAAAGACAGACTATTTAGACATTTAAGATGATGAGACCACTGTATAAAAGTACATATGTGAATATGACAAAAGTTATTCTTAGTAAAATCCATAATCTAAACCTGTTATTACTAAAATAAATATGCTTAAGTGTTGAAAAATTGAGAATAATTGGATTAAGAATTCAAAATAAGAAGCTGGAAAACAAATAGCAAAATAGTGAGAGGAAGAAATTAATAAAGATAAGAGCCTACATTAATCACAAAGCAAAAAGTCAGGGAATTGATTAATCAAATCAACAACCAGAATTTTGAAAAGATAAATCAAATAGACAAGCCTGTGGGAAGTTTGACTCCCCTCAAAGCAGGTGAAAACATGATAGATACTCAGTGTGAGATATGAGAAAAAGACAGTATAAATTGGTACAACATTTCTGGTGAGAGGTTTGACACAACTGTCAAAATGTAAAATGTTCATACCTTGAACATTTGATGAATAAATAAATGTTAGATTGAACTGAATGAGCTTCTCAAATGTGAAGTCTCGTGAAAAAATACTCTTTTATAAGAAGTTTGTGACCCTGGGCCTGGTGAATAGGGGATAAAGTGGAATGCCCTCTACATCAGCCTTTGGAGAAGGATGTGTCTCAATCATTTTGGTCCTAGAGATGGGCCACCTGGAGAATGACCCCATGATCCTATGAATCCTGTACAAAGGGGATGGTCCTGGCTATATCACCTCCCTTCCCTCATCCCCTTTCAGAAAATTTTCCTGGATTCTCCTGGTGCTCTAACAGACAAAATCATTCCCCAGGCTCCCAGAGCACCCACAAACTCTGTGGGTATTCACAGCAATGCCTTACATATTCTCTGAGCTATCCTCACCTCTGATGCCTCCAGGGAAGCTCCTTGAGTCAACTTGTCCCTTCTCATGCTATGAACCAGGGCCCTTTTTGAACTCAGGTTCAAGCTCCCTCCTCTTTCACCATTTTACCTCAGGATTAAATAAACACTTATGGCTGGAATGTTAAGGCTCATTCTGAGCTCTGGACCTCGCTCTGTAGATGCTCACTGGATGATGCCCTTAGCATCTCCATCTCCCATGGGAAGATTTCTTTAATGCCCAGCATCCACGATGCAAAGTGCAAATGCATCCAGGCTCCTGGCCTAGAGTAGACTCTGGCCATTGGAATTCGTGGCCAGAGACAAGTGACAGACTATTCATCCATTTATATATGTTTACATTTATTCATTTACTCCATTCACTCAAAAAATATTTGCACACCTACTTAGTGCTGGGCATTTTTCTAGTCACTGGGGATTCAGCAATGAAACCAACAGAGAAAAATCCTTGTCCTCCTAAGGAGGAAGCACGTGAAGAGCATTCAAGGAGATGGCAAGGAGGTCAGGGGGGCTGGAGCTGAATGAGCAAAGGGGAGAGAATTAGGAGAGAAGGTCAACAGGAACAGCAGGTTGGAGGCCATTGTCAGAACCTGGGCTTTCTTCTGCGTGAGCTGGGAGCCTTTGGAGGGTCCTGAGGTGGGGAGGGGGCCGTGGAAGGCCTCCAGATGCTGTGGTGGGAACAGACGGTAGCGAGGCTGAGATAAATGTAGGAGGACAGTTAAGGGGCTTCTACAATAATCTGGGTGAGAGGTGAAGGTGGCTTGGACCCGGATGATGGCATGGAGGTGATGAGACGTGGCTGGAGTTTGGTGACCCTAAAGATAGTGCTGCTGAGAAGGGGGTTTTAGAGAAAGAAAGGTGCCAGCAATGGCTCCATCACCAGATTTTAATGCCAAGACCCCGTATCTTCTACAGGAAACGCTACAAGGAAAACGTGAGTTCTTATAACTCATCTTTTAACCACCCTGGTCATTTCTGAGGACCAGCATGAGATCATCCCCAAAAGCTATTCTTGAGAGCTCTGCGATTCTCCCTCCAGAGGGCTCTGCTTCCCATTGTTGGACGAAAAATGAATAGGATGAGAGCACGGAGTGAGCCTGGGCTCATCTGAATTCTGCCTCGGTCCCCGTGTTCTATTCATTGACAGGAAAAAAAATCACTGTGTAAGCTGCTCAATGAAAAACAATATTTAATTAGGGCTGAGAGAGTTAGAC
Source organism: Phocoena phocoena (assembly GCF_963924675.1). Taxonomy (NCBI): domain Eukaryota; kingdom Metazoa; phylum Chordata; class Mammalia; order Artiodactyla; family Phocoenidae; genus Phocoena; species Phocoena phocoena. The sequence goes on from NC_089233.1 coordinate 20,829,112, forward strand.
AAGCAAACAATTAAATGTTCTATTACGATCAGTCTTGAGCCATTTAAGCTTCAGTTCAATAAGAAATCATTATAAAGGTCTAATAGAAATGAAAATACAAATAGCGTAGTTTTGTGTTTCATTTCAGCTGTTTCCTCAGGCTTGTGGATCTGAAAGTCTGTTTGACCATGGTGGATGAAGGCTGTCAGCCACAAAGGGATTCAGCACAGACAGGAAGGTTGTGGAAGGTGGGCATGTCCACCAGCTGGCTGGGTGGGGGCAGGAGCCTTTCAGATAAGCTGGTTTGGACCTGAGCGACAGGGGCTTTTTCATCTTATTTTTAATGTCTGAGAAGCAACATGAGAATTCTGTCTGGGAGGGAGGAGAGACAGCTTAAAAATAAACTCCTGGATGTCTTGTGAGAAGCTGGGTCATAGAATAAATACGTCTAATAAAATCCCCCTGCTTACCCAGCTTTGAGGATTTGGAAATAACTTCAGAGTGTTTCATGAAGGAATTTCTTCACAACAACTGGAAAAATGCCTGCAAAGGGCACCACCATCACCACGGAGGGCTTTGAGATAAAGATACCATCCATTGCTGAGATTTGAGTCTCTGCAGCCAGGACTCCTGCCCAGGCTTCTGGGGATGTAGAGGTGCAAGCCCAGGTCACCTCTTCCTTGTATCCTTTCAACATCTCCCTCCTTCTCTCTAGAAGTTCCAGTCTTCTTTCTGGAATACCCAGTGTGTCATGAGGATACGATCTGGAGGTAGTCCTAGTACAAGTTAGGTCTTTGGGGTTGCAAGTGACAGAAAATCCCACTCAAATTGATTTAAGCAAAATGCAGAGCCTGTTGGCTTATGTAACTGAGAACTCCAAGGCTGGATCTAGCTTCAGGCATGGCTAAATCCAGGTGCTAAAATGACACCCATAGGAATCCGTCCCCCTCACCCTTGACTCTGCCCCCCTAAGGTGTTGGCATCACTCTCAGACAAGCTCTCCCTGAGTGGTGGCAGGATGACTCCCGGAAGTGCCAGGCTTATGCATCAGCCTTTCAGCAATGGTAATAGAGAAACCGCTTCTCCTAATAGCTCTAGTCAAAGACCAGCTTGGCCTATGTGCCCATCCCTAATCTGGTTACGGTGCCCAGAGGAGTGGAACATTCGGATTGGCCAGGTTAAGGTCACATGTTCATCCTTGGATTCAGAGGTGAGATTAGCCTCTACAGAAAGCACATGGTTATGGGTGGGAGAGGGGTGGTTCCCCCCAGGAAAATCAGAGTACAGTTCCCCAAAGTGTGGAGGTTTGCTGGGTAACAATAACAGATTACCCCACATCCTCGCCTCCTGAATTTCATAGTCATGGGTAAAAGCTTGTAGGTCCCTTCAAGGCCAGACACACACAGGGCATGGCAGGATGGCTTTGTAGCTTTGTCAGGAAGGTAGTGGCCAGTAGGAGAAGCCAGTCTGAACGTGGTGAGATGACACAGATCCTACCCTTGACCTTCCAATATCTTTCAGGGTCTGAACTCTGGACTTGTGGCTCCTTAACTACTTCAGGGTCTTGTTTGAGACCAGTTGTGAGTCAGGGAGAACCACACATAAAATGAGGCACAGAGTGGGTGTCTCAGGCTCATGGGAAGAGACCATAATTTTTCATTGCATTAGTCTTTGGTTGCCCTCAGAACTCTAATATCTAGAGCAGAGTTTGGCAAAAATTTTTCTGGACCAGATATGAAATATTTTAGGCTTTGTAGGTCTCTGCTGTCACTGCTTAACCTGGCCATTGCCATGCAAAAGCAGCCACAGACAACAAGTAAACAAACAAGTTTGGCTGTGTGCCAATGAAACTTTATTTACAAAACAGGCCACAGGCCAGGACGGGGCCCCGGGCCACAATTTGCTGACTTCTGAGCTAGAGCATGGCTGTAGGCTGGGCTCCTTAAGACGCTGCAGTGGACTTAGAAGCAAAACCTTTTGTCAGGAGTAACATGTGTGTAAAGAAAACGGGAGAAGGCAGGATGGGCCAGAGGAGCCGTGAGACTACCCTGCAGACATTTAAAGGTCTCTGCCAGCCCAGGGAGTGCTCTGGGGCACAGGTTGCCCATTAGAGGGGCCCTGAATTGAAAAGAAATGGCCAGGCCATGGTACCACTGCCTTACTCAGTCACTGGCCAGGGGCCAGCCCAAGAGGAACGTGACCTGAGGCCCCTGAAGGAGCCGCCTGATGGAGGCTGTCAGTCAGTCACACTCCTTGCCGCTGGGCAGCGTGCATCTCTTGAAGGGGGACTTGAGTGGCTCATCTCTGGATCTTCCGCAAGACCCAAGATCAAGCAGTAACACAGGGGGACGGCCCGGGAGGAAGACTGGCTTGCATTGGAGGAGGACTTTGGCCTGCCTCTGGAATGGGCCAAAAGTTTTAGATTTGGGACAAAACCCTTTCTGCAAAGTGTGCTTTTGCCTGGAGCATACCTTCTCTTGAGAGCCTGTGGTGGCATCCAGCAGCTGAATGAGAAGTCAGAGGCCCCGGGTCCTGGCCGAACTCATCGTGGCCATCACATGCGAGGTGACCGAACTGATTTTGTTCAGCTTTAATTATTTTTAATTTAATTTTATCATTATTTGGCTGCGTCGGGTCTTAGTTGCGGCATGTGGATCTTTCGTTGTGGCGCACGGGCTTCTTTAGTTGTGGCGCACAGGCTCCAGAGCGCGGGGGCTCTCTAGTTGCTTTGCGCAGGCTTTTCTCTAGTGGTAGCTTGCGGGCTCCAGAGCGTGCGAGCTCAGTAGTTGCAGCACGTGGGCTCCAGAGTGCGTGGGCTTAGTTGCCCCTGCAACATGTGGGAATCTTAGTTCCCCGACCAGGGATCGAACCCGCATCCCCTGCGTTGGAAGGCATATTCTTTTTTTTTGCCGGTACGCGGGCCTCTCACTGTTGTGGCCTCTCCAGTTGCGGAGCACAGGCTCCGGACGCGCAGGCTCAGTGGCCATGGCTCACGGGCCTAGCTGCTCCACGGCATGTGGGATCTTCCCGGACTGGGTCACGAACCTGTGTCCCCTGCATCGGCAGACGGACTCTCAACCACTGCACCACCAGGGAAGCCCTGGAAGGCGTATTCTTAACCACTGCGCCACCAGGGAAGTCCTTGTTCAGCTTTATTTTTAATTGGCAAACTTTTGAGTATAATTTGGCTTCCCATGCAGCCTTCTCTATAGCAGAGAATGCACAGGCCACTAGGCTTGAGTGAACGATTGTATCTCTCATTGTAAGTGAATACTTCGGAATTATAGCTCATGTTCCAGCCTCAATTTCAGGTGAGTCAACCTCAGAGAAAGGGGCTCACTGTCAGAGTCTGGACTCAGCCTAAGACACTGAGAACTGGACTGTGAACCTTTGAAATGCACCAAAGCCAGTGCCTCCCTGTAAGGCTTTTTGGAGCTCAGGGAGGCTGCCCTCCCTAGACACTCCCCTGCCTCGTCCGGCTCTTCTTTGGATTGTCTACATTGCAAATATTTGAGAAGGTCATTTGGGTGGATGACAACCACCAAACTTGCAAGATGTGGAAGGACTCATCATTCACAAATGTCTGTAATACCACGCGGGTGACATGGGAGGCTGACAACCGCAAGATTTCAAACCCCCCTGCAGTGAGTCTGAAGGCTCCCAGCCAGAGACTACATTTCCCCGACTCCCTACGTGGAGCCCCTGGTTGACAGTGTCCTTATCCCCTTCGGGAGGGCAGAGCTGTGCTTGCAGCACTATGACCTGAGCTAGGGACCGCACAAAGCCACGGCGGGGCGGCACCTCCCTGCGGAGTGGAGTGATACCACTAGAGCTGCAGAATCTCCGTCATCTTGTTAGGCATGGATAGTTGGCCACTGGTACGTGTGAGGCTCTGGGGTGGGTGGGGCATGAATATTGGGGTGGGGGGTATCTATGTGTGGAGTCACTGTCTCTGGGTGGTCTCCGGGTGAGTGGTGTTGCAGGCTGAGGGAGAGGGGTTTTGCACCTGATGGCATCAGAGGGAGTGCAGGTGCCGTGTCTACGCGGATGTGACGGATGCGGAGCCTGTGCCTTGAACGGAGGGTGTGAGACGTGTGTGTAGCATCCGAATGAATGTGCTTAATTTTTATTATCACACAGCTCTTTTATCAGCATATAATTTCAGTTTAATTGATAGCGACGCTCCCTCCTCCAGGATAATTCATTCGGGTTTATCATTGAAAGCAGAACTAAGGCCCATCCATCCTGGTTTCTCAAGGTGTTGCAGGCTCATCTCCTGGTCCTGGTTGGCCTGTCCATTTAGCTGGTTAGCTGGTTGAGCAGTCATACTTTAGACCACCTCTGTGGGTCTCCTCTCTTTTCTGAGCCACATTTCTGGCTTGTTCTGTGGAGTCATCAAACCCCCGTTTTCTCTGCAGCTCATTGCTGCAGAATTCTTTGTTTTATTTAAATGAGTTTAAATCACTCAGAATATATTAGATTACCCTCTCCCTTGGGTTGGATCTTTGTAGGGAATGAAGTAAACTGAACACTTAGCAGTCATCTTTTCTTCTTCTCTTAATTGAACAGGGGCTGGCTGCCGGGAAGATTGGTATTCTGCCCAAAGACATCCCCCAGCATCCATAGCTGGGTTCCTGTCGGGTCTGTAAATACATGAGGCCAGGCTGGGATAAAGGTGTGTCAGGGTTTAGAGCCGGAATCTCGCTGAACAAAGCCCCATTTGAGGCCCTACTTAATTTATGATGGCCAGTCCCTCCTTAATTGGCAGCCATCTGCCTACATAGCAGTTCACAGAGACCTCATGCCAGTGTTTAGGCAGCGTCCTCTTTTGCAAATGATTTATGATTCATAATGAGCAAAAGACTGCTCCTCAGATGACCTGTCAGGGTTAGCCTGACCCAGCACTGGGGTCCATAGGAGAGGAAACTATTCTCCATGTTCTGGGTCGGAGAAATGGAGAGACACGAAGAGCAGAGGTGCTGCAGACCAGGGCTGCTGCCAGCCTATAGAGTGCCTTTGTGTGAAATTGCAAAATATGTCTCCTCTGGGTAGACACAGCCCCACGGCCACACAGTTAGAAGGGGAGGGCTCCTTCTAGGAAGAAACGTGACTTTCTCCAGGCACACTTAGCTCTGTGCCAGTGAGTGTGTAGTAGTGAGGAGAGTATGGACTGTATTTCAGTCCTAGACCTGAAGCAGATGCCACTCCTTCTCTTGTGGCAACTGGGCCAGCCTCCCCCAGTGCTGGTTCTTCCCACCTTGAGAGAAAGAATAATCTACCCTCTTTGCCTTTTCTTCCTCATGTCCTCTTCATGTCTTAACCATTCTGCTGTGATGTAGGTATCATGTGTTCCATTTTAGAGATGAGAAAACTGAGGATCAGAGCAGTTTTCCAAGGCTGTGTAGCTTGTAAGTGATTGGACTTGGCTGATTAGAACTCAAATCTGTCTGACACCCATGGTCTTTCAACTACATTTCCTTATAAAGTCATTGGATGGATTCGAATTTTCTGTGATCAGGACACATTCATCCTTCGGTATCCATGGGAGATTTGTTCCAGGGGCCCCCACGGATAACGAGATCTGCAGACACTCAAGTCCCTCATATAAAACGGTATAGTGCAATGAAGACAATAGGCCTTTCAAACCCCAAAACAACTGCGATCGAAATTCTAGGGTGGGACTGTCCTGCGGTGTCGGGTCTCTCCCTCCTCAACCCTGTGATGATGACTTTAGTCTAACTCTAGGTACCAGCTCTTTGTCAGGCTCTGTGATACACACTGGGCTTAAGAAGTAAATGAGCAAAAGGGGTCTCCTGTCTAGTTGCGTGAGATTGACAAGTCCTGTCACCCAGCACACCCATGTCTATTTCTGTTTCTCCACGAGAGGTGCCTGGGGTGAAGGAGGAGCCCTAGACTGGGGATCAGGGGTCTGGGAGCCTCCCGTAAGGCTGGCCGCTGATTTGCTGTGCGATGCCCTGAGCAAATCACCCAACTAGGTGACCAGCTCGCTCCGGTTTGCTTGGAACTTTCCCAGTTTTAGCACTAAGGGTCCTGTATCCCAGGAACCCCCCATTCTCACCCCTGCGAACCGTTGCACAGTTGGTCACCCTACACTCAGCCATAAAACTTCCCTCTGGCTCCTTCATGGACTGTAAAGCACTTTGCAGAAAAGAGGGGGCCAGCATTTTTTTCTTTCTTTCTTTCTTTTTTTTTATTATATAAGTCATGCATGTTGATTGCTGAAAATAGAGATAACCAAAAAAGAACTATGCTAAAATGGCATATCTATCAGTGTTTGAGTGTGTGTACATCCTTTGTCCTAGTAAATCCATTTTAAGAATGTGCCCTACAGAAATACCTGCATGGGTCCATGAAGATGTATATGAGAGAATGTCCGATAGAGCCTTTTTGTTGTTGTAAGAAAAAATTGGAATTAATCCAGGAGTTCACCAACTGGGGTGAACAGTGGAACAATTGCACATCATGGAATTTGAGGCATCTTCTTCTCGTAACTCCTGTAGACAAGGGTTCTCAAATGTCAGTGTGTGTCAGAATCCTCTGGAGGGCTTGCTCAAGCAGATTGCTGGACCACATTCCCAGAGTTTTTGTTTTTGTGGTCTGGGGTGGAGCTGCAGAATTTGCATTTCATATAAGCTCCCAGGTGATGTTTGCCGGTCCCAAAGTGTGGTCACACATTGAGAACCACGGATACGGAGAGAAATGAGAAAACCTTCTTCAAGTATGACCTAAACCAGATCTGGGAGCAGCACAGTCAAAGACAGAGAGGCAGGGGTCCAGGAGAGGGTTGAGGGATCCCCTCTGATTTCCCTTCTGTTGGCCTGGAGCCCTCACCTGATCCCTCAGAGCATGGGTCAGGTAAAACGTGGCTGGATTCCTTGGCAAACATGAATGCCAGGGGTTCCTGCAGAGTGGGTCTTAGCTGTGGGCAGAGGGAGGGAGAAGCTTGTGGGTTGGCCTCACCAGCAAAGGTACAGGGCTGAGGGCTTCCCTGGTGGTGCTGTGGTTGACAGTCCGCCTGCCGATGCAGGGGACACGGGTTCGTGCCCCGGTCTTGGAGGATCCCACATGCCGGGGAGCGGCTGGGCCCGTGAGCCATGGACGCTGAGCCTGCGTGTCCAGAGCCTGGGCTCCACAACGGGAGAAGCCACAACAGTGGGGGGCCCGCGTACCGCAAAAAAAAAAAAAAAAAAAAAAATGGTACAGGGCTGAAAGGAGGAGTGAGGGTCAGCTGGGTGACTCCTGACAGCTGTGTTTGTTGGTGTCTCTGCTCCTCCCTGGGAACATGGCATTCTGGTTTCAAGGACAACATCAGATGCTTGGGGAATAGAAGGGCAGGTGTTTTCAGGAACCAAACCTTGCAAATGAATTAACAGGTGTTGATTGCTGCCATGCAGAGGTGTGTTATGTGTGGATATCGTTTTCTACCTTCTTCCTTCAGTCTCAGGCTAACACCATGACCTCATCCTCCTCAGCTAGAGCTGCTGTTGAACCCTCCCCATGTACATACTGTGACTTAATTTGGGACTTTCCCCTAAGTACACATTTTTGCTCTGTCTTCTTCATCCAAGGCAATGGTTTGTGGCCTGATGAGGAATATGAGAAAGGAGTGGGGAAAAAAACGCTTCTTGCCTCCCTCTTGGAAACGCCCCGCAATTCCCATCACCACCACATTTGCTAGAATTTTTCTCAGCGTCCTGGGAAAGGTCAATGGAGGGATGGAAAAAGACAATAAATCACTGCTACTGCATTGCCCCTCATCCACCGATCTGGACTTGGCTCCATTTCTGGTCTCTGTTTCCCTGGTGGGTGCTCTATCTTTTGTTTTCAACAGGCTGACCTAGCTCCTTGAAAACGAATACCTTCTTCACATATCCTATGCATCACTTCGTAAGGGCATTCTGGCGCCCACTAGCTCTTCATGGTCTTATTCTTGAACCACTTTGATCCATGCATTGCTCCTTGCTTTATTGTGGACTTGACTCTTCCGGCTATTGAATTTGCTAGGCATTCTCCCATTTGTCTCTCTTCCTCATCCTTCAGATTCATATGAATTTGGCTCTTCTCAAAAAATTCTTAGTTCTCCACCCGAGCTACACTGTCCCGGGTTATCAGGGGTAGTTCCCATTCCTAGTCCTCCCTAGTAACCTTTGTCTCACCCTTCCCTTACCAGCAACCCACGCCTGCAGACAGAGCAGCCCCCAAAGAAAAGACTGGGAATTCCTGCTGGAGGAATCCCTCACCTGAACCGGAGAAGAGAAATACGAACTTGGAAGCAAATGTTCCCCACTCCTGACAGCCAAAGCCACAAGACTTCAGCCTAACACCGAGTCAGCTGTACAGCTCACAGCAAGTCTTCGAACCCTGAGCCAAAGTGCCAGCCAGTGAACGAACTCCGTGAGAATCTAGCAAGCAGCACCTCCGCTGTCCACGGTGCTGAACCCCACCCACCATTTGCCTCTGGGACAGGAATAGGTTCAAGAAGCCCACGTGAAGGAAATTAAAACTGACCTGAAACCTAGGTCCCCATCAGGAAGGCGAATACCACTAAATTAAGATCTAGTTAAACTGTTGTTGTCTGAGGTCATCTGGTTTGGCTTCAGGTCCACCGATCAAGGAGAAAGGAAATAACGTTGAACACCTGGACAGGCAATGTGCTTGACACTTTGGGTACATTATTTATCTTAATATTTAAAATAACCAGCAGGGGTAGGCACTGTTATCTTCATTTTACTGATGAGGAAGTAGGGGCACTCATGCTTTGGCTAAGCTCCTACAGCTATTAAGTGGTGGAGCCAGGCCCCAAACACAGAGGTGCTTATTCCCAAAGCTGGAACTGATGACATTAGACCCACACACCCCTAAGGCTTGGGCTGATGGCTCTTTGTTAGGCAGCTGCTGACATTTGGGCAGGTCACCAGATTTTTTTCTTCCTGGGACATTTAAAATTTCAAGTCTTTGAGACCCTGAAACCATTTCAAAACCCGTTATTGCCCTCAAAAAATACACACTACACCCACACAAATGAAAATGCTTCATTTACTTTCTCATTTATGGGAAAACGATGTAAATATAAGCAAGACATTCAAATTAAAATTGACCATTTTATTTTAATTGACCTTTGATTCCCAGCTCACTGCCTCCCCAACGTCCCCATCCTGGCCCCTTCCATCCCTTGCTGTGCTCTGTGATTCATCAGGGCCTGAGGCTCAGCAGCTGTAATTGGTTTGTAACTTCCTGGAATGTCAAAGCCAAGATGGAAATTTTGCGTATCGCTCCACCAATTCCATCCTGGCTTTAATAATAAGTTGGCAGAGGGGAAGGCAGATTTACAGCAGAAGAGAAATGTAATCAAATTTGGAGGTGCAATGCAATAAGTACAAATGCTAGTTTTCATTTGGAAGCTTCTTAGATAAATGTGATCTCACCCAGCTCCCCAGCCAAATCTGTTGTTTCTTCAGGAGCAGTGGAGGGCCCCAGTGGAATAATAATCCTCAGAGAGAGAGTCTGTATCCAGTATTCCCCCACCCCAGCCCCAGCAGAGTGACCCTGGTAGACTGGAAAGCAATGAAGGGAGAGGCATGAAGAGTCAGTTAAGGAGACAAGGCTTAATAGGGGCCTCTGATAAACTGAATACTTGAGGGAAAAGCAGAGTTAAGTACTTGTCAGGCAGTGTAGTAAGTGCCTTACATGTCTTATCTGAGTTTCACAGCAACGCTATAAGGTAAGTAACGTTATTCTTCCCATTTTATAGAGCAATAAAGTAAGACTTAGGGAGAGGATTCTCAGCTACAGTAAAGTAAGGTTCTGTTTGACTCTGCAGCTTGTACTATTAACCCCTCTCTTACAGGAAAATAACAGCTGACATTTCTCGAATATTTACGTGCCAATCACTCTTCAGGTGCTTCATGAGAACTTTCACAGCATCTCTGTGTGATAAGTGCTATGGTCATTATTATCTTCATTTACCAAGTGAGAAAACTTTCGGAAGATCGATCCTGGAAAAGTCAGTGAGGGTCATGTGAAAACACGTTCACATCATTAGCTGTTAGTGAAATGTAATTTAACACCACAACAAGATACCACTATGTATCTATCAGGATGGTTAAATTTTTTTTCTTTTTAAATAGCGATAACACCAAAGGCTGGTGAGAATGTAGAGGACCTGGATCACTCATTCATTGCTGGTGGGGATGTAAAATGATACAGTCTCTCTCGAAAAAGAATATGGCACTTTCTTATGACATTAAACATGTGCTTAGCATACAATCCAGCAATTGCACTCTTGGGCATTTGTCCCAGAGAAATGAAGACTTAACATTCCCACAGAAGCCTGTACATGAATGTTCATAGCAGCTTTATTCATAATAACCAATAATTGGAAGTAATCCAAATGTCCTTCAATGGGTGACTGGTTAAACAAACTGTGGAACACCCATACTATGAATTACTGGTCAGTAATAAAAAGGAACAAGCTATTGATACATGTAACAACTTGGATGGATCTCAAGGGAATTAGGCTGAGTGGGAAAAAAAGCCAGTCCCCACAGTTTACAAACTGTAAAATTCCATTTAAATAACATTTTTGAAAGGACAAAATTATAGAAATGGAGAATCCAGGTTGCAATGGATTAGAGAATAGGGGAGAGAGGCCGGTGGCTCTGGCTATGAAAGAACAGCACAAGAAATTCTTGCGGTAATGGATCTTGACTGTGGTGGTGGTCGCACAGATCTACACACATGATAAACTTGCTTAGAGCTAAACACACACACGACTGCATGTAAAATGAGTGAAATCTAAATTAGGTTGCTGGATTGTATCAGTGTCAGTTTCCTGGCTTTGATATTATATTCTACTTATGCAAGATGTTACCACTGGGGAAAAACTGGGGAAAAAGATCTATGATCTTTTTCTTCTTTTTCTTAAAACATCTTTATTAGAGTATAATTGCTTTATGATAGTGTGTCAGTTTCTGCTTTATAACAAAGTGAATCAGTTATACATATACATATGTCCCCATATCTCTTCCCTCTTGCATCTCTCTCCCTCCCACCCTTCCTACCCCATCCCTCTAGGTGATCACAAAGGACCGAGCTGATCTCCCTGTGCTATGCGGCTGCTTCCCACTAGTGATCTATTTTACGTTTGGTAGTGTATATATGTCCATGCCACTCTCTCACTTCGTCCCAGCTTACCCTTCCCGCTCCCCATATCCTCAAGTCCATTCTCTAGTAGGTCTGTATCTTTATTCCCATCTTGCCCCTAGATTCTTCTGACTATTTTCTTTCTTTTTTTTTTTTAGATTCCATATATATGTGTTAGCATACGGTAGTTGTTTTTCTCTTCCTGACTTACTTCACTCTGTATGACAGTCTCTAGGTCCATCCACCTCACTATAAATAACTCAGTTTCGTTCCTTTTTATGGCTGAGTAATATTCCATTGTATATACGTGCCACATCTTCTTTATCCATTCATCTGTTGATGGACACTTAGGTTGCTTCCATGTCCTGGCTATTGTAAATAGAGCTGCAATGAACATTTTGGTACATGACTCTTTGAATTATGGTTTTCTCAGGGTATATGCCCAGTAGTGGGATTGCTAGGTCGTATGGTAGTTCTAATTTTAGTTTTCTAAGGAACCTCCATACTGTTCTCCATAGTGGCTGTATCAATTTACATTCCCACCAACAGTGCAAGAGGGTTCCCTGTTCTCCACACCCTCTCCAGCATTTATTGTTTGTAGATTTTTTGATGATGGCCATTCTGACAGGTGTGAGATGATATCTCATTGTAGTTTTGATTTGCATTTCTCTAATGATTAATGATGTTGAGCATTCTTTCATGTGTTTGTTGGCAATCTGTATATCTTCTTTGGAGAAATGTCTATTTAGGTCTTCTGCCCATTTTTGGATTGGGTTGTTTGTTTTTTGTTATTGAGCTGCATGAGCTGCTTGTATGTTTTGGAGATTAATCCTTTGTAAGTTGCTTCATTTGCAAATATTTTCTCCCATTCTGAGGGTTGTCTCTTTGTCTTGTTTATGATTTCCTTTGCTGTGCAAAAGCTTTTAAGTTTCATTAGGTGCCATTTGTTTATTTTTGTTTTTATTTCCATTCCTCTAGGAGGTAGGTCAAAAAGGATCTTGCTGTGATTTCTGTCATAGAGTGTTCTGCCTATGTTTTCCTCTAACAGTTTGATGGTGTCTGGCCTTACATTTAGGTCTTTAATCCATTTTGAGTTTATATTTGTGTATGGTGTTAGGGAGTGTTCTAATTTCATTCTTTTACATGTAGCTGTCCAATTTTCCCAACACCACTTATTGGAGAGGCTGTCTTTTCTCCACTGTATATTCTTGCCTTTATCAAAGATAAGGTGACCATATGTGCGTGGGTTTATCTCTGGGCTTTCTATCCTGTTCCAGTGATCTATATTTCTGTTTTTGTGCCAGTACCATACTGTCTTGATTACTGTAGCTCTGTAGTATAGTCTGAAGTCAGGGAGCCTGATTCCTCCAGCTCTGTTTTTCTTTCTCAATATTGTTTTGGCTATTCGGGGTCTTTTGTGTTTCCATACAAATTGTGAAATTTTTTGTTCTAGTTCTGTGAAAAATGCCAGTGGTAGTTTGATAGGGATTTCATTGAATCTGTAGATTGCTTTGGGTAGTAGAGTCATTTCCACAATGTTGATTCTTCCAATCCAAGAACATGGTATATCTCTCCATCTGTTTGTATCATCTTTAATTTCTTTCATCAGTGTCTTATAGTTTTCTGCATACAGGTGTTTTGTCTCCTTAGGTAGGTTTGTTCCTAGATATTTTATTCTTTTTGTTGCAATGGTAAATGGGAGTGTTTTCTTAATTTCACTTTTAGAATTTTCATCATTAGTGTACAGGAATGCAAGAGATTTCTGTGCATTACTTTTGTATCCTGCTACTTTACCAAATTCATTGATTAGCTCTAGTAGTTTTCTGGTAGCATCTTTAGGATTCTCTATGTATAGTATCATGTCATCTGCAAACAGTGACAGCTTTACTTCTTCTCCGATTTGGATTCCTTTTATTTCTTTTTCTTCTCTGATGGTGGTGGCTAAAACTTCCAAAAGTATGTTGAATAATAGTGGTGAGAATGGGCAACCTTGTCTTGTTCTTGATCTTAGTGGAAATGGTTTCAGTTTTTCACCATTGAGGACGATGTTGGCTGTGGGTTTGTCATATATGGCCTTTATTATGTTGACGAAAGTTCCCTCTATGGGTTTCTATCATAAATTGGTGTTGAATTTTGTCGAAAGCTTTCTCTGCATCTATTGAGATGATCATATGGTTTTTCTCCTTCAATTTGCTAATATGGTATATCACATTGATTGATTTGTGTATATTGAAGAATCCTTGCATTCCTGGGAAAAAACCCACTTGTCACAATGTATGATTCTTTCAATGTGCTGTTGGATTCTGTTTACTAGTATTTTGTTGAGGATTTTTGCATCTATGTTCATCGGTGATATTGGCCTATTGTTTTCTTTCTTTGTGACCTCTTTGTCTGGTTTTGGTATCAGGGTGATGGTGGCCTCATAGAATGAGTTTGGGAGTGTTCCTCCCTCTGCTGTATTTTGGAAGAGTTCGAGAAGGATAGGTGTTAGCTCTTCTCTAAATGTTTGATAGAATTTGCCTGTGAAGCCATCTGGTCCTGGGCTTTTGTTTGTTGTAAGATTTTTAATCACAGTCTCAATTTCAGTGCTTGTGATTGGTCTGTTCGTATTTTCTATATCTTCCTCGTTCAGTCTTGGAAGGTTGTGCATTTCTAAGAATTTGTCCATTTCTTCCAGGTTGTCCATTTTATCGGCATAGAGTTGCTTGTAGTAATCTCTCATGATCCTTTGTATTTCTGCAGTGTCAGTTGTTACTTCTCCTTTTTCATTTCTAATTCTATTGATTTGAGTCTTCTCCTCTTTTTTCTTGATAAGTATGGCTAATGGTTTGTCAATTTTGTTTGTCTTCTCAAAGAACCAGCTTTTAGTTTTATTGATCTTTGCTATTATTTCCTTCATTTCTTTTTCATTTGTTTCTGATCTTTATGATATCTTTCCTTCTGCTAATTTTGGGGTTTTTTTGTTCTCCTTTCTCTAATTGCTTTAGGTGTAAGGTTAGGTTTTTTATTTGAGATGTTTCTTGTTTCTGAAGGTAGGCTTGTATAGCTATAAACTTCCCTCTTAGAACTGCTTTTACTGCATCCCATAGGTTTTGTGTCGTTGTGTTTTCGTTGTCATTTGTTTCTAGGTATTTTTTGATTTCCTCTTTGATTTCTTCAGTGATCTCTTGGTTATTAAGTAGTGTGTTGTTTAGCCTCCATGTGTTTGTATTTCTTACAGATTTTTTACTGTAATTGATAACTAGTTTCATAGCATTGTGGTCGGAAAAGATACTTGATATGATTTCAATTTTCTTAAATTTACAAAGGCTTGATTTGTGACCCAAGATATGATCTATCCTGGATAACGTTCCATGAGCACTTGAGAAGAATGTGTATTCTGTTGTTTTTGGATGGAATGTCCTATAAATATCAGTTAAGTCCATCTTGTCTAATGTATCATTTAAAGCTTGTGTTTCCTTATTTATTTTCATTTTGGATGATCTGTCCATTGGTGAAAGTGGGGTGTTAAAAATCCCCCGCTATGATTGTATTATTGTCGATTTCCCCTTTTATGGCTGTTAGTATTTGCCTTATGTATTGAGGTGCTCCTATGTTGAGTGCATAAATATTTACAATTGTTATATCTTCTTCTTGGATTGATCCCTTGATCATTATGTAGTGTCCTTCTTTGTCTCTTGTAATAGTCTTTGATTTAAAATCTATTTTTTCTGATATGAGAATTGCTACTCCAGCTTTCTTTTGGTTTCCATTTGCATGGAATATCTTTTTCCATCCCCTCACTTTCAGTCTCTAGGTCTGAAGTGGGTCTCTTGTAGACAGCATATATACAGGTCTTGTTTTTGTATCCATTCAGCCAGTCTATGTCTTCTGGTTGGAGCATTTAATCCATTTACATTTAAGGTAATTATCGATATGTACGTTCCTATTACCATTTTCTTAATTGTTTTGGGTTTATTCTTGTAGGCCATTTCCTTCTCTTGTGTTTCCTGCCTAGAGAAGTTCCTTTAGCATTTGTTGTAAAGCTGGTTTGGTGGTGCTGAATTCTCTTAACTTTTGCTTGTCTGTGAAGCTTTTAATTTCTCTGTCAAATCTGAATGAGATCCTTGCTGGGTAGAGTAATCTTGCTTGTAGGTTTTTCTCTTTCATCACTTTAAATATGTCCTGCTACTCCCTTCTGGCTTGCAGAGTTTCTGTTGAAAGATCAGCTGTTAACCTTATGGGGATCCCCTTATGTGTTACTTGTTGTTTTTCCCTTGCTGCTTTTAATATTTTTTCTTTGTATTGAATTTTTGATAGTTTGATTATTATGTGTCTTGGCGTGTTTCTCCTTGGATTTATCCTGTATTGGACTCTCCGTGCTTCCTGGACTTGATTAACTATTTCCTTTCCCATATTAGGGAAGTTTTCAACTATAATCTCTTCAAATATTTTCTCAGTCCCTTTCTTTTTCTCTTCTTCTTCTGGGACCCCTATAATTCGAATGTTGGTGCATTTAATGTTGTCCCAGAGGTCTCTGAGACTGTCCTCAATTCTTTTTTCTTTATTCTGCTCTGCAGTAGTTTTTTCCACTATTTTGTCTTCCAGGTCACTTACCCGTTCTTCTGCCTCAGTTATTCTGCTATTGTTCCCTTCTAGAGAATTTTTAATTTCATTTATTGTGTTGTTCATCATTGTTTGTTTGCTCTTTAGTTCTTACAGGTCCTTGTTAAACGTTTCTTGTATTTTCTCCATTCTGTTTCCAAGATTTTGGATCATCTTTACTATCATTATTCTGAATTCTTCTTCAGGTAGACTGCCTATTTCCTCTTCATTTGTTAGGTCTGGTGGGTTTTTATCTTGCTCCTTCATCTGCTGTGTGTGTCTCTGTCTTCTCATTTTGCTTAACCTTCTGTGTTTGGGGTCTCTTTTTCACATGCTGCATCTTCGTAGTTCCTGTTGTTTTTGGTGTCTGTCCCCAGTGGCTAAAGTTGGTTCAGTGGGTTGTGTAGGCTTCTTGGTGTAGGGGACTAGTGCCTGTGTTCTGGTGGATGAGGCTGGATCTTGTCTTTCTGTTGGGCAGTTCCACGTCTGGTGGTGTGTTTTGGGGTGTCTGTGACTTTATTATGATTTTAGGCAGCCTCTGTGCTAATGGGTTGTGTTGTGTTCTCATCTTGCTAGTTGTTTGGCATAGGGTGTCCAGCAGTGTAGCTTGCTGGTCGTTGAGTGGAGCTGGGTCTTGGCGTTGAGATGGAGATCTCTGGGAGATTTTTGCCATTTGATATTACGTGGAGCTGGGAGGTCTCTTGTGGACCAGTGTCCTGAATTCAGCTCTCCCACCTCAGAGGCACAGCCCTGATGCCTGGCTGGAGCACCAAGAGCCTGTCATCCACACAGCTCAGAATAAAAGGGAGAAAAGAAAGAAAGAAAGAAAGACGAAGATTAAATAAAGTAAAATAAAATAAAGTTATTAAAATAATTATTAAGAAAAATAAATTTTTTAAATAATAAAAAAACAAACAAACAAAAAAAACCAGACTGACAGAACTCTAGGACAAATGATAAAAACAAAGCTATACAGACAAAATCACACATGGAAACATACACATACACAGTCACAAAAAGAGGAAAAGGGGGAAAAAAATATATATCTTTGCTCCCAAAGTTCACCTCCTCTTTTTGGGATGATTCGTTGTCTCTTCAGGTCTTCCACAGATGCAGGGTACATCAGGTTGATTGTGGAGATATAATCCGCGGCTCCTGAGGGTGCATGGAGAGACTTCCCTTACTCTTTTTTGTTCGAACAGCTCCTGGGGTTCAGCTTTGGATTTGGCCCCGCCTCTGCATGTAGGTTTCCTGAGGGTGTCTGTTCCCTGCCCCGACAGGACGGGGTTAAAGGAGCCGCTGATTCGGGGGCTCTGGCTCACTCAGGCCAGGCGGAGGGAGGGGCACGGAGGGCGGGGCGGAGCCTGCGGCGGCAGAGGCCACCATGACGTTGCAGCAGCCTGAGGCGCGCCGTGCGTTCTCCCGGGGGAGTTGTCCCTGGATCACGGGACCCTGGCAATGGTGGGCTGCGCAGGCTCCCCGGAAGGGGGGTGTGGAGAGTGACCTGTGTTCGCACACAGGCTTCTTGGTGGTGGCAGCAGCGGCCTTAGCGTCTCATGCCTGTCTCTGGGGTCCGCGCTTTTAGCCGCGGCTCGCGCCCTTCTCTGGAGCTCCTTTAAGTGGCGCTCTTAATCCCTCTCCTCGCGCACCAGGAAACAAAGGAGGCAAGAAAAAGTCTCTCTTCGGCAGCTCCAGACTTTTCCCCGGACTCCCGGGTAGCCGTGGCGCACTAGCCCCTTCAGGCTGTGTTCACGCCGCCAGTCCTCTTCCGGCGCTCTGACCGAAGCCCGAGCCTCAGCTCCCAGCCCCGCCCGCCCCGGCGGGGCAGCAGACAAGCCTCTCGGACTGGTGAGTGCCGGTCGGCCCTGATCCTCTGCGCGGGAATCTCTCCTCTTTTCCCTCCGCACCCCTGTTGCTGTGCTCTCCTCCGCGGCCCCGAAGCTCCCCCCTCCGCCACCCACAGTCTCCGCCCGCGAAGGGGCTTCCTAGTGTGTGGGAACCTTTCCTCCTTCACAGCTCCTTCCCAGAGGTGCAGGTCCCGTCCCTATTCTTTGTCTCTGTTTATTCCTTTTTCTTTTGCCCTACCCAGGTACGTGGGGACTTTCTTGCCTTTTGGGAGGTCTGAGGTCTCTGCCAGCGTTCAGTAGGTGTTCTGTAGGAGTTGTTCCACACGTAGGTGTATTTCTGATGCATTTGTGGGGAGGAAGGTGATCTCTGCGTCTTACTCTTCCGCCATCTTGAAGCTCCTCTCTATGACCTTTTTCTATTTTGTTCTTAAAACTGCACGTAAATCTACAATTTCTTAAAATAAAAAGGTTTTTTTTTTATGTCAATGAGAGAAATGGATGGAGAGAGGACAGAGGGAAGAAACAAAGGCACTTGTCTAAATCCACACATTGGGCAATCAAACTACTTGTGCTCATCAGAGCCTTGGGCTCATATCCTCTGCTCTGTGCCACCTCCCCATCTGATAAAAGACTGTTATGTCCTCTACTTCTGGGACCTTCCCCTTACTCTCTCCATCTAAGCCTAGCGATGTGATCAATCAAGAGGTCTTGAACCCTCAGTTGCAAGGCCCAGGCTTTTACTCACGTTCAAGGCTGGGCACGTGAGTTCTGTGTCCACCACTCCCACAGCAGAGCGGAGGGGTGCAGGAGGGCTCTTTGACTCTGCAGCTTATTCTAAGCCATGTTGGGTTAGAGGGATCAACATGGACACTGAGAAGGAGAGACTCTTTAGTTCTAAAAGCACCATTGAAACAGAAATTTCTGAGTGCCATTTTCCTACCATGTAGAACTAGTATACCTAAAAATAAAGTAAGATCAGAGGTGAGGGACAGAGGAAGGGAGGAAAAAGCTGATGATAAAAATTGAGCATCTGTGTCTATATATCTATATGAATATGTATAAATACCTTTATATTTATATCTATATCATCTATGTCTATATGTATATCTATATCTATGTCATCTCCCTGTATTCATATCTGAAGCATTAAAACTCATGGACTTCTTTGGGATGTGAAGCAGTATGTTTACTTTTTGGGTGCTTAAGTTATGTTTGAGTATCATTTCTATTCTTTGCAACCAAAGAGTCCCAGCATATAACCTCCCACCTGCTATATGCCTCCTAGCACTTCGCCCACCAGCCCAAGCCCTACTCAACCTCGGAACGCATTAGTAAACTCACAACCCTGTATGTGCCGAGAGCTGGCCAGCTCCCAGATATTTGAAGATTCTAATCTGAGCTTCCCTCTGCAGGGTGTTCTGAGCTCTGTCTGAGGAGGGGGAGAAGGGAGGCTGTGTCCTGAGATGGGATCAGTGCCTCTGAGGTGAGGTGTAGCAAGCTCCAATCTACAACGGGTTTTCCTTGGAGGCTATGCCTTAGAGTCTGTTTCCCACTTCATTTTGTCAGCTCATCTCCAAAATGACTTACAGTGGGACTCTGGGAATGCAGATTCTCACCAAGGCTCTGACACTAGCTGGGGACATGGGGCGCCACCGCCAGTTTCAAGGGAGATGAGAATAGCTGCCCTCATTGGCTGGGATTTGTCCGCACAAATGAAGGCTAATTTTGGAAGCCTGGAGGCCTCTGGTGCTAGTTACTAGCCCAGAACCATGGGTGAAATCATAGCATAAAGGTCATAGCACCTCACTGAGGTCATCAAAGAATGTTTGAGGTCATAGCCAGGTTCTGGGAGCTTGCTCTACAGGTTGAGGGAGAGGGAAGCACACGTCCTGGTGAGCTTTGAA
The DNA here is from genome assembly GCF_963924675.1 of Phocoena phocoena. Lineage (NCBI taxonomy): Eukaryota > Metazoa > Chordata > Mammalia > Artiodactyla > Phocoenidae > Phocoena > Phocoena phocoena. The sequence goes on from NC_089233.1 coordinate 20,848,589, forward strand.
GTGGGTGAGTGTCAGGAAGTTCAAGCATTTAGGGGGATCCATTCTTGCACGTGCATCATGGCCTCTCTACCCTTCCCTCTTGTTGGTCTTACCAAGGAAGGCAGCCTTGAGGTCCCCCTCCCCACACCATCCCTGATGCCCTGTCAGATAACAGCTATGCTGGGGCACCCTGTGTTGGTCAGGAGGCAGGTCCCATCTCATGTTACCCCACTTCACCAGTTCTTCCTTCCTCCCTCCATTCTGCCTCACACTACCCCTCCCTCCTCTCTCCCCCATTCACCACACCCCGTCCCACTTCAACCACACTCCTCCTCTGCTTCCTGCCTGCTCCACTCATTTCTCTTTAATTTATGCCATATTTCCTGTTTCATTCCAGCCACACCCTCCCCTTCGCTGCATTCTACTTACCTGCATTTCATCCCATTCAATGTTGAATCTAGAATCCAGCCTACTCAGCAATGCCTGGGTCAAATCCCAGGCAACAAAGGCAGCTGTTCTCCTCTCCTTTTGGCAGATGAGGAAACTCAGAGAGTTGCATGTGACTCCCTCCAAAACATGGCACGACAGAATGACCTAAGAAGAATGATTCCAGAATCTCAAATGAAGAGAACAGCTGTTATTCTGGCTGGCACTGTTCTAAGAACTTTCTTAAACAGCTTAATGAGGTAGATACAAGCATTATCTCCATTCTTCGGATGAGTAAACTGAGGCATGCAATGCTAATTAGCTCCCAAGGGCAAACAGCCACTGAGTGGAAGAGCCAGAACTTGACCCTGGTGTCCATGCTTTCATCCACACTCAGGAGCAGTGGTGGATGTTTATATGAGAAGGTAGCCAAGGGCTGTTCTGATTTCCTACCTTGACTAGATATTTGTGATGTTTAAACATTTTCAGGTATCTAGTTACTTCCTCCAAGCTTATCTCCAAGGGGATGATTTTGCCTAAGACTTATAGGCCGTAGGAAACACCTTCTCCCAGGGCAATAATAAACAGTCTTTCCCAAAGTTTAGTCTCTCCCATGCAGCGTTAGAAGTAGCCACGTTGTGTAAGCAGGTGGGATGCAAGGTCGGGGATGGAATGCTGTCGGGAGACAAGGGAGAAATTCACTTGCTGCTCTGTCTTGGGCAGATCCCCATCTTCTCTTCCTGAACTCTTCATCACTTGAGGATTTTTTAATGCCTACTTGGGATATTTGGAGGATATGCGCTTTTTACTAACCAGTGTAATGCTTGAGTCCCCCTCCTTTGACCCCACGTCCCGGTGGACACCGACATTAAATCCATCCTTCACGGCAGTGACAGCAGTGTTTCTCACAGCAAAGTCTGCGGCCAGGCTCCACCCCAGACCCACCGGGCCCAGAAATCTGCATTTTACTAAACCATACCCAAGCTAGGTAAAACTTACTCAAAGATTGGGATTGAACTGAGAAAGGCTCTGAATTTTAGAGGAAAGTTAAAAAAATACGCAGGCAATGGGAGTTGAGTTTTTCACTAGGGGGCTCTGTTTGATAGATAAGTTTTGGCAGGATGGAGAGCTGCAGTGTTTAAGGCTGGATCTGAAGACTTTAAGCATTGAAAAGATCTCATTCCCCAGATCACCACTGTTACTTCAAAATAAAAATAATACTGAAGCATAAAACACAAAGTGTACATGTTGAAAGAGCTTCCTCCTAGATGTGCTAATTGGCAAGTGTTGAGTACGTTTATTGAAATGCAAACTGTCTTATTTGGGGGCTGCCCCTGCTTAGTTGGTGTCCTACAGATGCTGCTTCTGCCTCAAGTCATCTGGCTCTGGTAACATTCATTCATTTGTTCTTTCACTCATTCATGCAACAAATATTTATTGAGCTTGGCACAGCAATTAACCAAAAAGCAAGTATCTTTGCTTCCACAGAGCTTGCATTCTAGTGCTGGGGAGACAGGCGAGAAACAAAGTCAATATGTAAAATCTATGGCATGTTAAGAGTTATAGGTCCTCCGGAGAAAAATAAGATGGAGAAAGGGGAGAAAAGTTCTGGAGCTTGGAGGAGGGGTTATCAGGGAAGTCTTCTCCCAAAGTGAGGTTTAAAGAAAGTCCTAAAAGAGGTGAGGGAGCCACGTGGTCCCACAGGAAGAGGGTGCAGGCAGAGAGGGCAGAGCTTTGCCTAATCCTGTAGCAGCCAAGACACAGACCACTGACCCCGCACAAAAAGACCTAAACAGTCCCCAATTCCGAGGGAAGCCAAGCTGGGCGGTCACTCCCATCTCATTACAGCAGCAAAGCCTGACCTCACTGCCCGGAGGCCTTAGGGGCTGTCACCCAAACCCTGCTGACAGGTACCACCTTCTCCCTGTGGGTTCGGGTCAGATCTGTTCAGTGAAGACCAATTAAGCACCGACCCTGTGCCCAGACCTGTGCCAGGACCCGTCAGAGCCTGGCCTGCAAACCTGACACAGAAAAGTAGGATCCAAGTGTGAGGGTCAGAGAAGAGGCGTGGAGTCAGCCTGGGGACAGCAGTTGTTTGGTTTGCTCTCATCCCACCCCCATCATTCCTGCTCCCCAGACACGCTGCTGCTCTCAGATTCATTCTTCGTGTCAGGGCTTTTGCTGTTTCTTTCCCTTGGATTCTCTCTCCCCAGACTTCCCCAGGGGTCAGTTCTCACTGTTCCAGCTTCAGCCAAGTGTCACCTCCCCGGGAGCGTCTCCGAGATGGCCCTGCAGTCTGTGTCGCTGTTACTATGTGCCTCGTCCTTTTTTCCCTTCCTATCATTGTCCCCACCACCAACTGAGATGACTGGTGTCGCGGTCCCCTCTCCCCTACCCTCCCCGCGGGAGCTGGGACCCAGTTTCTCCCATTTACCTCCTCCGTCCCCAGGGCCTCAAAAATAGGAGGTGCTCAATAAATGTCAGCCAACAAAGTTATTTACTGAGCAAGGGACCATCAATGCTTTACCTGAATAACCCATGCCGTCTGTCCAGCTCTCCTCCTGCCTGCACACCCCCTGCCTGCTCCTGAGGCCCCTGAAGTACATTCTCGGATACTCTCGCTGACCATGGAGAACTGTTGTTATCCATCCTACAAAAAGGAGGGCAAGGTGATGATTAAGAATATGGATCGGACATCAGATGGGTTTGCTTTGGCCTCTGACTCCACCACTTTCAAACTGTGTGCCCTGGGCAAGTTAATTAACATCTCTGAACCTCAGTTTCCCCACCTGAGCAGAGCTGCTTTCAATAAACAGTAGTCTTTGTTATTCTGCCCAAATAACAATGGTTACTAACTCCTCTGTCCAGAGGGGAGGTTTGTACCACTTTCTTCCTGAGATGAGCGCCCTGGCCCAGGCTGGAGCCCCCAGGGACTCCTGCAGAGAGACCAAGAAAAAGGGCAAGTCCAAACGCAGTGACTGTGCCGCTGGGGAGCAAGAGTTAATGATCCGGGACGCTTAATGAGCTTCCTCCTCTGCTCTCTCCCATTGCAGGTGGCGTGGCAGCCTTCCAGGACCAGAGGCTGCTCCCTGCACCTGCCCCTCCACATCCAATTTGTTTGCAGTGTCCTAAAAAGCTAACCAAGCTGAAATCACTGATACCAAGGCTCTAAAAGTCCTGCACCAGTATTTAGTGTTCTCCAAGGCCCCAACCTTGTCCCTGCCTCCTAATCCTTTCCATCTGTTGGGAGCAGTTGAGGGATTCAGTGATGATAACTGCCGAGATGATCTCTTCTGCTTGGGGCTGGGAGCACAGCTGTCCTGGAGGCTTGCTTCTTGTGAATTCCTGCAGTGTCCCTTCTCATGCCTGAGCACTCTTCCTGGGGGCTTCCTGAGGAAGCGCCATGCATTAGCGTCACAATTATATTATGATATGATAAAGCTGCTGGTGATTATCCTGGAGATGTGGCAGGCCATAGTGGCCTAGAGCATAGATTGGGAATCAGGTTGCCTGGATTGAATCCTGCCTCCATTTAATAACTGTATGATCTTGGCCCAAAATAATGTTATCTTATGTATTACATACAGCCTGCCTCGTGGGAGCCAGGCATTGTTCATAAACCCCCAATATAATAATAATAATAACAATACCTAATATTTATTGAGAGCCAGGAATCCTTCGATGAGTCCACTTTATCTCCAGAAGACAGTCATGTTAATGGACAGCTTTCACGGTGGTCAGGGCTGTGCCTCAGCCAGGACTGGACCCAGAAGCCTAGGTTCCTGAGTTATTAATTGCATGGGTGGCTTGCCTGAGGGCAAGGAAACTGTGATGAGGACCTTTTAAGGGTTCATTTCTAGGCTCAGAGTAGACAGGATGGCATGTCTCCAGCCCAGGTCAGCCCATACCGTATCTCATGGCTCTTGTCAGATATCATGATATTTGTCTTTCTCCATGTGGCTTACTTCACTTAGTATGATCATCTCCAGTTCCATCCATGTTGCTGCAAATGGCATTATTTTGTTCTTTTTTATGGCTGAGTAGTATTCCATTGTATATATGTACCACATCTTCTTTATCTATTCACTTGCTGATGGACATTTAGGTTCCTTGAATGTCTTGGCTATTGTGAATACTGCTGCAGTGAACATTGGGGTGCATCTTTTCACGGTATTAGTTTTCTATTGCCGTGTAACTGATCACCACAAACTTGGTGGCTTAAAACAGTATCTGCTTATTATCTCACAGTTCTGTGGATCAGGGGTCAAGGAGAGTTTAGCTGGATTCTCTGTTTCAGTTCTCCCAAGGCTGAAATCAAGGTGTTGGCTGGGCTAGGCTCTCATCTGGAGGCCCTGGGGAAGAAACTTCTTCCAGGGTCATTCAGAATGTTGGCAGAATTCTGTTCCTGTGGTTGTAGGACTGAGGTCCCAGTTTTCTTGCTGGATGTTGGCCACTCTCTAGTCTTTAATGTGGTCTCCCCTTTATATACAAAACCAGCAATAGCACACTGAACCTTTTTCATCCTTCGAACCTCTCTGACTTACTCTGCTGTCAGCTTGAGAAAAGTCTCAGCTTTTAAAACTCACATGATTTTATATATATATATATAATTTATTTATTTTTGGCTGTGTTGGGTCTTTGTTGAGGTGCGCAGGCTTCTCACTGCAGTGGCTTCTTTTGTTGCGGAGTACGGGCTCTAGGCACGCGGGCTTCAGTAGTCGTGGCTCACAGGCTTAGTTGCTCTGTGGCATGTGGGATCTTCCTGGACTGAGGCTCGAACCCATGTCCCCTGCATTGGCAGGCGGATTCTTAACCACTGCGCCACCAGGGAAGCCCAAAGCTCACATGATTATATTAAGCTCACTGGATGATCTCCCTTTTGATGAACTCGAAGGCAACAAATTAGTAACCTTAATTACATCTGCAAAATGCCTTTTGCTACGTAAGGTAATGTGATCACAGGCATGTTTTTACATCATATTCACAGTCCTGGGGATTCGAGCAGGAAATCGTGGTGTCGTCTCAGAATTCTGCCGACCTCATCTACACTGCCTTGAATTTTAGAATGTTCAAACTTCACCTTTCCTTGGGGCACAGGAAAGGTGATCGCTTGATGCTGGATTTGGGGGAGACCCTCACTAGGGCAAAGCATCCAAGGATGCTTGAAGGGAGTGGGATTAAGAGTCGAAGGATGATTAATCTTGGATAAGGACAGACATTTTATTTGCTTATCCAGCCATGTTTATTGAGAATCTCTAGGTGCCCAGGATCTAGCAGTGGGCAGAATAGACACAGTCCATGCCCTCATGGAGCTGATGGTCTGGTGGGTGATGAGGGCTCCCCAAAGAGAAGTATGGGGTTCAGTGGGGGGAAGGAAACGAAGGCTAGCCTGTCATCTGAGGGCAAAGAGGGCAGGGGTTCAGGTAAATTTTTACAGCTTATGTGAGGAATGGGAAGGACACCATCTCCTAGGTGAGGTAGAGCTCAAACAATTATAGGCTGATCTAAAGAGCACTGAGTCCTCTAAGGATCCTGAGCTCCCCTCATGCCCCAGGGATCACCAGGAAACTCTGTCTCAGCCTATTAGCTTAGCCTGGCAGTCACTAACTTGAATATAGAAATGCCTACAAGGGCAGGAACTTGACATAAATAAATGGCGCATCTGAGTGTGAACAAAAGAATAGGGCAAGTGTGATGGCAAATGGTGACTGGCCTGCGGCTTTGGTGTCAGGAGGGTAACAGGGAGTGCTGGGGTCTGCGCACACTGGAGCATGGACACCTGTCTACAGGGGTTGCCAGTACCTACTCCAGCTGTTTGTACCATCAGGAACAAATCATCAGGTCTTCTGACTTTTGACAAAATTCAGATGATTTTGTGGAAAATCCCCGATTTTAAAAATTTAAGTAATTGTTTTAAATGTAAAGATCTTCAGAGAGGTGACATAGGTGCAGGTGTCTGTGACACAGGGCCAGCCTGCAGACATCTATTTGTGAACTTCAGTAGAGCTGCCCGCACTGAGTTGTGTTTGGGTGTCACATCATCAGCTTTTTTTCTTTTTTTAAAATATTTATTTATTTATTTTGTTGCACCAAGTCTTTGTTACGGCACGTGGGATCTTCGTTGCGGCACGCGGACCTCTTAGCTGCGGCATTCCGTCTTCTCAGTTGCGGCATGCATGCAGGATCTAGTTCTCTGACCAGGGATTGAACCTGGGCCCCCTGCATTGGGAGTGTACAGTCTCACCCACTGGACCACCAGAGAAGTTCCCCCATCATCAGCTTTAACTGAGAAGTGCAGGTGGCCTCTGTATCCCAGGGTTCCCGGCCCAAAGTTATGCATCACAAATGCCTTTGCACACTTTCAATGGAGGAAACCTCGTGTCTCCTTGAGATTTCTATTTCTCCCCTTCCATTGTGACCATGGGAACAATCGCATTGCCTTCTCTGCCATGCATGTTAGACGCTCACAGTTCAATTCAAATTTTTGCTCCTTTGGTATCCAGTGTCTACCTTTTCCTCCTCACGGTCTCATCAACTGAGGCAGCGGTCCAAGCTTCTGTTCCATTTCCTAGTACGTACTATCTGACTCTGGGCTGGGAAGCTAACTCTTTTATTTACCTTAGTATCTACAGTGTCTAATACATGGGAGGCACTCAATAAATATTTGAGTGTTGGGCAAATGATGAGTTGCCCATTATTTTTGGTTGATACAAGAAATAGACATGTGTGAAAAGAACACTTTTGTAGACACTATTATTGAAAACTCAACCCTTAAGGTCCCTTAATGAATAATGAATTAGAGTGACCAACAGTCCTCACGTGCCCAAGAATGAAGGGGTTCTTGAGATGCAGGACTTTCAGTTTTAAAACCGAGATGAAAGAGTTTCCCAAGACACAAAACTTTCAGTGCTAAAACTGGGAAAGTCCCGGGAAAACTCAGTTGGTCACCCTCCCTTAAATAAAAACTCAAAGGAAAACAAGCTTCTCTTGAAGCTCAAAAAATGGAAAAAGACCATTTCTCCTGCTAAACAGGGATGGTTCCTTTTATCTGCTGATGGGAGGTTTGAAAATCTCATGTCCCCTCTTTACCTTGACCTCTAAGAAACTCCAAGGTAAATTCTCTGGATCATGTCAGCAGCATCTGTCAGTCTATGTTGTCTGAGATAATTGTTTCATTGACTCTGCCTTGTTTTTCTTAAATCTTTTTTCTCTTTAAAAGTGGTAACATGGTGTAAATTGCACCCAGAATTACATTAAATAATTTATGCCAAGCACACATGAGGGAAAGCCTATGTCTTTTGCCTTTTTGCTTCTCTTCAATTGGTTGTTACTTCATTCTATGTGTGTATTACTTTAGGGGTTGGCAGACTATGGCCTGTGGGCCAAATCTGGGACCACTGCCTCTTTCCGTAAATAAATTTTTACTGGAATAACAGTCATACTTATGAACTTATGTATTGTCCATGGCTGTTTTCATGTTACGAGGGCAGAGTTGAGTAGTTGCAACGGACACTGTGTGGCCCACAAAACCTAAGATATTTGCTCTCTATAGTCTGTCAACCCCTGCATTATGTCACAAACCACAAATCCTTTTGAAAGGATTTATATAGAATTTCAAATTTTACATATATATTACCCTTTCTGTTCCCAAATGTAGTTTCAAAATTTATACATGTATATATATTCTGTTTACAAAAGTAGTACGTGCTAATTATAAAAATGTTAACATCACAGAAATACGTAATGATGATAGTAACCATCCCTTTTTAAGCTCAATTCCTACTGGTAAGCCTCAGTTAACTAGTCAGTGTAGATTCCTCCTGATTCCTTTCAGTGCATAAACTAATTCACATATATCATTAAAATAATACTTAAAAAGACATAAATCTCTCTGTGAGCACATTTCCCTGGGTAAGCATTTTTAAATTCTCCATCAGCAGCATTTTTCACCCATGTCTCCACTGGCACATTTGCAGACATTCTCACTCATTGTTTCCAATATCTTTCCTCATTGATCTAGTTTGATCAGAAGCCCTTTCTAACTCGTCTTCACAATAGCCGCATCATTGCAAGTTCTAATTATTCCTGGTACCTCTCATTTTAATGATTCTTTTTTGTCATTGCTAATTACTGTTACTTTAAAACATCTCTCAGAACCAATGAGGATGTCAGATGCCTGCAGACTCACTTTGCTTCTAAATCATCAAGCTAAGTGTTCAGGACATGGCTTCAGCTGATCATCCATTTGTTTCTGAGAGACTATCAGGACCACAGCCCTCACGCAACACATGCATGATCGCGTCACTCACCCCCGGAAGTCCAAGTCTTCTAGGGCATCTGTCATCACCCAGAATCTTAGATCCACACTGCTTTCTACATACTGATTGGACCAGCTTACCTCCCCTCTCCAAACATTTCCTCTGAGCCCTTTGGAATTCCCAGTTTGTAACCAGGAGACATTCCTATATTTTTTTCTTTCTTTCTTTCTTTCTTTTTTTTTTTGCGGTACGCGGGCCTCTCACTGTTGTGGTCTCTCCCGTTGCGGAGCACAGGCTCCGGACGCGCAGGCTCAGCAGCCATGGCTCACGGGCCCAGCTGCTCCGCGGCATGTGGGATCTTCCCGGACCGGGGCACGAACCCGTGCCCCCTGCATCGGCAGGCGGACTCTCAACCACTGCACCACCAGGAGAGCCCCATCCTTATATTTTCAATTTCTCCTCCAAACGTTTTCTTTCATTTCTTGACTTGGTTTAAGCCAGAGCTCCCCCCACCACCACCCCCGCCGCCTCCTGGCCAGCCTTCCCAAGTGTAAGTTGCTTTTCTCTCTCAACTCATGTACCCCAAGGTTCCCCTTTGCCACTTCCAAAACATTTTCCCTTTCCAAAAAGTCCCAGAATCTTTCAAGCGAAGCCCTCAGATTATAGTGCCAGCTATGGTCAAAATGGTCACCAGCTCTTCTCTCAATCATTAGAGACGCTCATGCTTAACGAGCCACTATCTTTATTCCCACCCTGTTTTCGTCATTCTCAGTGATTTCAACATTTACACAGATAACTCATCCAGCCCTTTGATGTCTCCATTCCTTGGCCTTCCCACACATCCATGTCTCTTTCCCATCACTTCTCAGCCTTTCCCATGGCCTTGCCGTTGATGGTAACTGTACAACCTCTTAAATCTGAATTTCAGGTCTCCCCCTTTTTGACCAATATTTCCTCTCATACTCTAATACCTCCACTCCAGACAATTTCCTGACTCGGTGAGACCTTTAGTTCAGTCCCATCCAACAGAAAAATAATGCAAGCTATGTGTGTCGCTTAAAATTTTCTAGTAGCCGCATTAAAGAAATATAAACAGTTAAATTTAAATAATATTTTTGTTTAACCCAGTGGATCCAAAATATTATCATGTTATCATTGTAACCAACATAAACATTATTAATGAGATAGTTTACATTCTATTTTTCATACTCTGAAATATGTGTACATTACACTTACTGTACATCTCAATTTCGACCAGACGCATTTCAAGGGCTCGATAGCCACGTGTGACTATCATATTGGACAGAGCAGCTCTGGTCCATTGACCTAATTAAGTTTTCATCCCATCTCTTGAATGTCCTCCCATTATTTCTTATCCAAAGCAGATTCCATTTCCCAGTACTATCATCACACTATTTCAAACATCCTCCACTGTCCCTTTATCTAGTCATCTAGAAAAAACTCATTATTGGTTGGACCAAACAATCAGTTTGCACTCATGCAGTTAAATACAGGAGAAAATCACATCTGGGCTGCCTTGCTTCGTGTTAGCTTTAGGACCACAGATTTCAAATGGGCACATAACCCTCCACAGAAACCTGATCACATGTTCATGGCATTTGTTGAATCGCTCTCTGAGACTACTATCTCAAATGTTTTCATCTCTTCTTAACGCCCCCCCTCCCCCCCACATCTCCCTCTCAGCAGATGCCCAAGTTCATTATCCACTAACAGGCATCACAAAGGAAATATGTCCAAAGTGGAACCCCACACTGCAGTTCAGGTGATGGTGCCGTCCTCAAGCCCCGAACCTAGGAATCAGTTTGCTTTCCTCACTTCTAAGTCACCAGCATGTCCTGTTGTCCAAAAGGTATCTCAAATCTTTCCCTTTGTCCTTGAGTTTATAGCCACCACCTCGGATCTAGTCAGCATTACCTCTTGCCTGGACTTCAGTGACAGCTAACCGGCTTCCTTCTTTCTACTCTGCCACCTTGCAATCCCTTTTCTACTCAGTCTTTAAGAACACAAACTGGAGAGTATTGCTGTCTTTCTCACAACTCCTTGTTTCCATGACTACAAAGGTCCTACACGATGGCCCATGCTCACTTCTTCAATGAAATGTTTAATTGCTTTTCTCCCTACTCCCCACTTTATACTCATACTGGCTTCTCTCTTGTCTCTGGAACACACCAAGCTCTTTCTTGCCTTCTGGCTTTGGCACTGCTATTCCCTCTGCCTAGAAATATCTTCATTCGTGTTTCTCATGATTGGTTCCTTTTCTCCCTTTGATTTTTAGAGACATCTTCCCAAAGACCCCCATGTAAAGCCCTCCTCTCCTCTCACCCGTCAGTTATTCTCTTGTCAGGTCTCCCGTTATTTCCCTCATGGCACTTATTGTCTGAAATCACCTGGTTTATCTCCTCGTTTACTTCTTTATCATCTGTTTACCTACTAGAGATAAGCACCATGATGGTAAGGATGTTGTCTTGTTCAGCACTGTGTACCCTGAGCCTGGCACAGTACCCAACATATAACAAACTCAGTAAATATTCATTGAATAAATGAACGAACAGTCAAGGAACTGGATGTTCCAGCATATCAGGGCTCCTCTCATTACTGTGAAATGCACAGAATCACAAGATTGAACTTAACAGCCCCAGCAAGATCATTAACGTCCGATCTGGGTCACTGAGATTGACAAAGTACCCTTCCCCCCACTTTGATAGAGAGCATGTCTATAAATACTGCTGGGTGTTTAAGCTCTTTAAGTGTGGTAAAACAGCAAATCTAAATAGACTGCTTTCCTGGTAGTGCTGGGTCAACAGAATATATTATCCCAGAGGGGAAGGTGGGGTTGAAGCCTCAGGGCTACATCACTTCGAGAACTCAAGGGATGTTCATCACGCAAGCTGTACAAATAGGCTATGACCTAGTGCTAGTTCTGAGAACTTATCATATATTCACAAATCATGCTGGCTTCTGTGTGGAGGATGGATTGGAATGAGGCAAAAAGGAGTATGGAGCATCTGTTAGTAGTCTTTCATTTGCAAGTGATAGAAATTCAACTCAAATTGGTTCCAGCAATAAAAGAATGTATTGACTCATGTAAACCGAAAAGGCTGGGGGTGTTTGGCTTCAGGTATAGGTGGATCCAGGGGCTCAAAACGAGTCAGGATTTGGAGCTTAATTACCTCCTCTCTTGAGCATAGGCTGGACTTAATGACATGCTTCCCAAGAACAGAGTGTGGACAAGGGAAAATAAACAAGGTAACTAAGTGAAGAAGCCTGGCAAAAATTATGTTGGTCAGGTGATCAAAGTCATCATCACCAGTGACAAGTCATTTTGAAAACATGTACCTCCTGCCGTGCTGTGACCAGCAGGGCACTTCTGGGGTATTTTTCCCCAAGCTCATGACTCCAGTCTGATCATGAGAAAAACATCAGAGAAACCCAAATTAAGGGACATCCCACCAAATACCTGACCAGTACTCTGCAAAACTCCTAATGCTGTGAAAGACAAGAAACGTCTGAGAAAGCATCACAGAGTAGAGTAACCTAAGGAGACGTGACAGCTAAATGTAATGTAATCTCCTGGATGGGATCCTGGAACAGAAAATGTTGTTAGTGGAAAAGCTGGTGAAATCTGAATGAAGCCTGGGCTTCAGTTAATAGTGAGGTACTAATGTTGTTTTCTTAGCTGTGATAAATGTACATGGTGATGTAAGTTGTTAACATTAAGGGAAACTGGGTGAGGGGTATATGGCAACCCTCTGTTCTATCTTTGTAACTTTTCTGTAAGTCTAAAATTGTTCCAAAATAAAAAGTTTATTAAATCCTTGGTGTTTACTCAAAGGAGTTACAACCTTATGTCTCCACAAAACTGGCACATGGATGTTTATAACAGCTTTATTCATAATTGCCAAAACTTGGAAGCAACCAAGTTGTCGTTCAGTAGGTGAATGGATAAATAAGCTATGGTACATCCAAACGATGGGATATTACTCAGTGCTAAAAAGAAAGGACCTATCAAGCTATGAAAAGACATGGAAGAAACTTAAATGCATATAACTCAGTGAAAGAAGTCAATCTGAGAAGTCTACATAATGTATGATCCCAAATATATGGCATTTTGGGAAAAGCAAAGCTATAGAGACATTGAAAAGGTGAACGGTTGCCAGGTGTTCAGGGGAGAGAGGAATGGCTAGGCAGAACACAGAGGATTTTTAGGGCAGTGAAAGTACTCTATATGATACTATAATTGTGGATACATGTCATTATACATTTGTCCAAACCCATAGAATGTACAACATCAAGCATGAGCCCTAAGTAAACACTACGGACTTTCAGTGAAGAAGATATCTTCTTCGATTATCACAAATGTATCTGGCGTGGGATGTGGATAGCGGGAGACGCTGTATTTTAATGTGGGGAGGTAGGGGGTGTAAGGGAACTCTGTGTACTTGCCACTCAATTTTGCTGTGAACCTAAAACTGCTCTAAAAAAAAAAAATCTATTTTAAAAAATTATTAAATAACAAAACTGTCAGCAGGACCTACTATTTCTGAGTTCTGCTTTCCTTGCTGTCAGCTCTTCTTATGGGTAGAATGACCAGTCACTCCAGTTTGACTGAGAAAGTCCTAATGTTCGCGCTGCTGTCCAGCATAATTATTAATAGCATCTCTTTTTACTCTCAGGAGTGTTCGGATTTGGGTGTTAAGTTATGTAGTCACCCAACTCTGTGGACCCCAGCAGCTCTGGGCCTTTATCCTCCCAGTTTTAAAGCCAAGAGATGGGAGAGGTTCTTGTTTCTCAGCAGTTCTGACTGAAGTCCCAGCCCTGAGTCTGACTGGCCCTGCTTGAGTCAGGTGACCAATCCTGAAGCAATAGGGAGTCTCGTGTTCTCATTGGCCAAGTCTGGGCCACGTGCCCACCATTGGCACTAGGCCTGAATGGCTCTACTCAGTCTGCATGAGACAGAGGGAGGGCGTGTTTCTCAGGCTCAATTGGAGGTGGAATGGATACAAGGCAGGACAAGACACAGATGTCACTCAGATGGGGACACATGAGGTTTTCAAATGACTGACTTTTTGACTCCCCTAATTTGAGTGGGTTTTAGGTTGCATTCATAACACACTGCCCTCACCCCCTTTGCATCACACTTAGTGTGTTAAGAATCACACATATATGCAGACTCTCTCGTCTTGGCCATAGTTCATTGTGATCGAATGTTGCTGTGATGTTGTTGTCTTAACTGTGATAGCTGGGAATTATTGGACTGCTTGTGAGTCACGATTTATCGTTGCTTCAAGTTTCTTTTACATTTTACCCATGCGCAAAGTGGAAATTTTGCTGTGTCTGTGGAGGTATATTGTGAATTCCACTGGTATGTGTGTCAATAGTGGGGAATGATGAGAACCATTGTTGCAGGGGACAGATGGCCAGTCTCATAACAAGAGGTCTCAGGGCCACCTAGCAGGGCTGGCATAGTCCTCAGCATGCTGGGTTCTTGGCAAGTCCCACCCACTTGGGCATTTGATGTAAGCACTGGTTAAGGTCACAGGCTCGGAGGGAGGAGACAGAAACAGGACCTCAATGCTACCAAAGCTGTGTGACCTTGGGCAAGTTACTCAAACTCTCTGAGAATAGATGAAGCTAATAATCATACCTCCCTATAGCATTGTTTTAGGATTAAATAAGATAATGCATAGGAAGCACTTAGAAGTGACCAGCACATAGGAAGAGCTCAAGAAATATTTACTATTATTTTTATTATCTTAGTACAACTCCAGAAGCCTGCCTGCAAGAAGTCAGCATTTCAATCCAGGCTGCTTTAAGGCAGTGCAACTCAAAGTGTGGTCTGCAGCCCTGCAGTAGCAGCAGCACCTCGGAGCTTGTTAGAAATACAGACCCTTGGACCCCATCTCATACCTCTGAACCCAAATCTCTTAAGATTGGACTTGCACTTTAACAAGCTCTCCAGTGATTAACATGCATGTGAGGTGTGAGAACCATCGCTGTAAAATGCCTTCGCGTTAACCCAGAGAGCAGTGTTTCCAAGCCATAGCCTTGCTATTGTAAGAAATAAAGAAGAGGAATTTTCCCCTTCCAAAAGATTCTTCTCTTCCACTTAGAGAAGACCCTTCAACATTTCTTTTAGGATAGGTTTAGTACAGCAAGGTCTGAGGACCAACTGCCTAAATAAGCCAGTATAAAGATTAAAGGCAAAAAGTTGTAAAAGCAACCATAACTACATAAAGATGTGAAATATGACAACAAAAACACAAAATTTAAGGAAGGGGAGTAAAAATTGTAGATCACTCAGAGAAATGCAAATCAAATCCACAATGAGATATCACCTCATACCTGTCAGAATGGCTATCATCAGAAAGTCTACAAATAGAGAAGATAATCCAGCCAGCTTGTACCTGGACTTCTGACCTGCAGAAACTGTGAGATAATAAATAGGTATTTTCTTAATTCTAAAAAAAAAAAAAAGTCTACAAATAACAAACGCTGACAAGGATATGGAGAAAAGGGAACCCTAGTACACTGCTGGCTGGAATGCAAATTGGTGCAGCCACTATGGATAACAGTATAGAGGTTCCTCAAAAAACTAAAATTAGAACTACCATATGATCCAGCAATTCCACTCCTGGGTATATATTTGAAGAAAACAAAAACACTAATTTGAAAAGATACACCCCAATGTTCATAGCAGCACAATTTACAATAGCCAAGATATGAAATCAACCCAAGTGTGCAACAAATGAATGAAGACCATAAAAAAATGAAATATTACCATTTGCAGCAAAGTGGATGGACCTAGAGAATATTATGCTTAATGAAATAAGTCAAACAGAGAAAGACAAATACTTACGGAATCATGAAATCTAAAAATAAAAAATAGTAGAAATGAGTGTGTATGCAAAACAGAAACAGACTCACAAATATAGAAAATAAACTAGTGGTTACCATTATGCAGAGGGACGGGGAAGGCAAATTAGGGGTATGGGATTAAGAAACACAAACCAGTATGCGTAAAATAGATAAGCAACAAGGACATATAGTATAGAACAGGGGATTATAGCCATTATCCTGTAATAACTTTTTTTTTTTTTTTTTTTGTGGTACGTGGGCCTCTCACTGTTGTGGCCTCTCCCGTTGCGGAGCACAGGCTCCGGACGCGCAGGCTCAGTGGCCATGGCTCATGGGCCCAGCTGCTCCGCGGCACGTGGGATCTTCCCGGACCGGGGCACGAACCCGTGTCCCCTGCATCGGCAGGTGGACTCTCAACCACTACGCCACCAGGGAAGCCCTGTAATAACTTTTAATGTAGTATAATCTGTAAAAATACTGCATCATTATGTTGTACACCTGAAATTAAAATAATATTATAAATGGAAGAAACAAAGAAAATAAAGCAGAAGAGATGAAGTTGGCAGAGGGAGGTGTTGGTCCCTGGGAGTCCTCTCTGGCCACCGGGACTTAGGCTCTGCTGGAGGTGCAGAAGGCTCTTCCCATAAAAATGAGCAGAACCCTGAGGCCACACTTGTCAAGAAGACTTCAAGATGCAAAGGAGGGTGGGTGGCTGTTCTTTCATGAGGCTTGCACTTTGCAAGAGCCTTTCTCTCCTCTTTTGGCTCCCGTGACCCTGAGCTATCTGGAGCTGTCCTGATGTTCCTTGACCCCAAAGACTCCTTTTCCATCTCCTCCCCACCCTGCCCCCGAATACAGTTCTCCAGGACTCCACTCAGCCCCGCCCTCATCATGCAGGTGTGTCTGCCTGTGTGCTCTCCACCCTGCCCACAGCTTCCACCTCCAACAGGTCTCTGTGTGGAGCCTTCACTTCTCTCTGGAACTCCAGGTGAGTGCTTTGAGTTGCCAACAGCACTTTCCACCAAGAGACCACTGATTTAAAATGCCCAACCCAGACTTAATTATCTTTTTCTCTCACAGCTGATTGTCTCTCTGTGTTCCTTATCCGGTTGAATGACTTATTCCAACCTCCCCTCCCCACACCCCCACTTACACTCCAACCACATTAGACTCATTAGATGAGCAGCAGATTCTCAAATGTGTGCTGAATTTTCCTATCTCGATGGCGTCAATGTTACCTCCACCCGGAATCCTTTTCATCTGATGTCTATCTTTAATTGCCTACTCATCTGTCTTCCTCTTTCTACTAAATGGCACCACTGTCCATCCCGTTGCCCAAGCCCCAAATCTGGGAGTCATCCTGGCCTCATAGTATTTTCTAGCCGATACCTAGCAGTGTTTGTAAGAGCATTGACCAGACTTGTCTTGTTAGCTGCTGCATCCCCAGTGCCTGGAACAGTGCCAGGTCAGAATAGGTACTTAATAACCACTGGTTGAATAAATGTCTAAAATGCTTTTCCAGATTTTCTAGTTTGAGTAAATTCTTTTGTCCTTTGTACCTTATAGCTTGGATTCTAAGCAAACTGACTCTGAGGAAGAGATTTGCATGTAGGAAAGATGGCGGGGAGTGGTCTTGGGTACAGCACCAGTGAGGAAGCTGGAGAAGCAGGAATGGGTGGAGGGAGAAATTGGACCACGGTGGAGTTACAAGAGAGACCTTGGCTAATCTTCAGAGGTGGGAGGCTCCTGTAATGCCATTATCAGCCTGTCATTGCACGAGGCTGCCCCTGGGGAGGAGGCATTAGGGTGAGCAACTCGCATTCCCTGAGCTGAGGGCAGCGCCTGCAGAAGAATCCAGCTATGAGCTGATGACAACCAACACTTGTGGCAGCTGGGGAATGAAGTCATACTGGGAAGATCTGGGCAGCCCACAGGGTGTCTGCTACATGCCCCATGCATAGCCTTTAGCAGAATCTGCTATAGCTCACTTATTTGTGTATGTCCAGCTCTCCCTCTCAATTTATCAGCCTCTGGAGGGAAGGAACCAAGATTTTCCCATTTTTTTGTGTCCCCCATAATGTTCAATACATAGCATGTGTTTAGTAAATGCTATTTGAATTTAATTTAGCAGCAAAAAAATTTGTAGCTAAGAATTTCCTTTATGTTTGTGAAATTCCTAATGAAGACTCCACAAAAGAGTTAATGGAAATGCTTTTTGGGTTGGAGAGGGGAGGCCATAGCCAGGTTCCCAGAAATATAGGTACAGAAAGTAAGTAAATCCTCTACTTAATAAGTTGCAGAGAACCTTAGCTCTTGGGTGCCATTCTTTATTTGAAAAGCAGAGCACAAAGTGAGTACTAGGCATCATGGATCTGGACCCTGGCTCATAATACTCCCATGTGGGAGTGTTTTACAAGGCAGAAATTTGTTTGGAAATTCAGTGTATTTAGCTGCATTCCTTTCAGACGCAATGTCAGAATACATAGGCTGGAGGAAGGAACCAGGAGGAAGAAGAAGAATTGAGAAAAAAATGGGTTTCAAACTAGAATTCAACCCTCTTTAGTAAAAAATTTGATGTGCCTTTCTAATGAATGAATAGTTGAACAGAATGAGATAGGGGATGCCAAACAGAAGGCTCTTGACAAGGATTATCAACTTAGGGTCGAATCATTTCAAATCTATCCTGGTGCCAGACTCCCCACCCACCTGGAATGGCTTATGTCTCTCTCACTCCTTGTTTCTTAGACTCCCAGCTGCTGGGGTCTTACCAGGCCTATCCCAGCTGGATGAGACAGTGAGAGGTGCCAGGGCAGTGGCAGAAAGGGTCCCATTGATTTAGGAATTGGAGGAGCAGCTGGAATGGAGAGAGGAAATAATCTGCTTGGGCTGTGATGAGATGCTGTGAACGTACCCCTTTAGATTCCAGGATTCAATGCAAAAGTCAGGAACCAGAATGGATCACGACACCTTTGAAGTTTTATTAATGTCATGATACTTTCTACACATGACAGTAAGACTATGCTGTCCTCAGCAAATTCAAAGGAGTTATGTGTATTTGAAGTGTTTCATTAGTGACTGACCCATTCAGCCATCCTTCCCATCATCTTAATAGCCTGCCTTCAACGTCAAGTGGAAGGGAGATGCCCTACTCATCAAAGGAGGCAGGGAGACAGCCTGGAAGTGAGCGCTGGGGCACTCAGATCCCAAGTCTGGGTCTGTGACTAACGCTGCATTCCAAGAGGGGAAGGGGTAGGTGTGGGATGGGGGATGGGGGAAAGAAGCCATGGGCGCTGCTGGAGTTCAGTGCAGAGAAATCTACCCTGCTCAGTGTCACAGGAGGGAAGGCTTTTTCAGGATCGGTTCAGGACCTGGGGGAGATGGAGGGAACCCAGAGCTGTAGACGGAGGAAGGCATAGGTGGGTGGGGTGGACCAGGGTTGGAGAGTGAGACAATGACAGACCACTCGGGGGAGCACAGAGGCAGGTGGAAAATCTGGAAGCTAAACTTCATATGGAATTCTGTTAACAGTTGATGATTTTACATGGGTGGCATCCGTCTTACTATTTGCTTAGATTTCCATGAACTCCTCGAGGGCAGAGACCAAGCTTGGTTTATCTTTGTATTATCCCTGCCTGATTGAGTGCAGCCACAGAATATGTGAGCAAAAAGCAAGTCCGTTGTTGCATGGATTATTATTATGGCTATTGCGTGAATAAATTATTTTTGTATTCGTGGCCTTGGAGAAGAGAGGGTTTTTTTTGTTTGTTTGTGTTTTTGCGGTATGCGGGCCTCTCACTGCTGTGGCCTCTCCCGTTGCGGAGCACAGGCTCCGGACACGCAGGCTCAGCGGCCATGGCTCACGGGCCCAGCCACTCCACAGCATGTGGGATCTTCCCGGACCGGGGCACAAACCCGTGTCCCCTGCATCAGCAGGCGGACTCTGAACCACTGCGCCACCAGGGAAGCCCAAGAAGAGATGTTTTAATAAGATTGCTTCCTTATCCGTGGGGAGGACGAGCCCCCAGAGACTGCCCATCTAGGCAGGAGAACTGATACACAGTCTTGGAGTGGGGATTTTGGAGCTCAGTGGAGGTCAACTTTTTCTCTTTTTTCAATACTTTATTTATTTATTTATTTTACATCTTTATTGGAGTATAATTGCTTTACAATGGTGTTAGTTTCTGCTTTATAACAAAGTGAGTCAGTTATACATATACATATGTTCCCATATCTCTTCCCTCTTGCGTCTCCCTCCCTCCCACCCTCCCTATCCCACACCTCTAGGTGGTCACAAAGCACCGAGCTGATCTCCCTGTGCTATGCGACTGCTTCCCACTAGCTATCTATTTTACGTTTGGTAGTGTATATATGTCCATGCCACTCTCTCACTTCGTCCCAGCTTACCCTTCCCCTTCCCCGTGTCCTCAAGTCCATTCTCTAGTAGGTCTGTGTCTTTATTTCCTGTCTTACCCCTAGGTTCTTCATGGCATTTTTTTCCCCTTAAATTGGTCCATATATATGTGTTAGCATACAGTATTTGTCTTTCTCTTTCTGCCTTACTTCACTCTGTATGACAGACTCTAGGTCCATCCACCTCATCACAAATAGCTCAATTTCATTTTTTTTATGGCTGAGTAATATTCCACTGTATATATGTGCCACATCTTCTTTATCCATTCATCCGATGATGGACACTTAGGTTGTTTCCATCTCCTGGCTATTGTAAATAGAGCTGCAATGAACATTTTGGTACATGACTCTTTTTGAATTATGGTTTTCTGGTGGGAATGTGAATTGGTACAGCTACTATGGAGAACAGTATGGAGGTTCCTTAAAAAACTACAAATAGAACTACCATATGACCCAGCAATCCCACTACTGGGCATATACCCTGAGGTTAACTTTTGAACAATGCTGTACTTCAGAAATCAATACTGAGCAGGAGGGAGAAAAGGGCAGGAGAGATTTGGACAAGCCAAGTGAAGCTGGTGTTTGCCTGAAACCTGTGTGAGCAGATAGAAGTACCAGGACTGGGAATTCCCTGGCTGCCCAGTGGTTAGGACTTGGTGCTTTCACTGCCAAGGGCCCGGGTTCGATCCCTGGTTGGGGGACTAAGATCCCCCAAGCCAAGCAGCGTGGCCAAAAAAAAAAAAAGTACCAGGACCCTCCCCTGCTTAGTCGATGAGGCTGCCTGGGCCTAGAGTCATAGGGAGAAGAGCAGAGCCTATTCCGGTTTAAAGAATTTTAGCAAATTTTATGGACCTCAGAGTGCCATCTGGCATCATGGAAGTAGGAAGTGCAACAGAAAGGGATGGGTAAAGCAAACTACCCTTTTTTACGTAGAAATATTCAGCTCTCTCAGTCCATTCTCCAGCCCTCCCCACCATCTCCATACAAGCCACGTTCCATGAAAAGTGGCAAGGATGCTATCAGGAGAGATATGAGAAGCAAGGCTACTAGGGAAATTTCTCCAATCTGGAGATATTCCTACTTCACACCTCATTTGGGAAGCTGTCACCCCGAGAGCCCCAGGAACTCTCTGAAATGCGATGCTGCTTGATGGGTTAGGCTGATCTGGGCACCAGGGGGATACATGGGCTCATATATTCCCTCCTCTCTGCCTTGCATTTGTATAAATTGTTTTTGCCTTTTCCCCGTGTCTCTGTTGGGATTTCGATGAGTTTCTTATCAAACTGAATGACTTATTTAAAAAATACAGACCTTCATTTGTCTCATGTCATGGAATGTTCCCCCCTAGTCCATTTTTCCTTTTATTAGAGAATGCCAAAGGAGAAGAAAAAATTAGTGCATTGAACTTCCAAGGGCCAAAAAATAAAATAAAAAAGACCAGGGTAGCTAAGTGCTCAAAAAGGGATTTTCCACAGGTTAGATGGAAAAGATGCTTAAACACCCCTTGCTAACTTCCTGGCAGCTGGCAGGTATTTGCATCAAGCAGAACTCTTGATTTAAGAGATGGAAAAAAGAATTTATTAGCTTATGAACTGTAAAGGTCAAGGGCACAGTTGGCTCTAGACACGACTCGATTTGGGGATATCATTAGGTCTTGTCTCTGTCTCTCAGCTCTGCTGGACTGTCTAGGTTGGCTTCATTCTCATCTCAGACTTCTCTGGCCATCTTATCTGAAATTGCGTCCTGCCCTTCCCCCACCTCCTCGCCGTCCTTATTCCTTTTTTCTGCTGTATTGTTCTCCATCACAGCTACAGCCACTTGACATTCTATGCATTTTAAGTATTTATGTGGTTTTTGTCTGTCACCCTCCATTAAAATATAGGTTCCGAGAGGGCAGAGATTTTGTTTTATTTACTGCTATCTCTCTAACACCTAGAATAGAACCTGGCACATAGCATGTATTTAATAAATATTTGTTGCCTCTTTCTGGTTGGTGTAAGTTAATCACACAGCTCTTATGAATTTCATTACACGGTTATATCATCATTTATTTAACTGACTTCCTTTTGATGGACAGCATCTACTGGTTCCAATGTTTTGTTATTAAAAATAGTGCTGCAAAATCTAGGCTGTGAAAAACTCTACAGACAAATGACCTGGTTTCTTCAGCAAAGAAATTGCAAGGAAAATGAGGCAGAAATGGATGGTGTCAGGGAGAAGGCCTCCAGATGAAAAGAAACTTGAGAGATACATCAGCAAAACAGCAACATGTGACCCTTCATTGGATCCTGATTCAAATAAACAAACCCTTAAAAATGTTTTCTTGACATTTATGATACAATTGGCCATCTGAACACTGGACATTTAGAGGTATTAGGAAAGTACTGTTAACTTTGTGGGATGTGATAATGGTGCTGTGACTAAGTTGAAAGAATAAAGTCCTCACCTTTGAGATACTCAGTGGAATATTTGCAGATGAAATGACTTGGTGTCTGAGGTACGCTTGCAGATAATGCAGGGATGGGGGCAGTAAGAACGTTATAGATGAAACAAGACCGGCCATGTGCTGATAATTGGTGAAGCTGGGAGGTAGGTTTATGGGGGTTTATTGTACTGTTTTATCTATGTTAGTATATGTTTGATATTTCTATATATTTATACAGTGCTGTATAATCCAGTATGTGGGGTGGGATGAAGTGGGTGGGGTTTTAGATTAAATAAAATGGCCCACAAGTTGGATAAGTGTCCAAACCGGGTGTTGGGTACATGGAGGTTTGTTAGACCATTCTCTCCACTTCAGTACATGCTTGACATTCTCTATAGTGGAAAGTTAATTGCGATGCAGTGAACACCTTGTCATAAGCCCCTGCTTAGGTCTTCCCTGGCCTCAGTCTCCCTAATTCTTGGTGTGGCTGCATCCAAAGCTGCTACGAGTGGTGTCTGACCAGACCTTGTTTCTGCCTTGATGCACTAAGACCGTTTAAAC
This sequence comes from Phocoena phocoena, assembly GCF_963924675.1. Classification (NCBI taxonomy): domain Eukaryota; kingdom Metazoa; phylum Chordata; class Mammalia; order Artiodactyla; family Phocoenidae; genus Phocoena; species Phocoena phocoena. Next base: position 20,871,524 of record NC_089233.1, read on the forward strand.
AACATGTTTACTGAGGTATTGTTTACATATCATACACAAAACTCACCTGTGTAATTAAATGATTTTTAATAACTGGACAGAGCTGTGCATCCATCACCATAATCTAGTTTTAGAAATTTCCATCATCCAGTAAGACCCCTTGAACCCACTTATACTTAATCTCCTTTCCTACCCCCGGCCCCAGGCAACAACTACTCTACTTTCTGCCTCTAAAGATTTGTCTTTTCTGGACATTTACTACAGACATTTAGAGTCCTTGCCTGGAATTTTTTTTTTTTTTTTTTTTTGCGGTATGTGGGCCTCTCACTGTTGTGGCCTCTCCCGTTGCAGAGCACAGGCTCTGGATGTGCAGGCCCAACGGCCACGGCTCATGGGCCCAGCCGCTCCGCGGCATGTGGGATCCTCCCGGATCAGAGCACGAACCCATGTCCCCTGCATCGGCAGGTGGACTCTCAACCCCTGCGCCACCAGGGAAGCCTCTGGAATTTTTGACATTCTCTTTCCTACTCTTTTGTTTCTTACTCAAGGATGCTCCTGTTCTGTTATCAGTGAACCATTTTTTTTGAGACATATCTTCTCATTTCTGTTCAGAAATTTAAATGATTCAGTTCTCTACCTTTTGGGAAATACTGTGTCATAGTGATGGTCTGTGACCCCTACTTTACATGGAAATTAATGGTATGCTAACAAGGCAGTGATGATCAAGGCTCAGAGAACTTCCTACAGATTAATGAGCAGCTTAGAGAGTAGACAGACAAATCCAAATCTAGAGGCCACCAACCTCAGGGAGTAGATTTCTCAACAAATGTCCCCAGGACCATAATGCTTGATAAAGTCCTAGAGCCCTCTGGTATTTCTTGCAGTCCCAGGGCTCAATTTTGCCTTACTTCCTTGATCTCTGATCCCAGACCCTATGGGACATCATATATTGCCAAGGTTTAGTCACTTATTTTGTCGTGGGCCACAGCCTCCCAATTCACTAGAAAGTATTTACTGAGGGGCTCTTACATTTTGTGAGCTAGACTTCTCCCGGGATCCAAATTATTGATGCAGGACCTGAATACCTAGTGATTGAATAGTCTGTGTCCATCGAATACTTCATCTGTAAATCCAGAGCCATAGGGGCCATTCATTCACTCGATAAAGACATGTGAATAAGTACCTACTATATATCCAACTCCTGGGGATACAAAGATAAAGAAAAAACTAGCTCTTGTCTGTAGGAAGTTCACAGTCTAGTGATGGAGATAGACACAGAGAAATAATGGCAAAAACTGAAATATTTGCAAGGTACAGTGTTAGTATAGAGGGATTCAGGAAGTATTTCACAGAACTTGCGTTTGATTTGGGTCTTGAGGGATGAGTAGGAGTTTGCATATGATGAAAGAGGAGCAAGGACATTTTAAGAGAACAAATATAAAGCATGAGGTATAAAATGAGATTTGAGAGCCTAGTTATTTCTTACCTTTTATTTTCCTTTGAGTACGAATTTTCTCCTTTCAAAAATTTAAGATGAAATGCTTTTTTAAAACTTTTTAGATATTAGGATGATTTTAAAGTTATAAATATACCTTTGTATGCTACATTGGATACATCCATACTTTTTGATATAAAGTACTTTTAATGCTTCCCAGATCAATACCCTTTCGGTAGAAATCTAATTATAAGATAAAGTTCCAAATTGTCAGCAAGGCATAGGGCAGTCTTTGCAACCTGACCACTACTTATTTCTTCAATTTTACATTCTACTCTTCTCCTCCAATACTCATGCAGTGGCAATATTTATAGTTCTTGAACAAACCATGTTGTTTCTCCCCATCACGAACTTGTACACACTATTATTTTTGCCTGGACTAGGAAAACCTCAGTCATGCTTCCAAGGACATTTGCTATTGACACCACAGTCTCACTGTAAGTCTGCTAAGTCCAGTTAGCAGCAAAACATACACAGATACCCTAAAACGTTAACTTGGTAGCAGTCATTTAATACAGATGGTCCCTGACTTACAATGTTTCAACTTACTTTTTTTTTGACTTTACAATAGTGTGAAAGTGATATGCATTCAATAGAAGCCATACTTTGAATTTTTATCTTTTCCCAAGCTAGTGATGTGTGGTATGATACTTTCTTGTGATGCTGGGCAGCAGCAGCAAGCCACAGCTTCCAGGCAGCCATATGACCCATGAGGGTAAATAACCAGTACAATTACAACTATTCTGTATCACACACCTATTTTTCAGTATAGCATTCAATAAATTACATGAGATATTCAACACTTTATTATAAAATAGGTTTTGTATTAGAGGATTTTTGCCCAACTGCAGGCTAGTGTAAGTGTTCTGAGCACGTTTAAGGTGGGCTAGGCTAAGTTGTGATGTTTGGTAGGTTAGGTGTATTAAATGCATTTTTGACTTATGATACTTTGAACTTATGATGGGTTTATTGGCCATAACCCCATTGTAAGTCAAGGAAGATCTGTATTGATCAAATAAATTGGAGGAATGTTTGCCAAAGACAATAATTTTTAGTTTTACAAAATTGATATTTTTATGATTGCAGTTAAGTACAAGAGTTACTTGTCTCATGAGGTCCATGGTAATAAATCTTGGTTCAGGATAATAAAGCCTTGTCCTCAGCACATGAACATATACTTCTCTTCCTATTTCCTATGGGAGAATGGCATGGACTCAATTCATATAGAAGCAATATGTCTGGTTACCAAGGTCTAGATTAGAAGACTTGGCTATAAATGGAAACTTGTTTCTTAAAAATGGAGATTTGATCTGCTCCCCAACTAGTCTTATTTTCTCTGGTTCTTGTAGTGAAATAAAGATACAGACACTTTAGGTGACGTAATGCCTAAAGATTTATCTCAAGTTCCTAGATCTTGGAAAATCCTTGGCACAGAATCAAAGACCAATGTGAAAAATTAAAAGCTTCCAACAGCCTTACCTTTTTTTTGGCAGATGTCTTCATAAGGCAAAGGAAACTTCGTGGTTAATATAAAATATATGACTTAAATATGTTTGCTACTTACATGAGGCATCAGGCTGATTTATTCAGAATTGTGGTCAGTTGAGGAGAAAGCTGGCATATGGATTTGAAGGATTATCTGGAAAATTAACAGCTCTGTATCTTTAATGGAGGATAAAGTTGCAGGTTGAGTTCATTCAGAAGGGGCAACAGGGGAACTGTGGAGCATCCATCAGAAAAGGGTTTCTGATGTTCTGGTGGCAAAAGATTTTCTATACCAGCATGTTTCAGAGCAGGAGCTTCTGCATACTTTAGCATCTTCAAAAGGAACACCTGGCCGTCCTTACTTGAGAACACCATTGAGATACCTTACTGTTATGATTCTGGCCAAATTTATGTAGGACCATCAAATCCATGGATATAATTCTATATACATTTCTTTATATATTTTAGACCTATCCTCTGGGATCAACTGTCTTTCTTCCTGAAATACTGTCCTTTATTAATTCCTTAGTGAAGGCATTATTTTATTTTGTCTTAAATGGCATTATTTAGTTCTTGTTAGAGACTGATAGTTTAGCTAGGTATACAATTCTAAATTGACAGGTTTTTTTCTTTCAGCACATTGATATCTCATTCTGTTGTCTACAGGTTTCCATTGCTGCTACTGAGACATCTTCTGCTACTCAAATTTCTATTCTTTTTTCTTTTATTTCTGGCTGTTTTTAAGATATTTCTTGTTGGTGGTGGGGTGTGTGGAGAAGGAGTTTGAATATTCTTTAGTTTCACTGTGATGTGCACAGGTGTGGATATTTTTAAAGTTGAATTTGTATGCTTTCTGAGCCTGAGGATTAACGTCTTTAATTTTGGAAAATTCTCAGTCATTATTTCCTCAAAGATCACTTTTCTTCATTCCTTCTATCCCCTTCTTTTGTCCCCTCTTTGGAGGGGAAGTCTTAGGATTCCTTCTTGTGTGCCTTCTCTAATCTCACAAAGTCAGGCCAGAGGCTGAGAGCCTCCCATTTATTTCCCCAGGGCAGTGCTTTGAAGTGTTTACGGTTTGTGCCTTGAATCCTGAAGAATGGAGCCCACTGCTGATATTCTGTGCTGTCTGTGGGGGTTTGTATACACCCTCTGTGGGAGCACGTGCACAGCATTTGCAGAGGCTCACATGCACTGTCTTGGGAGTATGTGTGGAGTGCTGGGGGCTGCATTGGCCAGCTGGGGATGCTGCAGGTGAGAAGTTCCATAGGACTCATGGGCAGGCCTCTTGGTGGAGTCTGAGAGCCAGTTAGTAGGACCTATGGCTGGTTTTTGAGACCCATCGGGTGGTTGCTATGAGCCCCTGTGGGTTTTCCCTGATTCTAGCTCCCTCAGGACTATTCAGCTGTGTCAATCCCCTCAGTGATCTGGGTGGGGCAAGAAAGAAGTGGGTTTCTTGGGCAACATCTCTCCAGTCTGGGGAAGCCAGGTACTCACTCTGCTCTCATTTTCCCCCATGGGAGAAATCGCAGGCAAGTGTCTCTCTTGGCAGTGAGCCGTGCCGCCTTGTGAGGAAGGGGTGACACAGGTAAAGTGGAACTGTTTTTCTCGCCCTCTACAATGTGTTTGTCCTTGGATTTTGAATGGGGTGCTGGAAACTTTCCACTGGACTCCTGGGTTCTCACAGAGGTATTCCCATCCATGGATGGTTGTCAAATTGGTGTTTCTGTCAGGGTAAGGACTGTAATCTTCTATCCCACCACCTTGCTTACATCACCTTGCAGCTCTCTATTCCTTTCCTTGGAGCTATGATGGGATATACATTCTAGAATCACTCTTAATTTTATAACTCTTAACCATTCATAATTCTATATCTCTTTATCTCTCTATGCAATATTCTGGGTAGTTTTTTTTCACGTCTGTTTTCTAGGTCATTATTTTTTCTTTATCTGTTTCTAATCTGCTGATTATCTGTTCATTGAATTTTTCATTTACATTATTATTATTTTTTGACCTTGAAAAATGATATTTGGTTATTTTTCCCTCTTGCCTCTGCTCTTTTGGGATAGTATTTTCTTTCTTTCTCCTTTAAAAATACCTATTTTAATACTCTGAACCTGACAATCCTATTTTATGAAGTTCTTGGGGGTTTAATTCAGCTGTTTGTTATTTCTGCTTATTTTCTTTTTTTTTTTTCTTTTATTTATTTTGGCTGTGTTGGGTCTTCGTTACTGCACATGGGCTTTTCTCTAGTTGTGGCAAGTAGGGGCTACTCTTTGTTTCAGTGCACAGGCTTCTCATTGCGGTGGCTTCTCTTGTTATGGAGCGCGGGCTCTAGGGCGTGTGGGCTTCAGTAGTTGTGGCTTGGGGGCTCTAGAGCACAGACTCAGTAGTTGTGGCGCACAGGCTTAGTTGCTCTGCAGCATGTGGGATCTTCCCCGACCAGGGATCGAACCCATGTCCCCTTAACCACTGCACCACCAGGGAAGTCCCTCTGCTTATTTTCATTCATGGTGGCTTACTTGTCCGTGTGTGTTTTAGTTTTGGTTAGCGAGCTAACATTTAGTGAGACATTTTCTGTGGGTTCCTGCAAGGCTAGGGTTGAAGGTGGGTACCTCTAGAGAGAATTCTTCTGGGCACTCTGAAATGCTACCAACCTGGAATCACTCTACTAATTTTTCACCTTGAGGTTTTCCAAACCATGTAGGGAGTGCAATTTAAACCCCAAATGCACATGAGAATAATTCTGTGGTTATGAATTCTCAGGGAAATGTTTTTTCCCTTTCTGATCCCAGATCAAGTCCAACAGGTTTCCTTACTCTAACCTCTTTATCAGTGGGTGAATTATTTTCACCAAGGGCAGAGACCTTTGAGGGTCCTGGCCTTATTTTTCCACCATGGGTAGGTCTAGGACTTCGGTCTTTTGTCCCCTTGTAACAGTTAAAATCTATAAAACTGTAAAAGCCTCTTGGTCACTGAGGTTGGCAGATATTCTCAAGCCCTTAACAGTCTCAGTGTCAATTTGTCACTCACTTCATATTTTGGCATCTGGGATTTCTGCTATTTGAATCCTAGCTCATTCACTAACTGAATCCTAGTCTATTCACTAACTGAAAAGATTTTTACATGTTTTGTGTCAGTGATTTTTTCAGGACGTCAGTCTATCAGATTACTGGAAATGCAAATCCTATGTTGTTTTATTTCATTTTTTCCTTAACAATATAAAATGAACATATTCGGTGTCAATAAATATTCATTTAAAGCATAATTTTTATGAATGAAAGAATTTACCTATTTGCATATTTCTTTGTACATTTCCATAAGAGGTCTTTATTTCATTAAAAATACTTTTTACACAAATTTAAACATATGGGTTGATTTCTCTATTTTGAAAGTTAGGGTTTTTTTTCTTTGTAGGGCAAATAGACAATTACATTCTTATTGTTGCTGCATCTTAATGATAACTTAAGATACTCCCTTGAACTTTTGTCCCAGATGTGGGTTTTTTGTTTCTTACTTGTGCAGACATTTTTTCCTCTCTTTGGCTAACTGTCTCAGACATCATTATCATTGTACATGCTTGCCAGTGCTATTTATAAAGGCAGAAAAATCCAGAATGGGGTGTGTGTGTGTGTGTGTGTGTGTGTGAGAGAGAGAGAGAGAGAGAGTGTCACAGAGAGGGATAGAGAGAGAGAAAGAGGCAGAGAGAGAAGGACAAAGAGTGAAACATATATACACAGAGACAGAGAGAGACAGAGAGACAAGACACTCACAGACATATGTACTTACCTGCTATGCAGATGTCTTTATGAGAAAATGGGAAAATATATAGTCATTGGACTGCAGTTTTCTCTGTAGCGAGCTCCCAAAACACCACAGTACCTTAACCAGGCTGCAGCTATGATTGTTTTTGCATTTCTTAGGGCTGTCATGGGCTGTCTACTGATTTCAGGGTTGCTAATGACCGTGTGGAACAGAAGAAGCTTTTGTGGCCAGACTGAGTTCAGGCTGGGAATCGCATGACTAACCATTCTTGAGACATCGTTTGCTGAGATCATCAAAGTGGGTTTTATTTTTGATAAACTTTCTGTCTCCACTCTTTCTGTGGCTACAGGTGAGGCACAGTTGGGAGAGCAGTCTGGACAGGGCTGGGGGCCCCTGAGAGCCTGAATATTTAACAAGAGATTTCTTCCTGGGGTAGTGAGTGGGTCCTTGGATAGGTATTTGGACACAATACCCATATGAGGTGCAATCTTCCCTCAGTGTCACCCAGACAATGGTCCCTTCAGGCCTATCCCCCTGGGAATATGTACTATATGGGGCAGGCATGGGCTCTAGAGTCTTCTTTGTGCAGGGTTATGTAAAAAGTGCTTATGAAAAGAAACACACCCCAAGCCCTAAGTCAGCAGATGTTTCAGACCCTGAAAATGCCCTTCAGTGTCCAAAGCCCAGTTTTCAGAACGTATCTCAGCTCAGTTGGGGTAAATACAGAGTCTCTAGTTCTGGCTTCCCCCAGGCATCTGATGAGGCTCCTTGGGGCTTCCGCTGTGTCCGTAACTATTTTTTTTTTACTTGGGGGCATCTCTGGAATATCCTTCACTGAGTGGTCAGATCCATGAATTATTCTAAAATTGATCAATCACAACTCTGGTGTTTGAACAAGGGGAAGTTGGGGAAATGGAACTTTCCATCCTTGTCATTCATCCATCCACCTGTCCATCCATCCATCCATCTATCCATCCATCCATTCGAGTGCGCACACAGTGTCAGGCACCATGCTGGATGCTGGGACACAGACTGAAGAAGACAGGCTTGGCTCCTGACAACAGAGTGCGCATACTCTATCAGGTGGGATAGATGGAACACGAGAGATTATGGAATCAATTGCACCTGTGGCAGGTGCTACACATGGGGTGCATTGAGTCCTTTGTAAGACTAGTCGCCAAACAGAGTTGTTTTCGGATTCCCACCACTTCTCTTCTCCACTGCCACCCCCGGTCCAAGCCACAATCATCTCCTACTTCTAAATGGATGTCTTGCTTCTGCACTTGCCCGCCTCAGTCCATTCTCTGCAAGGCAGCCCAAGTGACCCTGGGAAGCATAATTTAGATCTTGTCACTCTTCTGCTTGAAACTCCCCAATGGCTCCCAAGACCCTCTCCTTCTGGCCCACCCAGTACCTCTTCGACCTCATCCCCAGCTGTTGTCCCCTCACTCACCCACCCAGCCCCACTGGCTTCATTGTAGCTCCTAGGACACCTACAGTCCCACTTCTGGGCTCTGTACTTGCCCTTTCCTCCACCTGGAATGTTCCTCTCCTAGATATTCACATGGTTCAATCCCTCCCCACCTTTGAGTCTTCATCCAAATGTCACCTTCTCATCTCCCAATTTAGTTTTTCCTTAGCACTTAACACTAACACATTGTGTTTTACTTATTTATCTTATTTTTTGTCCATCTCTCTGCTTCGGAATTCAGGTCCAGGAGAGCATGCATGTGTTTTGTTCTTAGTTGTATCTCCAGCACCTAGAATAGTGCCTGGCACATAGTAAGTGCTCATTAAAAGAAAAAAAGAAAGAATGAATCTTCAGTCTCCATCTCCTTGGGTAATTTTCCCTCATCAGGCCATAGTCTCTTCTATCTGTCATACTAGGGAAACTGAGAAAAAGAGAAAGTGTGGAGAGAAGTCCCATTCACCTGGCATGGCCTTTCCCTGCCTACTACTGGGATAGTGGAACTCATAAGACATCCTTAAACTCAACTAATCCTAGCAGCTCTCTTTCTCCTTGAGGGAGGAGTATCTTGCTGTTGCTCCTGGGTCCTGCTTGGGGAGGAGTAAGAAGCTAGGTGAGGACAGTGGCAGAGAAAAGGAACCTCAATGTACATTTTTAGAGGCCAATACGGGGCACTTTTGCAGACCAATTAGAGGCCCCATTTGATAGTGGTGAGTAGATGATGCCACCTTGCTGTGCTTTGGGTTTCTTCTGGGCAGGGCGGGGTCAGTTTCCAGGTCCCTCATGGAAGGGAAGGGGCCCCTCTAGCTGGCAACATCTCCAAGCAGAGAAGAGCGGCTCTTATCCACAGCTGGGGGAAGTCCAGCTGACTTGAGCCATGATGATGGCGCAGAGCCAACTTAAGGTCCAAACATGCATAGCGTCCAACAACTAAACAGTTGAGAGCAGGACACATTAACCAAGCTAGTGCTCAAGCAGTCAGTTGACTAACCGGAAACCAAACCAGGGGCCAAGCAGTTCAGTCCAGAGTCCAGCTGGCTAACATCAAGAGGAAACTCCTCAAACAAGCTAAGATCACTGGGTGGCTGGCCAACTCTTTCTGAATTCAGTTTCCGCTGTCCAGTCAGACCTCTCGGTCCACCCATGGGGGCCATATTTTGGCCATTCCTTCCTCTTTTGTCCTGTAGAGCTTGCATTTGCTGTCTTAAACCGCCAGGTGGTGACCATGCTTCGAAAAGTCAAAACCTGAGGTTATCATTGGCAGCTGGGCGATGTGACAGGTAAGCAAATTACATGTGACCCCACCCACTGTGGGGTGGGGCTTGGTTTTCTCATCTACAAAAGAAGGGCTTGGACTCTCTCTATATAAATGTTCCAAACTCAAATGCTTTGCAGTGCCAGGCAGGTGACAAAAACGAATGACCTGAGTCAGGCAGGGACTGTGGGAAACTGGTGGACACATGCCCCATTTAAGGGGCTGTTAAAGCCAGTTGTTGCCACACAGGAATGTGAGTTGATTGTTGCGAGATCCCCTGATTTTCCAGCAGAATCTAGAAAGCTAGATTTTTATGTACAATCTCCTTTTAGAAATGTTGGCAATGAATTCAAAACTTAAAAAAAAAACTGTGCCGATTAAAACACACACACGCACACACTGAACTGGATTTGGCCGACAGCCCCTTGTTCACTGTGCTTGAAGATGCCTCCAGTTCCTCCAGTTCTGAGATCCTCTTGTTCTTTGAGCTTTAAGATCTACGGTGCTGGACAAGTAGAATTGAGGAAGAAGAAATAGGAAGAGAACTGTATGGGAGGTTTCCATGGGGCTCTTCGCCCTCTCCACCGGTCTCCTAGTCCAGCAGTTCTATTTTGGTCAGTTTCTGGATCATCTGGGAGCTTGGAGATTCTTACCAAGCCAGGGCTGACCTAAGCCTGGGTCAAGCCTGGACCTCGGTGCACCTGGGGAGCCCTCCAGATGACACAAGAGTGGGAATGTTGCCCTGGATCAGTGGTTCTTAGCACACACTGCATGTGAGAATCACCTGGGGACCTTTTAGACCAAGCCCTGCCCAGGGTCAATTAAATCAGATGCTCTGAGTAGGGAGGCTTTGGTCTTTCAAACAGCCCGTAAAGGATTCTAATAGGCAACCAGGGCTAGGACCCACTGACCTGGATCAATGCTCCTGGTCAATGCTTTTCACACTTTAATGTGCTGGAGGGTTACCTCCGGGATCTTGTTAAAATGCAGTTTCTGAATCAGGTCTGGGGCGGGAACTGAGATTCTGCATTTTAAATAAACTCCCAGATGTTGCTGCTGCTGTGGCTCTGGGGGACCACTCTTTGAGTGGCAAGGGTCTGGGATGGTGTTTTCCAAACTACCCCAATGGTAATCATCACTTGTTCTTATTAAATATATACATTCTGTGGAAATAAATGAAGACCACACAAATGAGAACAGGCAAAGGCTACTTATTTAGAGCTTGCTCTAGCAAAGAAGTCAGCCACCACCATCTGAGTTTTGGCAGAGACTCAAAGGTAGGTGGAGGAGAGGGAAAGCTTTATAGTGGAAAAAAGGGAAGGCATCAGGTGTGACTTGATTGGAGGCTATTGGCTTGGGGAAGCTGGAGGCAGGGCTTACTAGAGCGGGGCATCCTGTGATTGGCTAGGGGAGTATATTTGGCTTTCTCTGGTTGGTCATTTTGGGCCAATGGTTACAGGGGTTGTTTAGTTTCCTGGGAGGGATGGTGCAGATAATGGGTAGGAGTTCTATTTTTATATATGGTCTGGCTGTTGTCCATTTGTATATTCAGTCTCTCAATTCCTGGCTCTTCCCTGGACTACCTGATTCAGAAGGTCTGGGTTGGGGCCCAGGAGTCTCCAGGTGATTCTTATCATCAGGAAATGGGGGGATGAAAACCATGTAAATTAGAATCACCTGGGGACACAAGTTGACAGTAGCTACCCAAACCCTACCTCACAGAATCTCTGGGCTTGTGGTAAGGAAATCCATATCTTATCTATTCTTGAGTAACAGGCATCTCAAAACTTAGTGACTTTGGGCTTCCCTGGTGGTGCGGTGGTTGAGAGTCCGCCTGCCGATTCAGGGGACACGGTTCGTGCCCCGGTCAGGGAAGATCCCACGTGCCGCGGAGTGGCTGGGCCCGTGAGCCATGGCTGCTGAGCCTGTGCGTCCGGAGCCTGTGCTCCGCAACGGGAGAGGCCACAACAGTGAGAGGCCCGCGTACCGCAAAAAAAAAAAAAACCCAAAAACAAAAAACTTAATGACTAAAACAATAATGATTCATTATTTCTCATGTTCTGTGGATTGACTGGGACCTCCCCAATTCAAAGACCCTGGAGCCCAAGGACAACTGTGCGAAATCCCCCAGTTCTAACATGTGTCCTTTAGGAAGGAAAGTTTGTAAGCACTAGGGAGTCATCAATGAATTAGGTTGAAGTAACCCCTAAACTGTATTTTGGCAAGTTTCAAATATCAAAATGTAGTGATTCCAGCGGGCTCCGAGAGGTGGTTTCTTTTTTTACTATGATGTAGTTGACTACAGGGGTTTGGTTTGCCGCACAAAGCCTGCTCTGGTGGCAGTGGTGCAAATGTTTGGAGTTTTTGAATGACAGAGGTGGTGGGAAGGTACATTTCAAATAAGTAGTGATAGTAATAGCTAATGTTTATTTACTATGTGCCACACACTCTTCTAAACACTTTACATATTTAATCCTCTTTTGATATTCATGACAACCTTATGAGTTAGGCCCTATTTGGCAAATAAGAAGACTGAGGAAAGAGTAATTAATTTGCCTGAAGTCACACAGTAGGGGGAGGAGTCAGGATTTGAACCCAGGCAGTCTGACTGTACACTGTATGTACTCATATACACTGTATATGGCGTATACACTCAAATAAGAGGAATTAGTGCCTTCTGAGACTCCAGGTGTAACCTCTCTCATCACATATTTTGTGGATTATAGGAAAGAGGCTGCTATCCTATAAGCAGCCTGGCCTGGCTGGATTAGATAAGCAGTCATTGTCAGGCCAGAAAGGACTGGTTAGGGGTCACAGTCTCCCAAAAGAAATTAGCTCCTGTCGCTGTCCAATCATCAGCCAGAAAGAGGTTGACCCCCTAATTCTCTTTCCCTTGCCCAGTGCCCTGTAATTGTCCGAACACACCTAGGGCCAGCTCGACAACCTAGAGCTGGTAAAAATAAAACTACGGTGAAAACAGCCACATCAGTTGCTATGCCAACCTGTGCTGTACCCAAGGCTATTTTCCAGGGGATGTTGAGGTAGAAAAGGTTCTGGAGGCTAAGATGTGGGGTGGGGAGCGTTCAAATCTCCCTTGATGGATTTTGAGCCAAGTCTGCCTGAAATCTCCTTCAGAGGCTCGCACGGCCTTTAGGATAAAGTCTCCTGCTTAACACGGCTGGCACCCGTCCCCCGCCCTCTGGCTTCCTCTCTCTCCATTGCCTCATCACGTTTTCTGCTCCCAGGGCACTGAACAGATCTTGTTCTCCATTTCCTTGCTCTCCACCACCTCCAAGCCTTTCTACAGATTGATTTCAGCTAGGACTGTGTTCCCTCCCTCTCTCCTCCTGCTTGAATCATCCTCCAGCTGCACTTCGTGTCACTGTGAGAACCTGCAAATATCAAGAACTGTGACGAGTCTGAGCTTTGCCTTCCTTGCAAGCTAACTTGTGAGCTTGGCAGGAGACATGAGACATCTGGGTCAGAGGGAGAGGACAGTTGATTACTCACAGCAATAGCAAAGTCCAGAGTATCATCATTTTGCTTGGTTTTCTGAGCCCCAGTTCCCACAGGGTGATGGGAAGAGGGCCAAGTGCCACCTGTGCACCCAGTGGGCTGCCTTATAGGAGAGGAACCTGGAGCTTAGGGAGCCTGAATCTTTTATACTGGGCAGTGTGCAAGTCTACCCAGTGCTCCAGAGGGAGCTATTATCTCTGTCTTCCAAGGCTGTTTGCTATAAAAATATCTTTGAAAAGCAAGCCTAGGACAAAGGTGGTCAGGACCTCTGCTTTCAAGATGTGCAGAAACACATGAGATCTATGGAGAACTGTCTCCCAGTCACTCTGGTTTCCATATCATTTCCCCTGGTCCTCCCAGTTAGTTTCCTCTCAACTGGCCTTCTGTTGAAGGGGACCTTCCTTTATTCCCCCCTCTTTTGGCCTATACCACATTCCTTTGTGGTAACTTCTCATAGAAATGGGCCTTTGTCTTTCAGAGCACTTGTCTCGGTCTGCAATTATATGCTCATTACTGAAATGATTTGGTTAATGCCTATTTCCCATTATGCTGAATGCTTCAATGAGGGCCAGACCTGTCTACTTTCACAACTGTATCTGTGTTGTCCAACACAATGCTTAGCACACAGTGGGAAGTGAATAAATGTTTATTGAATGAATGGGGCTATTGAAATAAAATAAAATCATGGAGGCCCAGAGAGATGAGGTGATCTGCCCAAGGTCCCACAGCTCATATCAGACAACAGGACTCAAACTTCCTGCTCACAACTCATTTCCTTTTTCTTCCAGGAACGCTTAATCAGATTCTGTTTCCACACAGTGGTGGGCTGCTGACTGGGTTGGGAGGAAGGAGGAATGACACGGGCATGCGTGAAGAGTATCTGGTCCCTTTTGGCTGTAAGATTTCTCCCGGCTCTTCTTGCTCTGGGCTCCGTTGAGAGCTGGAGTTGGGTTAGGACTGTTAGAAGCCTAAGAGGTAGTATAGTTGAGTGCTTCAGAGCTAAGACTATTGTGGAGATTGTAAAAACAGCCCCTAATTATTCCCCTCCCGTGTCCATGACCTTAGGTAGTCCCCTCCCACACTGACTCTGGGCTGGCCTTGTAACTTGCTCTGGCCAATGGGACATTGGCAAACATGATACAAGCAGAAGCTCAAAAAGCACTTGGTCATTGGGATCTCCCCCCTCTCATCCATCTTGGGATCCCTGTGACCACCAGGGTAGCCTGCTGCATGATGAGAAATGCACAGCCAAGTCATCCCCATCATCCCAGCTGACTTGGATCCAACCACCAGACTTATGGGTGAGACTGTCCTAGACCAGCTGACCCACAAGTCTGGGTCGACTTGTGAACCTGGTTGAGCTAGCCCAAACAGAGCAGCCTGCCAAGTGACATAACCATGAGAAATAATGTGTGTGCTGTTTAAAACCATTCAGTTTGGGGATGGTTTGTTATGTAGCAAAAACTAACTGATACAACTATGGTGTACATTTGTTTAGGTTGAAATCCCAGCCTCACCATTTAATTGTTTAACCTGAGAAAGATTCCTTAATCTCCCTGTGCCTGAATTTCTTCACCTGTAAAACGAGGATAAAAATAGATCATGTAGGGCTTCCCTGGTGGCGCAGTGGTTGAGAGTCCACCTGCCGATGCCGGGGACACGGGTTCGTGCCCCGGTCCGGGAAGATCACACGTGCCGTGGAGTGGCTGGGCCTGTGAGCCATGGCCTCTGAGCCTGCACGTCTGGAGCCTGTGCTCCACAACGGGAGAGGCCACAACAGTGAGAGGCCTGCATACCGCAAAAAAAAAAAAAAAAAAAAAAAAAGATCATGTAACTTAAAATGTTAAAGTATTTTTTTTAACTGGGGTATAGTTGTTTTACAATGTTATGTTAGTTTCTATTGTACAGCAAAGTGGAGTTTCCTGTGCTACACAGCAGGTTCTCATTAGTTATCTATTTTATACATATTAGTGTATATATGTTAATCCCAATCTCCCAATTCATCTCACCCCCCCTTTTCCCCCCTTGGTGTCCATACGTTTGTTCTCTACATCTGTGTCTCTATTTCTGCCTTGCAAACCAGTTCATCTGTACCATTTTCTAGATTCCACAAATATGTGTTAATATACGATATATGTTTTTCTCTTTCTGACTTACTTCACTCTGTATGGCAGTCTTTAGATCCATCCACGTCTCTACAAGTGACCCAATTTCATTCCTTTTTATGACTCAGTAATATTCCATTGTGTATATGTACCACATCATCTCTATCCATTTGTCTGTCATTGGACATTTAGGTTGCTTCCATGACCTGGCTATTGTAAGTAGTGCTGCAATGAACATTGGGGTGCATGTGTCTTTCTGAATTATGATTTTCTCTGGGTATATGCTCAGTAGTGGGATTACTGGGTCATATGGTAATTCTAATTTTAGTTTTTTAAGGAACCTCTGTACTGTTCTCCTGTATCAATTTACATTCCCACCAACAGTGCAAGAGGGTTCCCTTTTCTCCATACCCTCTCCAGCATTTATTGTTAAAAAGTATTAAATGGGGCTTCCCTGGTGGCGCAGTGGTTGAGAGTCCGCCTGCCGATGCAGGGGACATGGGTTCGTGCCCTGGTCCGGGAGGGTCCCACATGCCACGGAGTGGCTGCGCCCGTGAGCCATGGCCGCTGAGCCTGCGCGTCGGAGCCTGTGCTCCGCAACGGGAGAGGCCACAGCAGTGAGAGGCCCGCGTACCGAAAAAAAAAAAAAAAAAAAAAAAAAAAAAAAAAGTATTAAATGAATTAAGATTAAAAAAATTTTTTAGGATGGGGCCTGGTACACAGTGAGCGCTACACACAAGAGTAGCTATTTTATAATTATTAGATTATGGTTTCCACCACTCATCCCATATGTAATTAAACGAAAACTTAAAAAAAAATGAATACATATAAGGATGTCTACCAAGTTTGTTTCAGAACTATTGAACGCTAATTGCCATCAGCATTCCCCACCCCCTCATTGGGCGTGTACCCCCTGAGCTTTTGCCCTAAGTGTATTCTAGTTTGGGGAAACCCCAGCTGAGAACCCCTGGGTGGAAGGATTCTCCCTTGTCTCCAGGCAGACATTAAGAAAGCTGGGGCAGGTTTCCTGCCTGTAGCAGCCACTGTATTTCAGCAGCCTTCATCTGTATTCAAGCCAGGGAGTGACAGCACAGAAATTCAAATGCACATTTGAGACCCCATGAAGCCTGTTCTCCAAACCATGATCTGTAGGCAGGGCAGAGTCCTTCCCGCTGACCCGGGCCTCTGTCCTCCCTCCTTGGGGGCTGTGCTCATTAGAGAGAGAGCTCAGCTAATGGGGGTGCTCATCACCCTGGCCAGGACCCCGCACATGCTCTGCATGCATAGGGCCCAAAGGGTTACAGAGACCAAGGCCTTTGCCCATTTCCCCAGATGCAGAAAATGATGCAGGTCAGTTTCTTGAACGAATTTCCACTGAGCAGTATTCATAGAAAGAGATGGAGCCATCTCCTGACCCTTGTATTTTGTGATATCATGAAATCATCCCATGGCAGGGGGTGGTGCTGTGAGCAGTCGTCTCTCCTTGAGCCCTTTGGTTTATATCCAGCCCATTAGTACTTACCCAACCCCCAAGGTCCTGAAACACTTAACAGAACAAAATATTAGAGTATAAGAGAAAAGATGCAGTGCTGAAAGAAGTACTATATACTGTTCCAGCATTTCTCGACATCTTTTATTTTATGCCGTTTTCCTCCTGGGCACACAGACCAGGGCATAGATAAGGGGAAAAGGGAATGGCTCAGAACACAGGCTTTGAGGGCAAACAGATCTGTGTCTGGGTCCCAACTGAGTTATGTACTGGCCGTGTGAGCTTGGGTGTGCCCTTCATCTCGCCACACCTCAGCTTCCCCAGCTGTACAGTGAGGGTGACATTAGTTCCTATTGGATAGAGTTGTTTGAGGATTAAAAGAGATAAGGTAGGTTTCCTTTGACAAACTCCACATGCTTCTCTACCCTTAGATTCTGGAAAATCTACTAGATGCAATCCCCCCCACCCCCCACCTGATGGAACTACCTCATTCGATACAGGAAGACCCAAGACGGAAGAAGGTTGCACCAGGCATAGTGACAGAGTCGTTCTTGGAGTTCAGGTCCCCCGATCTCCAAGCCTTTGACTTGTCATTCTATCTGCCCCTGCTATTAGGAACCTCTGCACATCAACATGGGGCCGGCCTTCCAAGCATTGACTGCCCTGGGCTAGACACCCAGCCTGAGGGGTGGCTCCTTCCTTGCTGGCAGGAATTTGTTCTGAGACATTCACTTTCAGCCAAAGTGATCAAACTGCATTTTGAGCAGTTGTCACGTTGAGTAGGGGTCACGTGAGGGAAGGGCATGTGTCATGAGCAGGGGACAGTTGTGAAGCAAAAGGATTTATAATGTAGAGGAAAGAAAGTATAGATGATGAGGGTGCTGGTGGGAAGCATCAAGAGATGCAGACAGCTTGGGGAAAGGCAGCTCTCAGGATGCAGCCAAGTGAGCCTGGTCGAGAGTGGACCTGGTTGGCAGGTGTTTATGGAATGCTGAAGGGGCAAGAAGAAATATTTGGAACTTCCTCAGGTTCTGCTCACCCCCTGCTTCCCAGCCTCACCAAGGCAGACCTGACTATGACTCCTGCTCTTGGATTTCTGGGACACTTGCAACACTTAATGCCCCTCAGGGATTCTGCACAAACCTCCTCTCTCTGACTTTTCTGTAGGCTACACATGACCTCTGTGTGTGGCTTGGGCTTCTCACAGCATGGTGGCTGGGTTCTGAGAAGGGGCATCTCAAGTGTGAGCATTCACAAGATCCAAGCAGAAGCTCAAAGACTTCTTATGACCCAGGCTCGGAAGTCCCAGATCATCATTTTTGCTTCAATCTATTAGTCAAGCAAGTCACTAAGAGCATTCCAGATTCAAGAGCAAACCCCAACTCTCAATGGGAGAAGTGTCAAGGAATTTGTGCCCATCTTTAATCCATTATATAAGCCAATCCAAGCAAGTATGAAAATGGCTCCCCAGCACCCCAGCTGAGATGACAAGGGTGCATGGATCCTGGGTTGGGGTTTTGCAGGATAAGTGGGGCTAAAAGGATGGGGAAAAGGAGGGACATTAAGGTGGGATCCAAAGGCTTCTCATTCCTCTAACCATGATCATCATCATCATCGTCATTGTCATCAGCTTGTTAGTAAAGTTAGCTAATACTTACTGAATTCTTCCTATGTGCTAAGTGCTGTCCACACAGTCCAATGGGGTAGTGACTATTATTGTCCCCACTTCAAGGAGGAGAAACTGAGCCACAGAGACACTAAGCAGCTAAGTCAAGATCATGCAGCATGTAAACAACAGAGCTGGGCTTGGGAAAAAGGAATCCAGTTCTAGAATCCATGCTTTGAGCCACTACCCTACACTACTTAACGTTATTACCCAACTAGCCACTACTGAGCACCTACTATGTCCCCTGTTTTAAGTTCTTTGTTATCTTATTTAACACCAAATGGAAATGAGGAATGTGGCTGGAACTCTGGGGTTCCCAGAGTGGTTATAAGTCTCACTAATTGCACCCAATTCGGCCTCCCATGCCATTCATTTCCTGGGATTTGTCAACAAGGAGGGGGTGTGTGACCATGTCACAGTGTGAATACTAAAGACAAGCCAAGTGAGACCCGTCACTCAGGCCACCAAGGTGAGACATAGCTCAGAGGTTCCCAAAACAGCCATGCGGACTGAGTGCTGGAATGATCCATGGTCTGATGGCTACAGCTCTACTGGATGGAGTAGTGTAGCTGTATCATTGTTGAAGGAATTCGAGTGTAGTGTATTATATGCATTTGATAAGAAAGGTCATATGTGCTTATACTGGTGGGAAGGGCTTGCCTCTTTTTGACCATCTCATGCACTGCTTCCGTGGTTCATGTGAGTTAAGTCTCGCCCATAAGCACAGATGTCGGTGTGCTCTTAGTTCCCCAAACTGGGGAGATCTGTTGTCAAAGAGACTAACCTCATCCTCACTCTAGAGTTGAGAATGCCTCTGGACACGTGAGCTGACCTTGACCCTGAGGGCTAATCCCTCAATACATGGACAACCCCTTGCTTACTTAGGTCCTTGTGCCAGGACACAGTGACCCATGAGGGTCTGTGACCCACCAGGCTCCACTTAGAGGTGGTGAGGAATTGATTCCAGAAGCCTCAGAAACTGTCCCCAGGGCAAGCATGGCGGTCTCTTAAATGGAACAATGACAACAGTTTCACAGTCCACAGAATCTATTAAAATAGAACCTTGTTGCTCCTTGTGTTAGAGGCAATGGTTGGTTTTACTTTCGTTAAAGGTTCTCCTAGGTACAAGCACTGACATCACAATGAAGCTAAAATACGTGATTCAGTTTGACAATTAAACCAAACATATTTATACCTGACTTCATTCTTCAACCGATTCCTTGACAGGCTGGAGAGTGAAGCCGATGGTGGAGAGCAGGCGTTTGTCGTGACATTTGTGTGCATTTCTGTGGTGGTCCTCAGCCGCTTGAATGAATTCTGGGTTAGGGAGGGGGTGGCAGAGAAGCAGGGAATTGAGAGTGTGGGCGGCAAGCAATTAGTTGAAAGGAGGGACTGTGGGGTCTGGGCTGGTTAGGGAAGGATGTAAAGCTAAGAAGAAGCTCACAGGCGAGGTAAAAAAGACAAGACCCTGGAGGTCTCAGTGTTGTTGGAGCAGTGGAGAGGGTAAGAGTTTACAGCTGGAGAATTTAGCATTTATGACACGGGGCACTTCTAGGAGATGCTGAGAAGTTCCAGGTACCACTCAGGTTGATGCAGGGAGACATCAAGGTTGTGGAGCTCAAGAATGGGGGCTTGTTTTTGGATAGGCCATCTCATGGGCACTGAAGTTACCCAAGCTGTTGGGGAGTGTCCAGGATGTCAGGGATGAGACTAGAGGTGGTCCGATGGCATGTCTTCTTTTCTGCTTGGGGCTGGAAGAGTTGGTGGGGAAGAAGCTCAGGGTAATGTGGGGCTGGGAAAGATCTAAAGGACAGATGATGCAAGCTGTTTGTATTCTGTATGGTGTCCAAGAATGGTAGGGCTGTCTGGTGGCATGAACTGCCTTCAAACTTCTGGATCAGGCTAATGCTTTTGCAGGAGCCCCAGAGGCTTTGACTGCTTCTGACTTTTGCTCAAGGTCTCCCATAGTTTGTGGGTCTTTTTTTAAAATAAATTTATTTATTTTATTTATTTATGTTTGGCTTCGTTGGGTCTTCGTTGCTGCACGTGGGCTTTCTCTAGTTGCGGCAAGCGGGGGCTACTCTCTTTGTTGCGGTGCACAGGCTTTTCACTGCAGTGGCTTCTCTTGTTGTGGAGCACGGGCTCTAGGTGTGCGGGCTTCAGTAGTTGTGGCACACGGGCTCAGTAGTTGTGGCTCGCGGGCTCTAGAGCGCAGGCTCAGTCGTTGTGGCGCACGGGCTTAGTGGCTCCGCGGCATGTGGGATCTTCCCGGACCAGGGCTCGAACCCATGTCCCCTGCATTGGCAGGAGGATTCTTAACCACTGCACCACCAGGTAAGCCCCCAGTTTGTGGGTCTTGACAAACAATTTGTTCCAGAAGCAACTGAGAGGGAGTAGGGAAGCCACCATGGTGGACCCAGCTGTTACTTGGATGACACATAATCACACATGTTCTCACAGCCTTAGGGGAGAAAAAAGCCTTGCTGCTTCTTTCCCTCTGTGCAATTATTTATCCCTCCTCATGGCTACGCTTTTGTGTTTCTATGGAATTTTGGAATGAAGAAAGCCACCGATGGCCTCTGAACCCAGAGGAAGCTCCCTCCCGGAGGTAACTTCCACGGCTACCTTCTCCTTTAATGATCCTCCTTATCTCACTCCTTCCAGGAGCAACAGCTGTGTCCAAAACTGTACTCGTGTAACAGATGCTTCCCAAGGGGTAAGGGTCCTTTTGGACCTTTGACCACCCACCATTTTCCCTTTGTAACCCTTGTGGGAAAATACTTACTTGAGATATTAACTAAGGATTCTCTGTCCTTCCTGGTCCATGGAGTTAGTGGCTTTTAGTGCTCAGAGGAGGGATGGTACAGCAGAAAACCTGGTGAGTGTGTGCCATTTGGGGAGAAGGGCTTGGAAATAGCTGAATGACTGACCAGCGTGAGTCTGCCATGGGAATGCACAGGTCTCACTCAGCAAGGACTCTGCATGGATTATAGACAGTGACCAAGGCGGGAGAGGAGAAGCGTGGCTTGGAGGATGCCAGCATGCATGGCGGACAGTGACCGAGGGCCAGATTCACCCTCTGGCACTTGGCCCCCCAGAATATAGGTGCCCCACCCATCCAGAGAACAAGTGAGGGGGGCTTCTTGAATTGCTGAGATTGTGCTTCCACCACCCAAAAGAAATGGGGCTTGGGATGCCAATAAAGATGAGCTCTAGAACCATCCAGAGAGCTCAATTCCTGGCACCCCTGTTTCGTGGCCTGAAATTCTTACTTCCGGGGGGCAGTTTGGCAAGAACCGTCATCTGTCATGTTTTAGATTGAATTGTACGTGTACATGCTGTACTGATAGCAAATGTTAGAAATAAAACCACATTACATATGTCCTGACAAAACTATAATTCAGAAAGATACATGTACCCTGTGTTCACAGCAGCACTAGTCACAATAGCCAAGACATGGAAACAACCTAAATGTCCATCGACAGATGAATGGATAAAGAAGATGTGGTACATATATACAATGGGATATTACTCAGCCATAAAAAGAATGAAATGATGCCATTTACAGCGACATGGATGCAACTAGAGATTATCATACTAAGTGAAGTGAGTCAGAAAGAGAAAGACAAATATCATATGATATCACTTCTATGTGGAATCTAAAATGTGTACAAATGAACCTATCTATGAAACAGAAACAGACTCACAGACATAGAGAACAGACTTGTGGTTGCCAAGGGGGAGGGGACTGGGGGAGGGATGGAGTGGGAGGTTGGGGGTAGCAGATGTAAGCTTTATGTACAGGATGGATAAACAACAAGGTCCTGCTGTAGAGCACAGGGAACTATATTCCATATCCTATGATAAACCATAATGGAAAAGAATATGAAAAAAGAGTGTATACATATGTATAACTGAATCACTTTGCTGTACAGCAGAAATTAACACAGCATTGTAAATCAACTATACTTCAATTAAAAAAATATTAAAAGGGAGAAAAAAAGAGAAATAAAACCATGCTACCTCAAGGCAACGCTGCGGCTCTGAAAGAACTGGTGAGCAGAGGTAAGGTGGCTTCTGGAAGTCACTGCAGAGTTTCACAAGGATGCTACCTGCGGTGAGAATGGAGGAGGAGACAGGTAGCAGGAGTTGAAGGAAAGAAGAGCAGAGAGGGAGGCTTACGTGGAGAGATTTCTCTTAAAGGTGGGATTTCTTTTTTGTTTGTTTGTTTGGGATTTTTGGGGGTTTTTTGTGCGGTACGCGGGCCTCTCACTGTTGTGGCCTCTCCCGTTGTGGAGCACAGGCTCCGGACGTGCAGGCTCAGCGGCCATGGCTCACGGGCCCAGCCGCTCCGCGGCATGTGGGATCTTCCCGGACCGGGGCACGAACCCGTGTCCCCTGCATCGGCAGGCGGACTCTCAACCACTGCGTGCGCCACCAGGGAAGCCCCAAAGGTGGAATTTCTGAGAGAACCAGCAATTTTACTGGAGGGAGCAGGGCCAGGCCATCAAGGCAGAGAAGCTTCTGGTATCAAACCAAACCGGCTTGCCTCGTAGTTCTCCTGAAGGTGAGCTGTTGGGTAGATCAGGAGGAACCGTGTTAGGAGCCTCTTAGGCACAGGGCTCTCAAGGCTGGAACTGGTGGTCAGGCCCTCGGCCTTGGGAGCACGGCCCTCATTAGCGGTCTCCGGTGCCCCCAAGCGTGGACTGGAATAGTTTAGACATAAATGCCTCGCTCCTGATTGACTTGTTTCCATTGAGTCCATCCCTAGTAGGGATCTGTTGGTAATTATCCGGCTCCACTTCAGCCCCTCGGGGCCTGTATTCCGCAGCGGTAATGAGTCTGAGCTGTCTCTCTGGCATAATAAACAGCACGGGAACGGGTGCAAGGGCACCGCCTTCCTCTCTCGGTAGGGTAACTCGGGCTTCAAGGACAATCAAGAGACTCACCATCACAGGCGAGCTTTAATTGCTTTGGTAAAAGTGCAGATGAGTAGCCGGCACTGAGGTCTCCCCCAGTCTCAGCTGGGAAGTGAGATTTTTATTCATTTTGCTGGTTTGCAAAGTAGGGGGCTGGGTCACAACAACAATAGCTATCATTCAGTGAGTATTTATTACGTGCCAGGCCCTGGCACATAATTTAACACAGGGCCCAGGCCCTGTGTTAAATGCTTTCTATGCATTACTTTGTTTAAAACTCACCACTATTTTATGAGTGAGGGACTATGATTGTTCCCATTTTACAAATGCAGAAAGTGAGGCTCCCAAGAAGTGATGTGATTTGCCTGGTTGGTAAAGGATGGGTCTGGTTGTGAATCTGGGGATGCTGGGGAGGAGGCAGGCGTCCTGGACCTGAGGAACCGATTCTTGTGCCCTTTGTCTGTTTTTTTTGAATGCAGCAAAACCAGTTCTTTTTTTTTTTTTAACATCTTTATTGGGGTATAATTGCTTTACAATGGTGTGTTAGTTTCTGCTTTATAACAAAGTGAATCAGCTTTATGTATACATATATCCCCATATCTCCTCCCTCATCTCCTCCCTCTTGCGTCTCCCTCCCACTCTCCCTATCCCACCCCTCTAGGTGGTCACAAAGCACCGAGCTGATCTCCCTGTGCTATGTGGCTGCTTCCCACTAGCTATCTGTTTTACATTTGGTAGTGTATATATGTCTATGCCACTCTCTCGCTTCATCCCAGCTTACCCTTCCCCCTCCCCGTGTCCTCAAGTCCATTCTCTCTATGTCTGTGTCTTTATTCCTGTCCTGCCCCTAGGTTCTTCAGAGGCTTTTTTTTTTTTTTTTTTTTTTAGATTCCATATGTATGTGTTAACATATGGTGTTTGTTTTTCTTTTTCTGACTTACTTTACTCTGTATGACAGACTCTAGGTCCATCCACCTCACTACAAATAATTCAATTTCGTATCTTTTTATCTTTTTATACATTCCGTTGTATGCCGTTTGTCTTCCAGCTTGATAAGGGATCATTATTTAAAGGAGACGGAGGCAATGCAATATTTTTGTATATGAAATCTTTGTCATGGTTCCTCTTTTGTCTCTCAAAAGGAGGGATCTCCTAAAATCTCCTAAAATCTGCCTGTCAAACAATCTCCATGTTCATATGTTACTGTAGGACCCCAAAGTCCACAACTCCTCAATAGTAGCAAGAGTTCCTAATAACTACACACACAACATCTAGGAAAGAAAGCGGCTTTTAAGACAAAATAGATAATATGATTTTTTAAAAGGAAAGGAGAGAAGCATCCATAGGCACCAATGATTGGAGAGATGTATATAACTGTCTGACTGGATGATTTTCCCCTTATTTTTGTTCTGTATAATCAACTTATTTTTAATTTAAAATAATCTCTGGGAGACAGTTTGAAAAACAACCATAAAAACTCTGTCCTTAAAACTCAGGATATAAACCATTTCAAAGAAAGTGGAAATGAAATGCAACATCTTTGATTTTAGAGGATAAGCTAGAGCTGAATTCAGGAAAAATAATTGCTTTAAATTCTTCAGTCATTAAACAAGTAAAAAGTGAAAACAAATGAAAGAAGCATTGACCTCAAGAATGAGGAAGATCAACAAGATAAACACAAGGAAAGCAGGAGAGAGGACTTAACAAAAAGAACGATCATGAATTGAACTAGAAATTCTAAGGCCAATAAACATTGATAGCTACATCCAAAATCTGGCTCTTTAGAAAGACCAGTGAAACAGACAAGCCTCTGGCAAATCTAAAAATATAAGCAAAATTCAGAGTGGAAAAGGAAACAAGTGTGAAATTAGAGGATGTTTTAAAAGAATAAGAATTATCAAAGCATATATTATAATAGAGTACAAATGAATTTGAAAATCTGGATGAAATGGAGTCTTTTCAAGGAAAATACAAATGAATAAAATTGACTAAAGAAATTAGTGGAAAATGTAAATAGACTAGTAGCCTTGAAAGAAATAGTAAAAGTTGTAAACAAACAAGACCCCAAAAGATTCCATGTTCAGACAATTTTATGGATGAGTTCTTTTAAACATACAAAGAACAAGTCATTTCCAGACTACTTGAATAGGTAGAGCAAATTAAAAATGTTTCTCAAATTGTTTTATGAAGCTAGCATAACTGATAGCAAAATATGATAAAAACATCACAAAAAAAGAATACTACCAAAGTTCCTTATAAATATGGATGCAAAAATCCTAAATAAAATATCATCAAATCAATTCTAATCAAGTTGATTCTAACACTATACTAAAAGTACATTAAAGCATGATCCAATGAAACTTAGTTTTGTAATGCAAGGATGGTTTAATGTTAGGAAAGTTATCAACACATCTCATTATATCAATAAGTACAAAGAGGGAAACCAAATGATCAACTCTGTAGATTTTGTAAAAAACATTTGATAATCTTTAATATTCACTTTTCTTAACAACGCTAGATAAAATTGGAATGAAGGTGCAGTTCCTTAATATGATGAACAATTTCTACCTTAAAACAACATTTCATTAACTTAAAAGCAAAATACTAGAAATAATCCCATATTGTCAAGGGCAAAAAGAGATCCCTATTATGATTTCCATGTCATCAATATTTAACACTGCCAGTTTTTCAGCAATGATTTTCAAAAATAATATCCAGTCAGGCATGTTCTGAGACATGTGGCCTCTTCTGGGTGTCCTACAATTTGGTGTCTCTTCAAATCTAATTTTAAAAGTTTAGCATTTGAATTATGAAAGTTGTATGTGCTTGTTGAAACAACTGATACAATTCAAGCATCTAAAGTATAATCAATAACTTTTTCTTCCCCTCTACAAACTAATATCCCTAATAGTCACTATTAAAAATTGGGGGGTGAGGGAGGGATGGATTGGGAGTTTGAGATTAGCAGATGCAAACTATTATATATAGAATGGATAAACAACAGGTCCTACTGTATAGCACAGGGAACTATATTCAATATCCTATGATAAACCATAGTGGAAAAGAATATGAAAAAGAATGTATACATATGTGTGTGTGTGTGTGTGTGTGTGTGTGTATAACTGAATCACTTTGCTGTACAGCAGAAATTAACATTGTAAATCAACTATATTTCAATAAAATAAAAATTTTAAAATATTGTATATCTCCCATATTTTCCTTTGCTTACATAAACATCTGGAAACATATGAGTACTTACACAGGTTTTCTTTAAAAAGTGGGGAATACAAAATTATTGCTCTTCAGCTTGCTTTTTTTTTCAGTTATCTGTTTATCATGTATATTCTTCCAATTAATGCAAAATACATGATTAAAACTAATGTTCAGTTATTATAAGGTAGAGTGGCTGAGTGCTATGTGGAGAAGGGTAGAAAAGGAGGACAATTCACAGTAGCTTTCAACCTCTCTGTCTATGCCCCAACAATTCAGCTCTGACCCTGAACTTGCATGCCCGTTGAACAAATAACATCCTTGCAGTTATTTGGAACCACCTTCCTCAGACAGTAGTTTAATGATGATCTATTTGGTCCTTAAATAAGCCTCTTGAAGGGCTTCACTCATCCTCTACAAATGGCTCATCAGCATATTCCTTCCAGCCACATAGGAACCTCTCCTTGAGAGGACTTCTGGTGAATACAATGTTCAATAACACTTGAGTCCTCCAGTTATGCTTTGATTGATGCCTCAGCTGAGTGTTTAGGTGTCTTGTCCCACAATCTCGCTCTAAATCTACTGTGGGCCAAGGGGTGGAGAAATGAGCACTCATATAGAGTATGTGAAAATTTGACACAATATTTGTAGGAGTAGGAAGGGAAGGAGAGGCTGGGCCAGGAGAGGGGAAGGCCCTGGGATGAATAGAAATCATTTTCAGTCACTAGACACCCCACAGTCCAGATTAGGCCTGTTTGTTTAGCATAGTGGGTTTAAAAAATTGAATTAGTTACCAGCATTTAAAAACTGGGTGATTTTATCTAAAAATACAGATTTCTAACTCCCTTTGAAAAAAGTAATCACAGGATTCTGACACTAGGCCTCATATCCCTATATGACAGCAATTGTCAGGAGCTGCCCTGGTCCTTTAGTTTACCTACAGCTTCCAGGCTCAGGTCTTCTACACAGCTGCCAAGTACAGCTGCACAGATTGCGCACTGCACAGTTTCAGAGGGTATCAGTCCCATAGACTAATATGAATGGTACCTGCTAGAATTGTGCAATGTGGTGGCCCTGCCTCTGTTCTTACTCGCATGTTGGTTCTCTGAATTAGAGATTTTTGACATATAATGGGCAACTTACACAAAAGCCGTATTTAAGAAAGTCAAGGATCACTTGCATCTCCATATATTAGCCATGCTTATTTTTGGCCGGTGGCCTTATGACTGAGTTCTATTCTCTTTGTGATTTTTCACATTTTCCTGCAATGAACATTATTCCTTCTTTAATCAGAGAATGGGGGGAAACCACAATAAATGTTACTTTAAGAAAAAAGTAAACAAGGTGCCTTGAGATTCTGGCAGGAAGGAGAGCAGAGACCAGCATTTACTTGCAAGTGAACGGCTGGAAGCAAGCAATGAGAGAATTTCTAATGAGGCCAGGAATCCAGGGAATGTACCAGAAGGGGACTGTGATTACCATCTGAATCTAACAGTCTTCTTTAGAAATTACTAAGTGCACGGTGTCCTGGGAACACAGGGAGATGCAGAAACCAGTACAGGAGCAGGGTACATTGCCTTAGGAATGAGGATTAAGGTTTGCTTTCTTTTTTTTCTTTGTCGATGAAAGGAAGTGAACATAGGCTCCGAGCTTGGGAGAAGCTTGATTAATTGCCAAGTTGTGGCTAGTGAATAAAAGTTCAATTAGAACTGTGCTTGCTAATGAAATCCAAATGCTGGAGCAGCAAACTGGCAGAAGCAGCCCTATTTTCTGAAAGCACAAACCAGGAAGCTGGAAAGGATGGTGCTGGGGAGAGCAGACAGGTGCTCCCCTGGGCTGGAAGTACTGTGGGCGAGAGTGGTTTCACTGCAGCTTCGGCAGAAGGAAGTTGCGTTCAAGTGCGTAAGATGTAAAAGCTTTGGTACTTCAAAGTCCTCATCTGTAAAATGAGGATAGTAATACCTTCCTCATAGAGTTATCGTAAGAATGAAATGGTGTGACTTATATAAAGTTAGTGTGCCTTCCTTTTTCTCAAGCTAATTCAATATGTCGAGCACTTATAGAGAAAGCACCTGCAGAAGGCAGGCCACTGCGTAGGCCCTGTGGGGAGCAGTAGGCAGACAGCACAATATAGTACCATGTTCTTTATGCATATAATCTCTTTTAACATCACCATGATCCCGTGAGATGAATATGTTTGTAATAACTTCATTTTTATTTTATTTTTTTATTTTTATTTTTTTGGCTGTGTTGGGTCTTCGTTTCTGTGTGAGGGCTTTCTCTAGCCGCAGAGAGCCGGGGCCACTCTTCATCGCGGTGCGCGGGCCTCTCACTGTCACAGCCTCTCTTGTTGCGGAGCACAGGCTCCAGATGCGCAGGCTCAGCGGCCGTGGCTCACGGGCCTAGTTGCTCCGCGGCATGTGCGACCTTCCCAGACCAGGGCTCGAACCCGTGTCCTCTGCATCGGCAGGCAGATTCTCAACCACTGCGCCACCAGGGAAGCCCTATAATAACTTGATTTTTAACTTTTCACTTGGAAATAACTTTAGATTCACAGAAAAGCTGAGAAAATAGTATAGAAAATTCCTCTGTATCCTTCATCCAGCTTCCCCTAATGTTAACATCTTACATAACCGTAGCGCGAGTTTCAAAACCAGAAAATTAACGTTAGTACAGTTCCGTTAAGTAAACTACAGCCCTTACTCACATTTCCCCTAATGTTACTCAGTGTTTCCCCTAGTGTCCTTTTTCTGTTCCAGGATCCCACATTGCATTTAGTTGTTGTGTCTCTTTAATTACTAAGTTACTGACATTTTGAGGGTCTTTGGTTATACGCATCGTTTTCTTTTTCTTTTCTTTTTTTTTTTGCCACGCTACAAGACTTGCAGGATCTTAGTTCCCCAACCAGAGATCGAACCTGGGCTCCACCAGTGAAAGCACCGAGTCCTAACCACTGGATTGCCAGGAGCAAGGAGTGAGCATCTTGAGCGAGCAGTGAGGTAAAGGTCATTTGATGTGAGAAGGATCCACATAGCAAGTTTCATCTGAGATTAAATTAGTGTTTCTCAAATGCTCCTTATACCACTAGACATCAAGATTACCTGTAGTGACCATGCAGATCCCAGGGGACCAGTCCAGATCTCCTAAATCAGCCTCTTTGGAGGTGGATCCCAGAAATCTGCATTGTAACTTGTTTCCCAGTGGTTTTATGCACATTAAAATTTGTAATCTAAAGGAGGGAATGTATAGGGAGGGGAGGAAGGAAATAGAGTGTTAACCATTTACCTAAATCCAATTTGCCTGAAGTGGAGGGTTGCTATGTGCTGTCTTCCCTGTAGGAGAGTTATACATCCCTTTTCCTTGAGCTCAGACCAAGCAGTAAGATTTGCTTTTGTCAGTCAAATGAGAGCAAAAGTGGCACGTGTTACTCCTCTCAATGCTAGTACATGATTTACCACATCTCAGTAATATACCAAGTAGAAACTGTATTATTAGCCTGTATCCTGGAATAAAGATAACATGGAGCAGAGCTTCATTCAACCCAGGTTGGAAACGTGCAGTGGGCAAGAAACACCCTTTGCTTTGGTAAGCCACTGAGATTTGAGGGTTGCTACTGCAGCAGAACCTAACCCACTCTGATTTGTAGCAGCTAATTTATCTAATACTAATTCACCTGGCTGCCTGTACACATAAATATCAGGATGTTTTCTTCAATTTGCTTAAGGAAATTTTTGAGTTAATTTTTAATTTCTTTGAAACATTCCCTAAACGTGTACTATTTTATTCTTGTGAATGTCTTCTTTTTTCTTCTGTCTGCTGAATAACCTCTCTTTACGTGTATGTTTCTCCCAATAACTATTTTCAGACCTGCAGCATTTTGTACAGGACTTACCAGATCCATCCCTTTTGATTATTTTTGTCTCATTCTTGATTTTTTTTTTTTTTTTCTGTGCTATGCATGCCTGAGTGTACTTCAGGAGCTAAACCAAATTGATGTGTAGCCAGCATTCACTCCTGTTTAAGAAGGCACTGGCATTTTGACAGCAAGGATGAAGACACGAGATAGATGGGTTGAAAATTATATTGAATTCCACTCTATTTTTCAGGATACTTAATTCATAAAGGAATTCTGGAATGATGAGGCACATGATACACATAACATTACTACAGATGTATGACTACATTATGAAACTTTGCAGAACACGTCTCTAGAAAAACTGGCAAAAAGTCGTCAAAGTGTTTGAACATCTATTCATTTAACAGATACTTATCAAGTGCCTCAAACCTACCAGGGAGGTGCAGCAGGGAATGATGAGTGGCTGCCCCCATGGAGGGCTCATTAAGACTAGATGGTTAGAGGTAGGATTTAGGGCCAGTGGTATGACTGAGTAATTTACTTAATCCCGTCTTTCTAGAGCCTCAGTTTCCCCATCTGTACGATGAGGGCGATCATAACTCGCATGGTTGTATGAGAAATGGCTGAGCTCATGTATACAGAACGACACGGAGCTGGCTGACAGCAAATGCTTAAGAAGAGGTAGCCTCGTTGGCATTAGACAGATTGTCCTAGAGTGAGGTTCCAGGGGTCATGAACAGAGGTGACTTTTTGGAAAAAAGTGTAAGCTGGTGGCAGGGTCAAGGGTCATTTGTTTAGCTCGGGATATTTAAGTATGCTTACTGGCAGAGGGAGAGTGAAAAAATGTTGCTGCCCCAAGAGAGATGGGACCGTCTGTGTAGCTAAGTCTTGGCAAACCCAGGCTGGTGTGGAATCAGGTGATAGGCAGACAAGTTAGATTCAACCCAAGCGGCGGAGCTACTTCTTCTGAGGCAGCAATGAAGCTTAGAATGAAATCACGAAGACACCCAAGGATCCAGGCAGAAGATCAACTTCTGCCTGGGCCTCTCTGATGGGAGGACACTGATGTGGCAGCTAAAGGCATCTGGGGAGATGTTGGCTAAGTAAGGGCAGATCTCCTCTGGCAGCCCTCCCTAGCTTCCCTCCCCAGCTTCCCTCCCCTTTCACTGTCCTTCTATCCTGTATAATTGCCTATTTAAATGTCTGTCACTCCGCTAGACTGTAAGCAACTTGTGTCCCGCGGCCTCCAGCCCAGTTCCCTGCTCCTGGCACAGAGCAGGAATCAATAAATATCTGTGGAAAAACGCGCCGAACGAATGAATAAAGAAATGAGAGAGGGACTTCCCTGGTGGTCCAGTGGCTAAGACTCCACGCTCCCAATGCAGGGGGCTCTGGGTTCGATCCCTGGTCAGGGAACTAAGATCCCACATGCTGCAACTAAGAGTTCGCATGCCACAACTAAGACCCGGCACAGCCAAATAAATACATAAATAAAAATCTCTTTAAAAATATATTAAAAAAAAAAAAGAAATGAGAGAATTCACCGGTGGCCCCAAAGAAACATTGAACAACTCTACCTGCAGGTGGCGCTAGCTGAACAGGCAGAGGAGAGTGGGAAGGGCATTTAGGAGCCAACAGACCTGCAAGAAGTAGCCTGAAATGTAGTGGGGACTGGGTTGGAGTCGAGGGTAGCGTGGTGTTACTGGTTCCCTACGTACGGCCGAAGGTTATTTCATCTTAGTTGCTGATAAGCCACGTTATCCTTATGCAGCTGGCTTTTGAGGCCGAAGTAATTGCGTCAGAATGTGGGTGCCGCAGCGTCTTTCGATGATTAAATTTAAAGACCATTGGCTTTAGAGTTGGGCTCTCCGAGTTTAAATCCAGGCTGTGAAATCCTGAGCAAGTCGCTTAACTTCCCCGGGCCTCGGTTTTCCCTCTGAGAAATGGGCATGATGATAATTGTGCCCACGCCCTCGTAGAGCTGCTACAGATGCGGCAGGGGAAGCGAGGCGCACAGGGCTGCCTGGCACAGAGCAGGAAGCAGGCACCTAGCGGTGATCAGTGTGAGGGTTAGAGTTGGGCTTTGTGATCTGACTTAAAAGGGCTAGTGGGCATCTTGCTCCCGTCCTGCCCACTCGGGCGGCGTGGAGGAGGCTCTCCCGGCCTGGTGCACCTGCTTCGTAGCTCCTGCAGCCTCTCCCCAAGGCAGGGAGCGGGCAGCAGAGGTTCTGGGGCTTTCCAGCCAGACAGGGGGCTCGAAAGGAGGCTCCAGGGCTCGTGGGTCCGTGGCTTCCGCTGCTTCCCTCCTCCTCCGCCTTGTGGCTCACAAAGTGGCCCTTTAAATGGTTTTTATAGAGGCATAAAAGAGCCATGGGTGGCTGGGCCCCTCCCATGGCCTCCTAGCTGGTGGTAAATTGCCTCTCTTGGCAGAAGCGGCTGCTGAGAGCACCAGCATCAATAGTAGCTGAGCCCTGGGTCTGGGGAAGCTAGCGCCCGCGCACTGGGCCACGCAGCTTCGACCTGATTGCTGGCCCTGCGGTGGGTTGGGGATTCTGGGGAGTGGGCCGAGGCCAAGACGTGCTCTGGACTGCTGGACTGGGCAGGCAGGGCTGAAGCCAGGCCACCTCAAGGCCTCCTTGTCCTACAGGAGGCTGGGCCCCCTGTATCCCAGGAATCCTGGGGTTGCTGGGAGTGTGCT